>NC_089656.1:11107500-11407500 GCF_037042795.1 Molothrus aeneus | reverse complement strand
CCTTTGGCTCCTACTCCACGGTGTGGCTGCGTCCAGGGGCCTCGTGTGTTTGAAAGCCCAGATTGCTGCATTTGTGCTGGTTTGCCAAAGGTCTGTCTCACAGTTGTTCAGTTGTTCATGGTTGAGCAGTTGTTCTTGGTTTGGGTAAGCTGGCAGGGAAGGTGTGTTAGCATGAATCCGGTACCCTGCTTTACTGTAGCAGAATGTGATGCCCCATTCCAGCAAGAAACAGTAACCTGTAAAATGTTAGCAGCCCTTCAAACTCAGAGTCTCTCAAATCCTGAAGCACTTGGCTCCAGTAGGTCTTAGTTGAAATTATATCAGAGGTAGAAAGGGTGCTTTGAATTTTAAAGTCAGTGCCAGCAGACTTCTGCCCCTTATGTTGACAAGTCAGCTTAGGCTAAAGCACAGATGAGTCATGGAAGTTAATTAATTTTCTGAGGTGCTGATTGCTCATATGTCCCACTGAAACCAATAGGGAAACTCCCACGTGTTGTAGTGGGAGCTGGAAACTGGCCACGCTGTGTTGTGGGACATCCAGAAGTGGTGGTGCTGCTTTTTGTAGTGGAGACAGTGGGAGTTGCTTACAAACATGAAGGAAACCAAAATGATGCCAAATGAAATTTTATTTTCCTTCTCCTTGGTGTTTGTTACAAAATCACAAGTAAATAGTAAACACAAAAGTTCCTCAAACATTTTCAGTATTTATTTTAAGCACATGTGCTGCCTCATCTCCTTTTAATTGCAAGTCACAGGAACACTGATGCCTGGGGGGTGGCCATGTACCTAGTCCTGAGTGAAATGATGCTCATTAATATAAAGTTCCTGCTAGCTCAGTGTCTCTAGGTTTGTAACAGCTGTGACAATGAGCCTATGTAAGCCTTGCTGCAGGAGGGGGGACCCCATTCCTTGTTTTCCCATGTCAGGGAGTCATCATCACTGAAGCTGAGAATGATGGTTCCACTAGTTCTCCTCAGGAGAGGTGCCTAGTTCTTCTCAGGAACAACTATTGGCACTGTAAAGCCTGTGCTACAAGGACAACAGGCAGAATGATAGCAGAGGCTGACATGACATAGAGCCAGGGATCAGCCTTTTGCTGAAACTATAAAAATTTACACTGGTCCTGGGGTAGACTGGAATATGGGGTTCTCAGTGTATAGAGAAATGTGTGTGAATCAGTAGAGCTGGTACAGGGTGGATCATGAACAATTTTGCTGTAGACTTTTGTCTACATGTGTCAGTCAATCTGTCACATTTCCAACATATTAAACCTTGTTTGGTTTGTTTGAAAGAAAGTTCTCTAGTTACTTCTAAGTAAAACCTAGTGAAATGTAATTGGTATTAAAGTGAATGTGATATCATCTGCTCTCCTGAGGAATTAAATCATTTTAGTAATAGTTGAAAAAAAAAAGGCAAAGAAAAAAAACTGTGCTTTTATCTTGCCTTCTTTCCCTCCATGATGGCATGCTAGTTAGGAGTTACTCAAAGTTCTGTATAAGCTGCAAATCATATTCTGCCTTTCCAATTATCTTCCTGCCTACAGAACCACAAGATAAAAATACCCTGGACGAGCAATTCCCTTCATCTTCTTGCTGCAACTTGCCAATTCCTAGTCCAGCTCCTCCTTCTCCCTCTTGAGTGCCAGTTTGAGGGGCAATCTTTGCATTTTTGGCTATCATGTTTTCAGGAGCTAGGATGGGTTTCTCCACAGCCAGCCTGGTTATAAATAGTTACTCGCCTGAATGAAGAATTGCATCCTTGGCTGGTGGTCTGAAAGGGCAATTGCCATGTCATGGAGCCATATCTTGTCTTATCTTCTCTCAGAAGTGCTGCTTCTGGTTCTGCATGGTCTTTCCTGGAAGATCCTGCTCATATGATTTCAGCATTAATTCCAGATGCATTTTCACTGTGATGGCAGTGGAAGTGCTATGTGGATTTTTCGATTTGCACCTGAAGAAGGAGGTTGGGCTCAGGAGAGTAGATTCTCCTCTCGATTGCTGCTGAAAAACAGAAATAATTCAGCTGGAATGAGTGAGGTTCTTCCAGCGATAGCCTTATACCACAGAGATCAAAGTCTGCCCTTCTTCCCTCATATTCTAAGCTATACTTCAATGAATATGCAAACTGCATTTTTACCTTCTCTTTTCCTTCTCCTAATTCCCACAGTTGAAGTCCTGGCTTGAGCCACAATTAATATCCCCCTTCCCTCCAACACAAATCTTGCTTCCCTCCTGTCCTTCCCACATGAAAACCCCAGGCACAGTTTGTGTTTTTGGTGTAATTTATATGTACATCTATAACCCAAATCCTGAAGCTTCATCCCAGGCTGCCCATTCCCACTGCTGCCAGCCCTCTCAGGGTTTGGCAGACGGGGCAGGCGGAGCGGGTGGCCTACGTGGATGCAAATGCATGGCGGTGGGCAAGCTTGGCTTGGGCCAGCTTGTTTGTTTGTTGCTGCTGTTTTTGCTGGCCTTGCTCATTAGAGCCCAAATCTCTGAAAAGCATCTAGTATGATTCATGTAAACACCAAAGACAAGTAGGATCAGACTCACGGAGGGGAGGAATAAAAAGTGGAGGGGAACAAACACTTGGCGGGGGTCGGCTGCCCGCCGTGGCCCAGCGAGGACTGGGAGTGAGAGGTATGCCAAGCAGCTCTTTGTCTCACATGCACATTAGGATAAGTAACATTGCTCCTCACCATCTGTCTCTCTCTATGAACCTCTGCCTCGTTCCCATGTAATAAGAAGATTCATAGAAGTACCAGCTGTGACCTTACAGGAAAGCCTGAGAAACTTTGCCTTTTTTACCAGCACTGGGAGAGTGAGATTTGGCACCGATGAACACAGTTGTGTGTAATTTTTTTGTTGTTGTTCTGTCGCCATCTCTTCCCCCAGCAGTTGTGCAGTGTTCATAGAAAGATGAAAGCCCCCATGGCAGTTCAGGAGAGGTTGCCAGCTGCCAAACATGAGTTTTAGTGAGCTATTTTTTTATACTCCTCTCTTTTATTCACAAGGTGAGGAGGCCGTCAGATGCAGCAAATTCCTACTCCCTGCTTGCTGACATGGGTCAAGAGGACCAAAGCAGGAGTGACCATCTTTATTTATTAACCTGACACAAGGCACAGGGAAAGGCTGCCAGCCTTGGGGCTCCCTTACAGACATGGTGATGTGCTCCCCTGTGGGTTAAATATATTAAATATGTGTGTCCCTGATGCCACATCCACAGGATGTTTGGCACCTGAGGTTGCTGGCAGCTGAGCCCATGGGCACGAGTGTGCCTGTGGCTGTTGTAGGTGCCTGTGCAGCTCTGTTGCAGGTGAATTTACAGGGAGCTCTTCCATAGAGCAGCATTCAAGTCCTTCTCTTTCACACATTTGTGGCAGAGAAAACTCAAAATGCCCTGACCCATAAATTTGCAGTGACATCTGTGTGAATGTCTCACTTTTAATTCAGAATCATGCTGAAAAATTAGGGTGAAAAGGTTTCAAAGCAAGAAAAATTTGCTTGTTTGGCTAATCAAAATCTTAAGTGATACATATGAATTCGGCTATGTAATTTAAACTCAAATTAAGGACTTCATCTTCAAACCTGGTTTTCATGCAGTGAAAATAAATTTCAAATTGGAATGTTTCATTTCTTAATATCAAAAGGAGCATTTTTACTTTTGCATTAAAAACAACCAAATGAAAGTATTATCCACCAGGCTATCAAAGAATATTGCAATTCTACCTTAAAAAATGTGAGATAACAAGATATCCATATTATAATTTTGAGGCAAATAAAATTCCATGGATATTTTTTCTGGATAAAATAAAGTTAAGTTTTATAAAATAAAATATTTAGACAAAAAGAACTGGAAATTTCCCTTTTGAGCATCTACATTTCTTGGGAAACCTCATTGTAACTGTATAAAACCAGTTTCTCCAAACTTCATAGTTGTCAATGTTGAGATATTTAAAAAGCAAATCACCCTTAAAATTATTAAAAAATTTAGAGCAAAAGTTTATTGTCTCCCATCTCTTGAAGTTGTCATGCAGGAGGAACTTGGCTTTTCACTGGGACTGTAGGAGTGTATGTTACTGAGGCACTTGAAAATTGCACCCAGTATCACCAAGAGCAGCAGATGGATCTGTCAGCTGTTTTCCTGAAAATGGTGAATATCTTCCCTGGAACATTCATAAGTTGCCCGAGGCAAAATTTCACAGTGGAAACAGTGAGATTTCTCTTTACATAACATTCCGAGTACTCACGAAAGCCGAGGTGCCCCTGCCCGACAGACTAAAATCCCCATGAAGCAGATGATGATGAATAGGCACAGCTGGGCTCTGAGGAGGGCATTTGCAGGAGCCCTTGGCCATAGCCTGACCTCAGGCCATCACAGTTGCAGCAAGCAGCAAGTGAACAGTGTCTTTAGAACTTACTTTTGTCACTTATTTTCCCATTTAGGTGGAGACTGAGGTAGGCTCTGATGGTGACTTTGTGCCTCTCTCCTTCCATGGGGTCTTAGCAGTAGAACAAGCAGAGACTTCCTCATGTGGTCACCTCAGGAGCTGTACAGGAGTGTCTAAGTCACTAATTGGAGGTGTCCCAAGTCATGTGCCATTACATATTTACTGCCTTTCATTGTTGATTTCCACATCTAAGAGGAGAGCTGATCACAGCTGTGGAGCTGTAGGGGAATCTGCTGAGCATGTGAACATATGTAGGTCCCCAAGTAGAGCAACCTTCTGGGCCTCAGAGAAAGGAGCCACTCTTCTCATTGTGGAGAGAATAATTTTAACAGTACATTGGCACATTTCCTATCCATTGGGAGAGTTCAAATTGTCTTACTGCAAATATTTGTGAGCCTGATCCAGGGCCTTTTTTGTTGGGCTTTGTTTCAGACAGTATGAGTAAGAGCTGATCATGTTCACCAGAATAAAACAGTTCCCCTGAATTTGCCCTTACATTTTAATGTTTGCTTATAGGTACAGTGCAAACCTGGCTCTACAATATTCCATTGGAAATAGAGATTGCAGGCCCACAGCAGCCTGTATTTAACAAAGGGTTATCTATGCTTTCAAGTTAATTTGTTATTAAGGCAAGGTGTGAAATTAAAATGCAGCAGCTGTCTCTGAATGCTCTGGAATAAAAATATCTTTTGTTCAAAAGGATGTTAAGTGGACAGATGTCAAGTGAGATTTGGCCAGGTAGAGCTACTGTAATAAAAGGACCTTAGGAACTGTCTTAATTAATACATTTTTAAAGTTTATTTTTTTATTACTGTATTTTAATGCTTTACAATGTCTGTAGCTAGAAATAATGCTTGAATCTCTCTTAACTTTCACTAAATGAAATGCTGCAAAAAGGAAATCAGAGGTGTTTCTGAGAATGATGTTTGTTGTGGGCCTCGTAAGTGTTTGAAGTTGTTTGGAAAATTTGCATAAAAGCCGTGTAAGATTCCAGATACTTCTGTGGGTCTTACCCAGTTTTGATAATTCCTTTTCTGATGGCCTTGGAAATTATTGTTTATGAGCTTGCATATTGCTATTGTAGGCAAAAAAGGAGAAACTATCATGTCTGCATTTAGACCAAGGGGGATTTCCATACAGTTTCCAAGGTTCAGCTCCAACTTTTGTTAAATCTTATCCTTGGAAGCCTGAAATATTCAGTGGCCTTGTAATGAAAAGCATTTGTACACCAGATTTTAACCTTTTCTATTCATTGAGCAAAAGTTATTTTAAACAAAATTCTAGACTCTAAGTGGAAGATATAAGATTTTTTTTGACATCAGCTGTGTGAGATACAGATTCTCAGTGAAGTTTTGAACTCAAATTAATAGGGTAAGGGTTTGTGTGATTAGTCTTAATGGGACCAGACTCCTCCTTAATTGGAGAGCTGTTGAGCAAGTGCTTGCATGTGAAGGGACTGCAGTCTGGGTGCTGGTAAATCAGCCCTGTCTTTTGTGCAGAAAGAAAGCAAGCTCTTGACTCAGGCTGCCATGAATTTCAGTTTATTTGAAATCTGATTGGAAAGTTTGTAGTGTGACTCAGTCCACGCAACCAAAACAGCAGCAATTTCTGGTGAAATTCCTCCCAACAGGCTTGGCTGTTTGCACTGTCTGTCATCTGCTGTGGGATTGGGCTTTCTTAGGTGACTAAATGCTGAGAAGGTCCAGAGTGGGTGAAAACACCTACCAGGAAAGGCTGTGAGCAACCGCTCAGGCTGAGTAAAATAATGGGGGTTTGGGCATCTGTGAAAGCGTGAAAAGTTTTAAGGCTCTCCTCTAGTGTCTTGTTTTCTCTAGGGAAACATGTGGCAGGCTCTGCAAACAAAATGGATAATATTTTATGTTCAAAGCAGACATCTAATTGCATCTCCCAACCACTGGGCTAGAGCATATTTACGAGTTCTCTTCTGTAACCCAGTGTAGCGCTCTCATTTACACGTGTGTGAAGCACAGTGGTGCAGCCACCACATCCCTCTGCTCTGCTGTGCTTGCAGCAGGGACTCAGATGCACATACCAAACTTGCTTGTAGCGTGGGCATGATAAAGCAGAGGGGAAAAATCTAAACAAACCATATGGAGCCTGATTTCAGCTCCATCTCCACTAACCCAACTATGAATCAAGGAACATTTCTGTTCCTTTAGGAACCTGTCCTTGTTGCATGCATGCCAAATGCAGGCAGAACAAAGAGGTTAGAGAATGAAGGAAAACAAGACCAAAGGTCCTTGTTCTCCTATTTATTGTTAGCCTTTTTTTTTTTTCAGAAAAGAAAACAAACCCTAATCCAAACACATAAGTCTGAAGAAGTTTATCCTGATTCAGATAATAAATGAAGAGCAAAATAATGCAAAATAACAAAAGGAATGATTGTTCATGCCACTGGATGCTTAGGATATCATCTATTGAGCCCATCCCACAGTATTCCAGGCTCTGAACCAGTTTTGGGACTGAGACAGTCACTGATGATACAGCTGCAAGTTTGATCCAGTTTAATCTTTACTTGCTGCTTTGTTGTGTAGTGTTGGACAGGCTAAGTCTTCACAGGTAGCTGAGGATCACCAGAGGAATCTACAATTTCTGCTTTCAGTTTGTTTCAAAGGGGTTGCATTCTTCTGTAGTGAGAAGGATGGTGAAAAGCTGGGAATGGTCCTACTAACATCAAATAATGTCCTGATTGACTGTAGCAGAACAAGCTACTTAATTAAATTTTTCTACCTTCCTATCTTCCTAGGGCACATTCAAAAGCAGGACTCACAGATTTGTTACTCCCAGCTGACAATGTGAGCAGGTTTAAGTCAAGCTGGAGTCCCATGTCACCAGCTGGGAGTGTGGTACCTTTGCATCCTCAGGGCTTGTTCTCTGCAGACACGATCATGTTCCCTGCCAGCAGCTTTGGTCTCTGGGCTGTTCACAAGAAGGATGCACAAACTCATGCAAATGGGTGGCAATATGAAAGTAAACCTTTGTTTTTGAGATTCATATTCATTTTTTCAGAGTCATGGTAAAAAAACATGCCATGAAAAATAGGCAAGCAGTTTTAGCATTGAGAATTTTATGTTAGATTAGGAATCCAGATTCCAAATGGGATCCAAGGGAAGAGGTTTATTGTTGTGCTCATTCAGCAGAGTAGCCAGACTATGTAAAATCTAAGAAGAAAAGAAATTCAGTAGCAGTTGTAAGCAACAAAAGAGTATTTTGTGAGTTGGACAAGGGAAAAAAAATGTGTTACTAAGTTCAGAAAAAAAATCAGTGTGTAGAAATCAAATGCATCCAGGGCAGTTAAAGAAGACATAAAGGTAGTTATTAGACAGAATGATATGGGGAGAAATGCAAAAAACATGAATGATATGGCTTTTAGTTTTCACTTTTGAGAGGTTTTAACTTCAAAAGAAACCCACTGAAACAAAATAAAATGCTTTTGCCTCATGCTGAAGTGATTTGGCCCTAGGTGCCCGTGTTCTTTTAATAATTTTGTCCTCTGGAGGGTTCAAGTCCTCCTCAAGCTCACTCCAGGCAGCCACTCAGGCTCACTCACCTCAATGATTAGCGGGAGGCCTGCGGTGCACTGCAGTGTTAGAGGGAGCCTATCAAGGAGCTCATCTCCAGCCAAACAGATTCCTGCCTTGGCAGCATTCCTCTTCCTGGCTTCTGAGATAAAAGGAGGATAGGTAAAGGTAGCATTTCAAAGCAAGCAATTTGGGTCTTAAAATATTTGGTGAAATTATTCAAGAATAGTTCATTCATGTGGAAGTAGTGTCTGTGCATTGCTGTCAATGAAAGCTAAAGTCTGACACGGGCCAAGCAGGTTATAACTGGCTGTGGGCTTCCTCAGCTACATACCTGGGGACTCTGAGCCTGACACACTGTGGGGAGCAGCATCAGGAACTCACAGGCTTTCTGGAGTCAGCTCTAGTGTAGTTTTAAGTTGGACTAAACTCCCCAGTGTCATCAGAAGATGCCAGCATCTACTTCAGGAGTGCTGACGTGCCTCTGGGATCTCACTCTGTTCAGGCTCAGGGGCTTCTCTTCCTTCCCAGCTGCCTCCCTCTCAGCCCAGACCTCTTCCCCACCGCAGCACAAACCAGATGATGGCAGTGGGCCACCAGTTGGCTGGTGGATGATATATTAAATATTGGCCGTTCTTTCAATACAAAATTAATGTTCAAACATCCAAGTCTTCAAAATGGCTGAGGTGTTGGGTAGTGAGATGCAAGGAACCTGCCAGCTCTCAGCTGTGCTGCAGTCATGGCAGCCAGGGATTGTGGCAGAGTCTGCTGCTGTGCCTGAGCTTACCCAGTGCAAGCTGGGTGACAAG
The DNA here is from genome assembly GCF_037042795.1 of Molothrus aeneus. NCBI lineage: Eukaryota > Metazoa > Chordata > Aves > Passeriformes > Icteridae > Molothrus > Molothrus aeneus. The sequence goes on along the minus strand of NC_089656.1, from coordinate 11,398,699 downwards.
GCAGCTCCTTCTGGCTGGTTATTCAGGGCTGATAACATGAAGCTGTTTACAGGTACTGAACACTTTCAAAGCCAGCTCCTGCTTAGGGCATGGCTAATGACCCCTCATCCTGAGCAGGCTGGGAGTGCCAGCAGGTACTGAGCACAATTCTGAAGCCCATAGGGCAAAGCATGGAAATCTCTGCCGAGCATCTGGGTAAGGACTAAATGCAAACATTTGTGGAGGCTTAGCAGGTCCTGTTCCTGAGCATCTGATTCTTTGTTTAAGACCTGTATGCCAAGTTGTCATGTGAAAGATCTCAGGTTCCAGTAGTTTATTGGAAAAAAGGTGCTGAGGAAAGGTTGCTAGTAAAGTTGCTTTCTTCAAGTTGAGAAGGAAAGGTACAAGAGCTGGGCTTTCAGTGGGGTTGCTAAAACTTTGGCAAGTGCAGGCAAGCTGAGATTGTGTTATCATTTCACAGAGTGTGGTGAATGTTTTAGACTTAAATTGTAGAGATCATTATCTGCAAGCTGAAAATACTTGTTGATATGCCCTCACTGAATGGACATGTCTGCATTGAAGTACAAAACAACCCTCCTGGGATGTATTATCTCCAACTTTGAAGGTGAATGAAAAGGTGAATAATCTATTGGACTAGCAGTAGTTTGGAAACCATGATACATATGGTTTATGGGAAATAAATAGTGAGTTTCTATGTGCGTAGTGACCTTGGGCAATTAGGCAATTCAGTGTGATTCATATTGTTATGGAGAATTTCTTAGTTTTTTGAGGAAATCAGGTGTGGATATCTGCCATGCAGTAAAGGAACAGGAAGCATACATAACTGGTGTTAATAAGTTTCACCCACTGGTATTTGAGAAAGTCTGTTTGACAGGACTTGCAAAGTCCAAAGCAGGCAGTTTTCTGAGACCTCTGTGAAGCTGGGTCATGCACCACATTGCTGCTGGACTAGCATGAGCAAGCTTGCACTCAGCACAAGGGAGCGGAAATGTGAATCCAAGTGCCTTTCTCCTCTCCACATACCAAAGGGACATCTTTAGTGGACTGGGGAAAAAAAATGAGCTCAATCTTCAGTGTCAGTTCGAATCCTATCTTTGTTTCCTGCCATTTTGCTGTCGAATTCCATAGCATGCCGTGTGATTTCACCGGGCTCGAGAAATGTACATACTCCAACTTAAAAATCTGCATGTTCCCATCTGTACCCTGAGGATATTTCAAAAGGGGGGATTCAGAAACTGGGGAAGAAAGGTTTCATGAATTTTGCAAACTTTTTCCTTTAAGTGCTTTTTTTACACTTGAGTGACGCCTACGAATTACTTACACCATCCGCTATAATTTAATGCGTTACACAATAAAGAGTATCTGCTGTTCTTTGTGTATTTCAATACCAATGCTTTCCTTATCTATTTTTCCCAGCTTGCCATTTCGTGCAGTAGAGGTTCTGTCATGTGATATTACTCTGCACAGAGGGAAGTTGGAGAGCCCTGCACGCTGCTTTACTTCACTGGTAAGCAGTCAGAAGATTTACTTTGGTCATAAATGCAGTTTCACAATGTGTGTCTCTCCTCTCTCTTGCATGTTCAACATGGCATTTCAACAACTGAAAATTCAGTGGTTGTCAGCTGAATCAGAATTCAAATTAATAGCTTGTGTATTTGTTTGGAATATTTTCAGCCCCAATATTGATTTGTAGGCATTTCAAACTACACTCATTTGTAAATGCTGGTGTGCAATTTTTGTGAACATCAGGGAGGACATCATTTGCATGCTGAATGAAGTGTAGATTGTATTTCTTCTCTTCTAGATTTTATTGTCTTCACACAAGCTTGGTGTAGTATTTTTCACACTCTTTAAGACCTTTGCAAAATTAGGAACTATAAATATTCATGTTTTATACTGCTGTATATGAATTATCAAAACACCCAAACTGTTGAATTACAGACCATACCTGCATACATCAGTTACCTAATTCCTAGCCCTGTGTCTCTGTACCTGTTTTGCTATTCTTCTGAAATACTTTGCAAGGGGAAAATAAAGTGAGGAATCTCTCAGGGTAGACTCAGGCCACAGAGTGATTGATAAGAGATTAAGAGTTTTATTCTGATTTGTCCTTTATCTTTGCCTTCACTTGGCAGTTCATTCCATCTTCATATAGTTAACTAAAACAGCATTCTATCTGTATTTAGAAAAAAGTCTAGGCACACAATTTTTAAATGGTGTAAGTAATATAAGAAAAATCCTTTTATGTCCTGCAATACTTGAGCAATTACATTTTTCTTCCAGCCTCTCCCCCTATATTTTTCCAGTGTCTTTAAATTCAGATATAGGTTTGGGCCCCTTTCCAGAAGCTGGACTTCTCAATAATGGGTGCAATTTTTCTCATGTGGGAATCCTGAATAAAATTACCAATAACTTACTTACATTCAATTAAATGTTTCAACATCCACATCATTTAGTCACTCAGTAGGGAAATACTGTCTGTTCAAGGAATGGTGATCAATATATGCTCACTAGTAACATGTCTGAAAATATCAAAACACTGTAAGGAGCAGGGTGATGGAGATGGCTTTGTCTTAGTAAATTGTAGTCTGAGAGCTTCCCTTAGCCCTAATCAATTCCTGTCCCTGCTGTTCAAAGGCAGAATGTGCAGTGCTTAGTTGGTACTGACTCAGTGTCAGAAATCATGAAGTGCCTCTTCCTTGGGGCAGAAGCAGACTGGATGCAGAGTGAGCAGGACACATCCCATTGAGACAGCATTGAGAAAAAAAGTTACCTTGAGAGAAGAAGAACCACAGTGAGGTCCAGGGGTGAACTACACAGGTGCTTTCACCTTTTGAAATGTCATACACTGACACAGGCAGGGTAACACTGTAAAAACAAGCAACTCAAACAGCCTGTTCACAGAAGGGAAGTTTCAGATCTGTGCCTGCCTATCAAGGAGATGTGAAAGGTGACCTGTGATTCTGTCAAGATGTTCTGTGCAGGAAAACACTGAGCTTTGGCTGTGGAAAAGCTGTGAGTGCCAGGGGAGCCCAGTCTTCTGGGCATACAGAGCTTCACTCGAGCCCCTTCACCCTGCAGGAGGGCAGGCAGGTGGGAAAATGGGGAAACCTCCCATATGTGTGTGCTGAAGGCAGCATGGAGCAGTAGGGAACTGAGAGGGGTGACAGCAGCCTCTGTCCAGAGCCTTTGACCAGTCTGGCCCATTCATGCATGTAGGCACTCTTTTGGGCAGTGCTGAGAGGTAAAGGAAGATGAAGCTTTTTTGTGCTTTTCCTTTTGATTTGGAGGTCAAGCTGCACTTGCATTTGAACACTGGGTATATTTGAGGTGAAACATGGGTATAGGCTAGCCTATGAAATACAAGATAGACACTGCCCAGTCTCTGCCATGTGAATAATTTGATTAATGCCTACTTCTTTCCTAATAAATTAGTCTCCTGCCTCCCAGTGAGCAGGTAAGGTGTGAACATAAAGTTGCTTTTATGGCTGCAATAAAATTACTAAGATAACAAATGTGGGTGAGGATCTGTCAGAGTTCACAAAAGAGACAGAACCAACCAACCTGATTTCCTCAGCTGTGAATGCTCAAGTCAGACAAATGTATAATGCATCCAGCTCTCTCTAACATGTATGTGCATCCTCCATGCTGGGATTACACTCCAGGATTTTGAAGTTTAGCCAGTAGCTGCTGTATTTCTGATTGTCTAGCACTTGCTAAAGAGAAGCTCAGTAGCAACAGGATGAATTAGAATTTTTGCCCTGGGAAAGAAACAGAGAAAACAAAAATATAACCAGATCAGTAGAAAGCTTTTTGGAATAAATATTATTTCATTAAGGAAAAATCTAAAAATATAAGATATGGATATCTTTTTCTGTACAAACTGAAGTATGACCTGAGAAACAGTGCAGTTTTTAAAAAATTTGTTAAAGAAGATGTGTAGAAATGGCTTGAAACAAATTGACAGATGGAAAACTAAGCATGTGGAGAAATCAAAAACAGCACAAAGATTTAAGCACCCTGTATGATAAATACTACTGCTGCAGAATGAAGCAGACTTTGCAGATGTCTTTGGTGTTATATAATATGTCCAAATATAAAATCTCCAAGTAGATATATAATTTCTCCATCTGCCCTCCCTTCATTTTCCTCTTTTCTTTCCCTACAACTGAGTGGTACTTTCTCTGGGGGAAGAGCCTGGATTTAGACACATTAATTGAGGGTTACACAGTTTGCTCCACTTGCCATTTCAGGCGGCTGCATTAACATCCCACCTGGCAGTGTTGTTTACAAGCAGTTTTGCAACCTTTCCATTCTGCTGCCTTATTTTTGTTAGGCACAGTGTAATAATGCCATATGACATTTTGAGTCTGAATTGATATTCTCTGTGGTACCTCCTCGGGCCTGTTATGCTTTGGGTGTTTGCATTGCCTGTGCAGACACCCACGCACAGTGTGGTTATTTTCATTTGTGACTGAATGCAAGCTGTACGCCGGATGTCACAGGAATATCTTTAGAGCTTCCATTGATCTCTTAACTACAAATAATCATTATAGCTGCAAAACAAATAGTGGATCAAAACTGTGGGAACGTGGCCCAGAAGGTGCTGTTCGCTTTTCCTTCTGCAATGTGTGATGTGCAGGCTGCAGGTGTAATATATAAATGGCTGAAAGGATTTTAGCGAGAAATCAAGACAGGATACCATTTGGCAAGAACTGATTGGGAAAAAATTAGCTTCATGTAGTTGGTTCTTTAAAAGAAAAGGGTAAGAAAAAGGTATAGGCAGCCATGGGAATTTGGTTGCCTTGTGGGAGTCCTCAGTGCTCTCTAAATCCCCTGCTGTAGCTTTTACTAAACACAGGGGTTTGCTTTTCAATGCTGTTGCTTTGCAGCAATTGCACAGTTTGCCTCTTCCACTCCAGAGATGGCTGCATCCTGTGTAAAGAGTTTGAGGGATTTATAGACATGTCCCATGTTCTGTGGGAATTACATGTAAAACTTGTTCTTAGGCAGTTGTGTAATTGCAGGTACTGGTGAACAAAGCATGGTTTGGAAGCAGAGAAGTAAATGAAATATCAAGATGAGTTAGTTATTTGCTGGGAGAAACATGGGCTTGGGATGAGGGTTATTTGAATTTTTTAAGCAAAATTATATTAGATTGCAGCATCCAGGTTGCAACACCCTGAGTCCCTACACTTCTTGGTGGAAAATTTGCAAGATCTTGTCAAATATGAATGCTGTTTTTGTGGGAAGAAAGGTGATCCAATGCTTCCCTGAAAATTCTGGTTCACCTCTTTTCTATGCACAGCTTCCCTGGGTGTAATCCTGGGCAAGTCACAGGGGGCATGTCTGTGCCCACAGTGGGGATGGAGCTGTCTCTTGCACTGCTCCCCAGCATGCAGTCAAACCCTGCTGAGAGTCTGATTTCATAAAGAGCCCAACTTGAACCCAGCCAGGCTCATGTCTGTGAGCACGAGCTGTCACAGCTGCACATTGCCACAGAGGATGAGGTTAGGTCAGTGTCAGCTTGGGGAGTCTGCTCTTGTGCTGCTTCAAACAATCCACTCCATCCTTAATGCCTCTCTGCTTTAGTCTTCCCTCTGAAAAATAATAAATTTCCCTTCTTCCAGGAGGTCTGGATAAATGCATTGACAGGATATGGTGCATGTAGCCACTGCAGTACTGGGGAATTATTTATATATCGAAGGGTTTTAGATGTAGGCGATTGCTCGCTGAAACTTGTCCTTACAGAGCCAGGAATGCTTTTAGGTCCTCCCCAGCAGAAGATCCGGTGGTCCTTGGAAACTGATGGTTTATGTGTTTTAAATAATTGTTCACAACGATTCCTGTCCAGAAGAAATATGTGGGACATACTGCTCCTTATGTGGCAGCAGTGTGTGGGGAGCATGCGCTCCTTGGCCCCGCCAGCTCTGTGCTGCAGCCAAGCCCTTTCTGCAGCAGTGGTGTGACTGCTAATGCTGACAGTGGTGTATCAGTAGCACTGCTCTGTCTTTGAAAAGTGGGGAAATGTTGATTCTGGAGTTCAGTCCATCATATCATAATTGGTTTGGGATAATTATTGAATGTGCACAAGAGCAGCCTTTTTTTTTCCCCCTGCAAATGAACTGCGGTTGGTGTCGTGCTATTTTGGTTTTGTTTTCTGCTTAACATTCCACTGTAAGTGCAGCTCCTCTGAGGCTTGAAGTGAGACAAAACTGAACCAAAGTGACTTTGTTTTCTCTGTGTAAGAGGATGGACACTGAGTGATAATGACATATTTTGCATGTGAGCAGCAGGTGCGAGACCAAGTGTCTACTGCGGATTAAAGTAAATATGGGGGGGTTTTTTTCTATATTTAACTGATATGTGACAAAGAAACAATGTTTTAAATGTCACTTTCCGTGGGTTTTTTGTGTGTCTGTAATTATACATTCTAATGTGCCAAGTAGCTACTCACTGAAGTTCAAATTTACATAGTAAAGTTGTGCATAACAAGGCAAACAAGATACAGTCTAGCATTCATCTCCATGCATCTGGGCTGCCTCCACCCAGCAGTTACACTACCAACAAATGAATGTTTTCTGCTTTCTTGAGTTCACATAAATAGCTGTAAATTCCTATAATTAACTATGATAAGTCACTCCCCACTATTAAAACAAAGACGCGTTTGTTTATCGGTCGTGCTTGCATCCACCACTCTTAACATTACTGTGTCGACTGATGTTTTTTCACTGTGTTAAACAAAGCAGAAATATTCCTGTTGGGCAATGCCAGAGTCCCAGGAGCAGCCTCAAAAGCACGAGCACCAGGCTGTCGCCTGCTGAATGCTCCATTTCTCTGCTGAAGGCTGCTTCTTTTCCCTGCCCCTTTCTGCTCCAAAGACAGGAGAGTTTAGGTGGGGAGTTGGGGCTTTGGGGAGCAAGGCACAGCTTGGAAAAAGGGAAGTAAAGGCAAATGAGATATTGAGTTAGTCCTTATGAGGCCTAAAAGAAAAGCAGGTCCTAAGAACCTCTGATTTTCCCTGTATCAGGGTTTTATTGTGATTTATCACAACTAGGTAATGATATAAAAAATACTTGTAACACTTTTCCTCAGAAACCTGAATTGGGTTTTGGACAGGGTTTTAAGGGTGGTTTTGCAGACTTTTTTTTTGTTTGGGTTTTTTGAAGGTTTTTGAGGCTAGGGACACAAAATCTTGCCCCAGAAACTCAATTTTCTTCCCAATTCTATTTTTGCTTTTTAAGCCTACTCTCAGAGCCTAGTGGAAAGTCTGCTTCACTCAATTCGTATATACATAAGAATATCTGCTGCATTTTGGGGCTGTGCTCAGGTTTCCTCTACTATGACAAGACTCTTTTTGCATAGCTTTCAATGTCTCAGAAGCAATACATTTTAAGAGATGCTGACCACAGAATTAAATTAGGCACCCAAATTACAACTTCCATGATCTACTAAAAAGGCAGAGGTAAGATGGTAGGAAATATAACAGTGACAGTTTTGTTTTGTCTAAATTTTCCATGAAGAAGTATTTCATAAGTTATGTCAAATTGGAAAGCTGGTCATAGATCTCTCTCTGCATGGAAACAAGATCTTCTGTGGGTCACAGATTACACAGGAGTGGGTGTGCAGTAGTTGCAGGATGCTGGCAGTCAGAAATTGAGGTCATTCTGTGCTCTGGCACCTCTATACCACCTTCTTCCCAGCATGTGGGCCTGTAAGTTTTATTATGAATACAGTAGAAGATTTGCTCTCTAAAGACAACAGCTGTAACTCAGAACTTTGTATCTGCTGGCTGGAAGAGGTCAATTGTTGACCATCTGAGATAGGAAGGGTACTCAGAAAGTGCCTTGTGAAATTTGGGGCCACTGATGGCTTAGTGGTTGCTAATCATGAAAAAAGTATGGAAAAAATTTCCTTTTAGCTGGTTTCTTCGGATAGTAAAAATAAGTCCTTCCCTCCACACTTTAAAGCAGACTATATGTAGCTGCTTCCTTTCTTATGGATTTTGTTATACATAATTACCATGCATGAACAGTACAGCACGTGGATTATACAGCAAATTCTGTTTTAGCCATGCAAACTCCCAGTGACACTGTGGGCTCTAACAGCTGGGAAGATGTGATTACAGACTTTCATGTTAATATTGGGTGCCTTAAAGACTGCTGAAGCTTGTTCCCAGGTCAGCAGAGCTAGCACAGACTAGCTAAGGCTTCACTAAAACAAGGAAATAGTGTAGAGGATTTTCTGTGAAAAATAGAGAAAAATAAACCCATCAAGTTTATTAAAATGCTGAAAGAGTTAATTCTTAAATCTATACCCCAAACCAAGGCACAAGTCACTCCTAGATTGCTAGACTGCCCTTATTGCTTGTGAATAAGTTATTAGTATCTTGTTTCCACTGATATTTACAGGCTCCAGAACTAGTTCTGGCCTCATTGTGTTTATCCTGTGTAACATGTGGCAAGAGACGTAACAAGTTGTAGAATTTTGAATAAAGACAAAAGGGGAGAATTCCTCATTTCACACTGGGAACCTGAGGCACAGGGGGATGTGGTGACTTGCCCCAGAAAGGCTCCATCCACCAGGGATTGCTGCTCCTCATGCTGGAAGGATGTCTGGGGTGCAACTGCTCGTTGCTGAGCTTTTACACCCTGTAGTGGGCAGAGCCAGTGTGTGGAGCTCAGCCTCAAGCTGGCTACTCTGTTTTTAAATAGAGCTTATCTTCCTGAAATAAATGCAGTCTCCTCTCTCACTCTTCTCTAAGCAACATATTGATAGATCAATGGAATTTTTCAGCTCAAAACTCTCTGTCTTTGGATAAAAGCAGTCAAAGGGGTTGTTTAGAACTTCTGCCTTTTATTTTAAGTCCTGGTTTCGTATTCTTTCCAGGAGGGAGGATAGAAACACAACAGTTTGGGAACATGAGCTTTTTTCTCCTCCCAAGTTTGCCCTGGTACCAGCCTATTTTGCATGAGCTCAGCACAGCTGTAAAAGGAAGAACTAAGAAAAAGGCCAACAAACAATAGAACATAGCAAAAACCCACTTAAAATCTTACAACTCAGAATACCACAGAGCCTCATTTTTCTGTAATCCTGCTCTATTTAATGGAACCCCTTGCGTCCAATTCTCCTTGTATTTTTATTAATCTTTGTGATTCTCCCTAATGATCTTGTTATAAAGACATCACATCACATGGCACAAGGACAATGCACATAAAAAGTTAAGAATGCATTTAACTACCAGCCATTGATTAGTGTTCTTGATGAGCTTAAATACTACCTGGGAAAGGCTTTCTATCAAATGCAATTGGCTGGAAATGCATTAAGCTTAATGAAAGGCAAGATTTGGGTATATATGAATATTTTCCCTAAGAGGAGGTGCCCTTGCCATGAGAATATGAGCACTTGCTATCCAGCCTCCTGCCCCAGTGGGAAGGGGTAGCAAATGGCAATGTGTGTGACCCCCCCAGAGCTCAGCTCCAATTCCCACTGCACTTAGTTTTGCTATAAATCAGGAGAAATACCACTGGTGTCAGTGAAATTAAACAGATCCTGATAGTCCTTGTGATCTGCTGATGCAGAGGAGTGAAAGATATCTGTTGGTGAGGTCTGGGAAAATGTCAGTCTGAGGGATCCAGCAGGAGATTTTGGGAAGGAAAAGCAGCCTGGTATTCTGCAGATCATGGAATTCAGCAGCAGAATCAGGAACAGAGGCTAAGTGGTCATTAAAAGCTCCACCAGACCTTCCCAGGAGTTCAGGTGTGATGTGTGTAGTGTCAGATGCTCCATGTTAAGCACAGAGAGCACTGTGTGCTGAGAGAAGGATTTTGTCCCTCCCATGGCCACTCAGTTGTGAGAAAAGCTACATCCTTAGAGTGGATATGAAACCTCACTGCAGAGCAGGAACATGCTGCAAACCAGGTATTGGCCTGCCATGAGCAGGTACCACGTGCACAGAGCCAATCCCCTACTTGCACTTTAGCCACTGCTTCTCTTCCCTGTCTTTAGAGACACAGTTCCAGAAGGACTCCAGAAGCTGCAATGTGTGAATCCACTGTCACTGCTTCCTGGACTGTAGTGATGTCTTCATCTTCCAAACTTGTTCTTTTCTACTCTCCAGGCTCATTTATGGTAGTTTGAATACTGGTTACCACGTGTATTTTGTTTGGCACAATGTTTTCCGAAACCTTTCCATAAAACTAAAAATATAACACACTGAATAAACCACTCCATTACTGAAAGAGAAGAACTTATTACTGAAACTCAGGAAAGTACATTGAGAGGTATTAATTTTAACTTCAGCTTCTGTCATAAAATTCTGAAAAACAAAAAAATCTGGAACATGCAATTAAAATAATTACAGGTGTGTGGATGCCTGCCTTCAAGCAAAGAATTTAATAATACATTAAAACCCTTATTTTTGATTCTAGCAAAATATGCAATTATAGCCATACAAGCTGCCATTGCATCACTTCTTGGCTTCATGGAGGAAACTTCACCTACTGCTATTTCTACTACATGCCAAGATATTATTACAATTCTTACTTTAACAGGGCAATGTGCTCTCCAGTACACTGAACTGAAAATGACACACACTTTCCTAGTAAGATGGTATTTACTATTGATTTATCTTGCCCTAGAGAGTTCTGGTTAGCATTCCAGTGATAATTGACCCTGCTTTATTTAACTCTTTCAGAAGTGCATCTTTATTTCCAGCAGTGCCTTGGTACTAAAAGGCACTGAAGTGCTAGTTCAGACAATAAATTTGCAAATGACTGATTCACACTATATTCATCATTTTCAAGATTTATAAGAAGAAATAGAAGTCTCAGGATATGATTAATTAGCTCATTAAAGTAGCAGAGAATGTTCAGATCTAGATTACGGAGGAATTGTCATCTGAGCTTTCTCAGTACCTTTGTCATACTGCAAGCTTACAATCAGTGAGCATTTCAAACTAATGCTCTTCCAGAAGGATGCTAGCAGGCATCCTTCAAACTACACCTCTTCCAGTGTAAATAGTTACCACTGCCTACACCAGAAGAGGGATAGTTTGTTCATATTCCTGCAGATGCAGTGCAAATGAGCAGTCTTGTACTGCTCTCATCCATGGAAGGTTCTGCTGCCATTTCACCAAGATCCCTGTTTGCACTAAAGCCTTTTAGATTGCATCAGAGTAGTGAAAGGCAGCACCTCTGCCTACAAACTGTGCTTTGCCAGGAAGACTTGAATCTCTCAAAATGCAATTTGAAATATTCCCATTTCAAAAACCTGAGTTGAAGAGATCTCCCAAAACAATAACAGTCATCTTGTGATGGTAACTCAGTATTCTTGGTCTTTATTGTAGAGCTAACACTGGTTTGGGGCATTTACTACAGAGATAGGACAATGTGCATCCCTTGCTCTCACCTAAAGGATGTTAGGAAGATGAAATAGCAAAATACAACATTGACTTGTGGCATCAAGAAAGCCTTTATTGATGAATTATTATGGGGATATGATAGTTCTTAGTATTGTTCTTTCTCTGATATTCCTTTTTACAAGAACTGTACAGCCATTTCTGAAGATTTGAGTGACCTAGAGACAATGCCACAAGTGAAGTTGCACCCTCAGAGCCTCTATCTATTATTTTGTAGCAAGTGGACATGTGTAGGCTCAGAAGAACCCTAAGAGTCTTTTTTAGGTGACTTAGTCTGGAGAGAAGGAGTACATATAAGACTTGATCTGTAAATGTGTGTAAATACAGTCAGCTGTGCACACCTTCATCTCTAGTGAAGTTATCTGTGTGGGGGTTAGTAGCTCGCTCTTCCCCTGGATTGGGGCTGAGCAGTGCCCCAGAGCCCAGTGAGTGCTCAGGCCAGGTACCAGTACCTGACATCCAGGAGTGCCCATCCCTGGGGTCCAGCTCCTGCCCTTTGCCCCAACCACTCTCCCCACTTTTCCTCAAAATACTTTGGTATCTCCTGCTTCTGGCACTCAACAAATCATATCCACAACCTTCTTTAACTTGTCCCGTTGCCACTGCTCCTTGCTAGGTTTTGGAAATGCTGACTTCTGAATTAGTTAGATTATTGATTCCTTTAGGAATGGCCCTGGTAAAGGGTGATGCTTCTGTCACAATTGTCTCTGGTTTATATGCTGGCAGATCCAGGCATGAGTGTGATTTTATTCCTGCTGTGCCTTCCCACACCTGGAACCACATCTGGATGAGGTTGAAACAGCTGCACTATAAACTTAGAGGACTTTATACGACTGTGTTGGTCCCAGGCCCTTCAACATTGCAGAAGTCTTGGTCTTGGCTCCCAACAGAAGGATTAGACATATGACCTCTTCTGAATGTAGAATAATACATAGGGCACTTTTTTCAAAGGTCTAGTATCATCCCTTTCTTTGGAGACTGTGGAGCATTGAGTGAAATCTAAAAATTGCAGATGTCCAGCCAAGTTATTTTCTGCCCAGTGCTGTTGACATACTGAACTGCAAAGTGTTGCTTTGCCAGAGAGGAACAGGAGGTGAATGAGACCTGGAAGACACTTGTGATTATCCTATGGCTCTGCTGTTGCCCCAAGGAACATGATTCCACTTCCCTCAGCAATGCCCTTCTTCATCACACTATGCTTACTTGGCTAATCCCAGAAGTGGCAGACATAAATACCTGTAATTAACGCTGACAGTTAATGCTTGTGATGTGACAAATGATTCCTCCTGCCTCCCTCTTGAAGCAATCCAGTAATTATCCTGATCCCTATTTTGTGTAATCGCAGATGTGCCACTCATTTGCCCTCCTAACCAAAAGCAACCTTCAGCAATGGTAATGCACACAGGGTTGCATCCATGCTCAGATCACCCAGCTGCCAACTTACAGCTTCTGTGTGGTAGCACTGCTGTGCTGGTATTTAAAACACAAAACCATGGTTTGAGGGAGGGGACAAAGCAAAGACAGAGCCTCCATGCAGGTTTGCTGCTGTCCTTGGCAGTGACAGCAATTACTGGCCCAAGAAACTGCCATGAGGGGTCTCTAGCCCACTGGGCTGCTCCTTCCCATCCATTCCCACCCCAATTTCCTGACTCATTGCCATCAGTGTGCCCACACTGCAGCCTCCATCATCAAAATGGTGCTGCTTGATAATTGCCCTTGTCTGAAGAGGAGGGAGCAGGAACAGACATCAGCTCTGCCACTGAACCTCACACATCTTGCAGCTACACCCAGAGTTCTGCCTCTCTCATCCTCACCTTAACTTTCAGGAGGAGGTGGGTCAGGCAGTGAAGGGTTAATGTGGAAAGGCAAAGCAGCATTGCTCCCAGGAGCTCACCAGAGGTGACAGGGCAGCTTGCTGCACTTCCTTCAAATATTGGCGAGATGGACTTTTTAAATGCAGGTTATGTAATGTGTTTGGGGACTATTTAAAGTAAATGTTATTGACAGCCATTACATCTGGTAGTATTAGTAAGTATTTAGGGAATTTTTTTAAAGGTGAAGTATTGACAGGAAAGGCTGTAACAGCTACTTCTGGGCCATTACAATTTATCTTCTATATCAGTCTGGGTTTATGGTTCACTGACATGTTTCACCCTATTACCTGCTAAAGGGTGGTTAATGACAATGTGTGGCTACACATGATACTGGAGCATGTGTGACACAGCACATCTAGGATGCAAAGGCCTTGCAGGAAAGTGCTCCTCTGAGGGAAGCTGTTCACAGCAGATCTGTGCAGGGCTGTGTCTTAACAGCAACATAATAGAATGGAATGCTGAATTTCACCTCTCACAGTGATGTCTTAACTTGAAAATGGGTCAAATTATGATGGATCTTGTGTTTAGGACAAACCTGGGCATCACAAAGTTCCATACAGTGCATGGAGGCAAGAGCTGCAGGGGCTGTGAGTGGCCCGGCCATGCTGACTGGGGGGGAAGCACAGGCTGGCACTGCCTGTTGCTATGAAATGCAGAGCTTTCTCTCAAGGGCAGTCCTTTCAATTCAGCCCTAGATTAGTCATGAATAGAGGTCATTTTAGGGTTATTTGAGTGTGTGGGTAAAAGCAGTTGGTAACAAACAGTTGAAGTCCCAAATAGCATTCACCTCGACAGGAGTCCTTATGCACAGCCTTGTTGGAAATGTTTTTGGAAGGAAGAGAAAATAAGGACACAGCACTGCCCAAAATAACTTTGGTCTGTAAATAATCTAAGCTCGATGTCTTGGTTCTTGCTGGTCATATTCTGCTCCCCAATACTATTCTCAGATATTTTCTTCTTTTGCATTTTTTGTTATTGAAATTCAAAGCAATTAACATATACCTGAATTCATCTATTTCCTGCTGAAAGGCATTTTTTTCTTCTTTATCCATACATCTGTTTAGAACTGTGATTTCCTTCTTCTTTCCCAATTCCAAACATCTCCAGAAGCAAAACAGATGTGGATTCACTTGCCCATAGAGAAGCCTCACCTTTCCAACATGAACACCATAGACTTTTCCACACATATGGTTGGCCCAAGTGTTTACAACAGTGAGATTTTGCCATGAAAACATTTCATTCTCAAGGTACAGATGTGCCTGGCCATCTCTTTTAACTTCTGACCACCAATTCTGGGCACTTCTTCTGGAGGCCAGCAGCAAAGAGGGTGATTTATGTCTAGTCCTGTCTCTCGTTCTTTCAGCATTGAGCTACTTTTTCACAGCCACCTTTTAAATTGCCAGACAGCTCCCTTTAATCCTGCTCTTGCCCTCCATTCCTGTAGCTTGGTGGAGTTGTTTTCCACAGAAAGCCAGCCTGCTGTTGGGATGCAGGGCTGCTTTGGGCCCCGTTCTCTCCTCCTCCTCCTCCTCCTGTTTGCCCTCGGTTTTCCGCGGCGCAGCCAGAGCCCTGCAGTCCCTCAGTTAACATTTACACTGCAGTCAGCATCCTGTGCCCTGGTCTATTTTCTGCAGACATGTAAATAGAAGCCTTTTGTAAACTTCATTTAATGATAGTGCTGTATTATGGGTTGTCTAAGACAGTGTCAAGGGATCCTGTTTTCTTTTAACTTCACCGTTTGGGTAAGGTATAATCTACAGTACATCAACACAACACATCTCTCTATTGAGTGTTGAGGTGAGATACAAAGCTTTCAAAGCAGGCAGATTCTTTTACTGTTTCTTGGTTTCCTCAAGCACTTTGTACATGAAAGATTGTTTCCTTATCTCTTGGAAAAGCTTTTGGATGAAATTAACCCCAGTGTAGAGGGTCAGCCTAACAGCCTCTATACTACTTAAGTCCTAATTAGACCTTATTCTCAGAGCTTAAATTGGATTTGTATGGTGCACAAGGTGCATTTCCCCTCTGTGAATAGGTAAAAATGAAAGATAAAATAATTCATACTTAGTAATGATTTCAGTTCTTGGCTGACTCTATTTTACATGGCTTTGTGGTGGGGGAATTCTTAAGAAGCAAGTCAGTAACTGCATACAGCTTTGAGAAGCTCTCCAGCAAGCCTGGGGAAAAGGAGCTGGTCACCCCTGCTGCTGTGCTTGGTGCCACAGAAGCCCTTGTGTTATCAGGTGCTGATAGAAAACAGGGAGCAGGGGGAAGAGGACGTGCCACCCAAGGCAGCTTCTCCAGGGAGCGCAGCCTTCACCCCTCATGCCTCACTTGGCTTCCTTGGGAGTGACACACCCTGGGGCAGTTGACAAAATCCCCCATTTCTGACAAAATTCAGGGAAGTAACTGCAGCTGCTCTCTGAACACTTCTCAAAAAGAAATATTGGTGGCCTCTCACACTGACTTTTTCCTTTCAAGCCCTGCTATAGAATTATACCACTTGTATGTCCAACTAGAAGAAATTTAGAAGAAATCTTTTGGGAACTGTATCAATCTGTAGTAAGTCTTTTTAATACTGCAGGAATATTCTCAAACTATTGTCTCTTATTTTCTTGAGAAGTCTAGGTAGGGCTATTCAATTTTTGGTGTTAGGGAAAAATAAATCCAAAGTGCTACCCTAATATGAGTCTGTGGACATCACTGGTTACACACAGGTATATATGGGAGAATCATGCCCCAAATGAGCACCAGAGGGACTTAATAAGGCATTTCTCTATCTTGGCTTTGTCCACCCAGTGCTACAGTCTGTTGGGGCAGGTTGCCTGACAGCTGCCCATGCTGTCTGTACATTTCAGCTAAGAATATGGTCCTTCTGTTACCAATTAGGTCAGCCTGGCACTGGTCAAGTCAGGCACTTGTGTAAATTCAGGTTGTCATTTTGGACATTTATAAATGGAAACAAAGCTGTGTTTCTCCGTCATGCATCTAAATAAGTTCAAAACCAATGCTAAGTCCATTTTAAGCTTTGAGTCCACCCAGTAATCTTACTTCCCTTTTTGGTAAATTATCTTACTATTATAATGTGTGACCTCAGAAGCTTCAATGACAGTAAATCACTTTCTCTCCCACCTTAGAATCTGTGAAGCTAACCTGGCTTGACCATCTAATTCAGGAAGTTCATTTGAATGTACTCTTATAGTAGAGGCTGGATGAGGAATGGCTCTACTGTAAGCATGTGAGTTATGTCTCCATATATCTGGGCTTCAGTTCAAGTATCAGCTATGGAATTAGGGGCCTCATCTCTGAAAGGATCCATGGGCATCCCCAAATCATGATGCTATGGGCCTTTTCAAATCATCTCTGTCTCAGTGTGGTAAAGAATTTTAAGATCAAATTCCAATACTAATTTTTTGGTGCTGGCAAATCCTTTTCTAAAAACTCAGAGTCCAAGGCTGAGTGCTTTATATGTCCCAAATAAAATCATAGAGGCGGGCAGCTAGCACATCTGGGAAGGTACTCAAATCTTTGAAGGATCTAGTTCTGGGAATGTCCTTCTGATTGTATCTAGAGTCTTTTGAGTCTCCTGCACTCAAGGTAGTGCACAAGGTAACGCACAAAAAGCTCACTCCTGCACTCAGGGTAGTGCACAAAAGCTCAGCTCATAGGAGCAAGCAGGAAAGGTTTGCAGAAGCAGCATCTGGCACTGGTAAAATATAAAACCAGGTTAGGTAATGTTTGTTTTCTTTCTGTAATTCAGGTATTTGGGTGTCATTGCTGTCTCATCCACTCAGCTTATGAATGACACATGAGGGGTCTCTTTCCAGTAAATCACAGCAGCAGTTGCAATATGTACAAGCCTGCTCAGATACTGGTGGAACCAAGCCATGGAGGAGTGGGATCCACACTGACTAATTTGCTGGGAGTGAGCCCCACCCTCAGCTGGAATCCCTGTTAATGTAATAATCATCCAACACTGGGAGTGTTAATGGCAAAAAAAAAGCCCTGGGAGAACAAGCACTACAGGAGGAGGTGAAAGATGTGGGCAGATTAAAAAATAGAGCACCAAATTCTTGGCTAGAGTAAATAAATAAAGCTCTTTTGAAGCTATTGGCGAGACACCAGGTAACCTGACCCAAAATTTGTACAGGTGGGTGAGCCCTTGCAGGACAAACTTCCATATGTTTGTCATTACTTTTAGATATCTCACAGCTGCTCAAGTCCTGCTCTTCCAGAACCTTCCTCCTTTCTTGTGCAGAAAAGGGAGTAAAGCGCAGAAGGGTTCTTCTCTGAGATAGTGGCGCTGGTTGGGTGAGGAAGGTCCCATCTCGTTTTCCTTGTGGGTTGTTCTAAGCCAGGCCGAGTCAGTGGCACACACAGAGCCCCCAGAGGGGCTGAGGACAGAGCAGCTGCTGTGGGATGGGCAGGGGCAGTCAGAGGACTCTGCTCCCTGCCCCTGCAGCTGCTCAGGCAGGAGGAGCCCGTGCACAAGGCACTGCAGGAAGGTGTTTGAGAGTTGGCCTGGCATGCAAAGAAATGACTTTCAGTGCATCCATCCACCTTGCAGCAAGTCCTTAAAGCCCCTGAAAAGACTGTCCTCCAGTAATGAGAGGGAAAACAAGTGAACCACAAATCAATGCAATATTTGACTTGGCTTTGGGAGCTATTTCTCTGAAAATGTTTAAGGCTCTTATGAGTAACATGGTGTTTAGCTTGCTGCTAATGTAGAAGCTGAAGAAAAATGCATTTTGCTCTCTAACTTGCTTATTAGTCAATGGAAACTATAACCACAAACAGTACGACTCCATTTAACCGCTGTATTAAATATTAAACCTGAAACTGTCATTACCAATTATTTTCAATAGGGCATAATGGTTTGAGGGTTAAGTAATATGGACTAGGAGCCAATGGATCAGTCTAATCAAATGAAAGTATTCTTAATGGGTTAGTGCTGTGTGGGAAGGTGCAGTGATGCTGAACCTTGGTTTCTAACACTGGGATGTTAGAAACCAAGGCTCAGCATCACTGATGGGATGATTTGATGTCAAGCATTTTTCTGCTTTTTGTTCATTCATGGCTAACTTACTCTAGTGCTGTTGATGAGGAAAGTGACTCGGGGAGGCAGAGAGACCAAAAGCCTGTAAACTTCTAGATTTAGCATGTATATCTTCTGACAGAACTGAAGGCCAGCATATCACCCCTTTCACTCTGCAAAATGCTTGGGCCAGATTAGAATTTCTCTACCTAAAGAGAGATAATCAGATGGAAACAAATGCTCTGGTGCCTGTACTTAAGAGGAAAGGCTGAATGCCCTCTTTGAAGGTTGTAGATAAAAGATGCTATTAATACTTAGAGGTGCTCCTTTACAACAATTTATATTGATAAATATTTGTGAAAAAAAATTTATATGTTTAATAAAATCCTACTCAGATTAGAATAATCCAGTGTTGATGGTCAGACACAGCAAACTGCATTTTTATGGCCAGGTTAGCAATCTGGTAGGGAAGGTTTTCAAGTGTTCTGTATCAACAAGTATAAGTTAAAACATTTAGTGTCCAACTCCACCCATGGCAGCAGGAGGCCATGCAGAGACCTGCATTCTGCTGCAAACCCTATGGCTCTGGACCTGCTCCTGTGTCCTCCAAAAGCTCCTTGGCATGAGCTGAGGTTCTCTTCCAATTCAGACAGAAATTAGCTTACATCTTGGGCCTGCCCCAGCTTTGTCTGCAGGCTGTTGGACCTTGGACACGTGGGTGCCCTGGTCATTCTCTGAGAGTTGCCAGAGGTGGGCAGGGAGAGCCCTGCTGGGCTGGCAGGAGCAGCCAGAGCCTGCTGGGGATTGTCTGGAGCTCTGCATGCAGCAAATGTCTGTGGAGCATGTTAGATTCTCATCTGCCTCTGCTATTGAAACCAGGTTTTGTCAGAAGATTCCTGACCAGGGCCAGCCTTATTGTTCTCATGGTTCAGCTGAGGTCAGTAATGTATGTAATCTGTACCAGGGTGTGGATGCATCTGGCAAGTAATGGCAATACCCCAGCCTGTGAAGACTTCCCTAGGAATGACAGTGCTATAATTAAATCTCCAAATTCAGGACTCTGAGCCAGAATTGAAGTTTGGGAACTTCATAGAGGCTGGGGCCAGCTGTGAAGCTCATCTGGGGATGTGGATTGCAATTTCCCAAAGCCCTGGGGCAGTTTGGTTCTGAGGGAAGATGCTCAGGAGCTGTATAAAGAGATTGAGCAAAGATAGTGAGTTCTCTTTCACAGCACTAGTCTGAGTAAACAGGTTTGCAATAATCAGCTGTTGACAGATGGCAGCAAAACACCTGTGAGTGACTAAACTTTTCAGCCACTTAGTCAGAGCTCCAGGAAAAGTTGGTGCTGATTCTCAGAAATGAGAAGCATACCTTCTAATATGTTCTGTATCTCTTGCAACTTTCTTCTTTAGCCACAAAAAAATGCCTATGGATGAAGCTCATGGAAGTTCATCAAATTAATTTGGCTCTGGTTTATGCCTACTTTTAAAATATGTCAGATGTAACACTAATCCTGGTGCAACCGCACTGTAATTAGTATTTGGCTCAGCCCACTTTAGTAAATGCACCTGACTCAGCTATTTCACAGTTAGATATCATTATGCTTTGAAGCTGTATTTACCATCTGCAGCTGAAATATTTACCTAAAAGTATCCCATAGACAATAAGGCATTGGCCCCATTGTGTTGCTTGTGCTTTGTTTATGTAATGACCCAGATGCATACCCAAAGGACGACCATTTGCTTACAAGTGTTAGAGCCTCGCACATTGTGGGATATGTTTCTTGACTTTCTGAAGGGATGGTTTTACAGGACAACAAAGAGGAGTTCTTAATTGGACCCTTTGATGAATTACAGGCTCCATTGCAGAGCCATTTTAAAATCAGAGTAGTGGGAGGGTTTTTCTCAATCGCATGAGAACAAGATGAAGGTAGGGTAGACAAAATAACCACGATATGCTTCACAAAGGGATCTGTGTCAAAGCTTGGCTGACCTCCAGACTAGACCCTCTGGGCTAGTGCTGAATGTCAAGTGCAGATGCTAAGTTCAGACTCGTACTTTTGGTGATGCACACAAATCCCACCATAAAGGGGACTCCAGATCTGCTCCCCAAAGGACATCACAGGGCTTCACACCTGGTCTCTCCCACAGGCTGCCAGAAACCACTGCACAATCAGCAGAATGTCATCAGCCTTCAAGAGTTCATCCCCAGTATTACATTATTTGCTTAAAGTTCTAGCTTGTGGATTCCAATGGTGAGAAAAGTATCTCAATTTTCATGTAGAAAGAGAAGTTTTCATTCTTCTGGTTATGGAGAAGAGCCTGAAAAAGGAACTTTAAAGGCTCAGCCCCCAGAGGCATTTAGATGTGATTTATGTGTGTGACTCCTGTTTTATGGTTTTTCAATGCTGAGGGTTAGCAACACAACCAGCTTTGTTTCATGAGGTAAAGCAGAGCTGGAACACTGCAGATAATGGAAAGTCCCTGCTACCACCGATACAGCTGGTTTCTGCCTGTCTCCCTGCTGCAGCTGTTTGTAGAAGGGCTCTTATCTGGGCCACAGCCTCGGGCATGCCCCAGTGCAGCCTGGAGCTGGAGTGCCTGTGGGCAGTGTGGTGTCTGTGCATAAAAACCCGTTGGAAGTGGGGATGGAAGCATCCCAGGGGCTGCACCAAAAGCCTGGATCTGGCAGAGGCGAGTGGGGCCCGCGTGGTTTGCACACACAGCAGCTCGGGGTGCCTGTACTTGTGCTGCCTGCACACCACATTGCCCTGCCCTGCAGAATGTGCTGATCACATGGGGATGACTGTATGGAGAAAATAACAAAATCATGCTTTTTCTAAAGAGGTCAGGTATTCTGACTGGACGTCGTTTATCCCCTAATCTGTGGATCTGGTCTGCAGGCTGGCTGATGGTTTTGCTCACTGGCAGAGCTCTCTGCACATGTGTCCACTCATCAGCTGGAGTTTACAGGAAAATATGACCCTTGTGCATAGATCCCTGCTCTGGGTGGAGTTGAATTCATTCACTGTGTCCAGAGGTGATGGACATATGATTTTAGGGCTAAATTAACCCTATGGCAGTTTTGTTTTGTTGCATGTCCTTGACACATATTTGCAGGGTAAACCGTAGATCATCTTTTCCTTTATTATGATTTCAAGAGCTTGAAGAACCTGTTCACATGCTCTGACTGCAGGCTGAAGTTTTGCCTGTGATTTTTTCCCTGCTACTCTCTCAACACTTCTGTGTGTTTATTCACATCAGGATGCAGGTACAGTTCACCAGAAACCAGTTTTGGGCAGTCCATCCCTGGGTGGTCAACTTCATTCCTAATCCAGGCTCAGGTGTATGTGTCTGCCTCAGGGACATGGCACAACTTGAGCAGTAAACCTGGCCCTACAGCCTTAAAATGTGCTTTAAAAGATATAATTAAATGTTTTGTTCTTGCAAATGAGGCTGAGATTACAATGTTTAAAATAAGCTTAATTAAGAGTATACTCAAATATACATAGGGTTTGAGTTTTTGTGTAGAATTAAGCCAAATTGTGTAGAATTAAGCCAAACATCTTTACAGTCATATCAATGACAGCATAGGTATAAAACTCAAGAGAATTATAACTTTAGTATCTCCTTTCATGTGGCAAAAAAAGAGAGATCAATTTATTTAAATTGGAACATTTGCTTTATTTGAAACTTTAAATTCATCACTTTTCCAGGAAGCTCTATAGTAGCATTTTACTGGGCTTTCTCTTTTAAACCACCAGGGAGCCCATCTCTTCCTAATTCACTGAAACAAGGCTTCTTTTTTATTATTATTTATTTCAGTACTTACCATCACTACGACATCTGTGAAAGGAACTTCTGTGTTATTAAACTTCTTAATAAAAATGTAGCTCCCTCTTCTGCTGACCCAGATAATTAGTTGTTGATTTTTCAAGGAATAGGATTTACAAAAATGTGCTCAGAACTGCAGCTGATTTCTTTTGATTTTTCTCTTGGTGTATGGATTTGTGAATATCTGACCAAAACTCCTTGTATGTTTCAGTGCTCAGAATTAGAGCTAACAGCATTAACTGGGTGAGCATTTCAATAACATGAAGGGTTTGCATATTCTAAGCATACAAATGTTATGTTCCAAAATAAAAAATGTGCTCTAATTCAGATGCTGCAATAAATGCATGGCATTAAATTACCATTTATGTCTAAATTATGTTCATTCTGCTAGATAGGGAGAGTGTAGCCAGTTCTTTTCTCAGGCTTCAGTGCAATAGTCCAAGAATCATTCAAAGGTGTTAATACACCTTGCAATGTAGCTTTGGTGATGGCCCTTCTCTTTAAATTGCTCAGTCTTAACAGAGTCATTAGTGAGTTCAGAGTATGGAATCAAAAGCCACTCTGCCACAAAGTCCCTAAGCTTCCTTTATAACATTATATTTTAAATTATTCATATTCATGACACCAAAAAAAATGGGGGTAGAGAGGGGGAAGGGGAAGGGACCCCCCCCCCAATCACCAGCAATAAGGAGTCTTGGCTGTAAACTTCATATTTCAGGTAAATTTGCATGCTTTCTCTAGTTCAGAATCTTTTTTTACAAGCCTTGTTATAAAATGAGCATACAGCCTCTGAAGAAATCACTGTAATAAATGAGCTTTGCATTCACAAGATGAGTTCCCACATGTGTGAAAATGTTAATATTCCCATGACTGAATTCAATGATATAATGAATCTACAGTGGAAAATCAGTCTGCATCAAGCAAAGACAGGCATAGCTGTGCTGGGCTGTTCTTGGCAGACAGGACATTTTGTATCTCAAGTTAGGAAAGGCAAATAATTGCAGTTGAGAGCCAGAGTGTGCTAACTGGGCATAAAGAGCTAGATCCTGAGGTTATTTTATTCTACTTGTTGCTACACCTGATTAAAAAAATGTTGCTTGAGAGTAAACAGAATGAGAAACCTACTTGAAAAGAACTCTCAGATCTAGGATCAATACCCTTTTAACCTTGAGTCACATCAGGTGTGTTTATAAGATCTTTTGTAGCCAGATGTGAACAAACTCCTTCCATTCTTGCTGCCTTTGGGACTGAAACCAGCTGGAAGATAAAGACAATGCACTGGCAGTGTGATCTCAAGTCTATGCTTACACTGGAACTGTTTCTCCATGGAGCAGAATTATTTCCCTCATGTGTTTCAGGTAAAAGTGAATCCCTAACACTATGCAGGTGATGAGAAAATTGAGTGAAAGAGTCTGTCCTGACTTTCTGGTACTGAAAGTTGCAAGTGTAAGAATTTTGTTGGACACAATGTTAGAAAAGATTGGTTTGTGCATTTAGAAGCAAAGGAGAACTTGTGAAGCTGTTAGTACTAAATCTTGAGTGCTACTCCATTTGAGAGTGGGATCAGTTAGCTATAAATTCCCAACAGACTTATTGCCTCTTAGGTATGGGCCTTGCCAAACTGAGTCAAAAGCTGAATGACAGGAACCTTATAAGAGTGGAATTGTAATTTTTTTGTGAAAGGGCTAGAGGAGAAGTCTGAAATAAGAGAGGTTTGTCATCCATAGGCATCTTTTCTTCTAATCCAAGATATTAAGGAAGGGAATTACCATATGCTGAATTTAGGAAAGCAAAAAATACACAGTCCAGTGCAACTTTTTAGGAGATGAAATCCCCTGCTACTTTAGAGAATGTCTCCAGGATCAGTTTGGGAGATTTAGTCCAGTTTAGTTTGTGGGTCTAGCTCACAACTGCTTAAGTTCAGGAGAATTAGACTAATCAAAACTAACAGGAAAAGAAATCTAAGAGCTTGATACAATACCTGTGAGCATATCCACTTTGTTGTATATAATGTCTGAGAAAACTAACCCTACAAAATATAATGTATGCAGAAAGAATGCTTTAATTGTTTGTGAGTCAAGTAGTTCAGTGCTTTGGCATATAGTTTTGTTGTTGGTCCTTTAAGTCCAACAAGTATGTGTGTTTTGAAGTTTTGAATGTGTGTTGCAGGAGCATGTTCCTTAGCTTTCAAGTTTTGTGCTGGTACTTCTCAGGAATTGGTTGATGAACTTTCTTACAGAATTAATCACATACCTCTTATGGGTCACCAACAGCTTCAAATCTGGGTTTTATAATGTGCACCAGTCATACTGCTCCTTGATGTAAAGTAAGTAGGCTGTTCTTTTGTGGTAGAGGAGAAGAAAATTAATATATTGTCAGTAGCTTCATCATTTGGTACCTTGGCTGTCAGGAGGAATGTTTTGGACCTACTGTGGCTGTCAGGTGGGAGATGTGTCATGTTTTGACAAGCAGCAGTCATGGATGAGTAGATCTAGAATTCCTGATTCTTGGCTCATCTTTGTTGCCTCTTCCACTAAGCTGCCAATTATTCTGAGAAAGAATCCTTTTCCCTCCATCTCCCTCTGAAGTGTGGGGTGAGCTGGGGGCACCCAGTGGGGGTGATGGCTGGGTAGCATTCACAGTAGTGGTCTCAAATGCTGAGCACCTGAACAGAGACACACCAAGCCTTCTTGATGTGTTGATGCAACACATTCCTGTTTCACATGACCTACTTTAAAAAAAAATGAAAAAAAACGCACCCACTCTGAGCCATAAAAATGTCAGAGTCTAATTGTGAAGGGGGCTGAACAAGCTATCATAAGATAAAAGCAAATGAAAAGATGTCTCACAAATTCTTGAAACCTTCTGTGAAAACAAGATCTGGAGCCTGAGCCAAGCTGTCTCTGAAGCAGTGCTGCATGTCAAGAGGACATTGCAATCCATTGGCTTCCTGCTGCTTTCATTGGTCTTAGGGCCATGGACATTTGTTAAGCTAAATAATGACCTGGATAAGGCAGGAGAGGTAAACCTGTAGCTGAGCTATTGTGCCAGCATATGAGGAAAGATCCAGGCATTTCTTCTGAAAGATGGCATGGGATTGTATCTAACTGCAAAAGCACAATGCTTTGAAGTGCAAATAGGAATAGCATATTACACTCAGCTATCTGAACATTCCCATCACATTGGCCACAGTGATCCTCTTTGTGACATTTCACAAGGGGATGAAATAGGAGAGGGAAACTTCAGAGGGTAAAACTGAAGCATGTTCAGGAAGCAATATGGGCTCTAAACAAAGCAGCAGTGGTAAAGAGAGCTCCAATTGTGTTCAGGTAACTATTAGTTTAAAATAAACACACCATCTACTGGCACACAGCTTAGGTGCAGCTTGTTCATAGCTGAATAGAACTGGTCAAGTTGTTGGTCTGCCCAAGACCTTCCGTTTGCACCTTGTAACAGCTGGTGTGTGTTAGTTGTTACAGCTGAGATCACTTAAAAGTGTACTTGCTTTTTTCCTGAATGTTCTGGTTTTATTGTTCCACCTCTCCTCTTTGGTTTACTCTCAATGACTCTGCCATAAACCAGAACTATTAATTTTATTCAGGTTTGCTGCAATTCTGAAATGACCTGCTTTACTGCAGCTTCTGCTGTGTTAGATGTCAGCCCAGCATGGAGCTCAATGGAGGGTGAAGTGCTCTTTGTGTCCACAACACCTCTGGGCAGGAGGAGATGCAGTATCTTGCTGCAGGATTTCCCAAGATAGTTTATGAAATTAGTGCCCCATTTTCTGCCTCTGATGGGCCCATTCACTCCAGGTGTATTGACAATTCACAGCCCTTCAGGGGGACCTGCCTGCTATTTTGCATCTTCCATTTCTGCTTTGCTTTGGTTTCACTGAATGGAATTTGATTTCGAGGGTGGCAGGATCAAACCCTTAATGCAATTTTGATTCACATGTGAACTGTAATCTGACAATCAAAAAAAAAAATCTTGTTGATATTATTCCAACATCATTTAAGCAGACAAATAACTTCAGAAGGATGAGAAGGATGGTAATTGGGTGCTGAGAATGGGTGTGAGATGGAGTAAATTGAAAATTGGTTGGGAGAAAGAGAAGGAAATTGTGAAAAATGAAAAATGTGTATGATTGTATTTCAGACATATGTTTTAACCCCTTTGTAAGGGAAGGTTTTTCTCAGAGAAAAGTTGTAAACAGTTCAGAACAGCTCTGTGCTAAGTTGTGGGTGTTACAAATGGATTTGAGCTTAAAATGACCTCTAGCACTGTTTATGTCCCACAGGGTGGCGTTTGGAGAGCACAGAGCCCATCTCATGAAACACATGGCCCATATTAATCTGGCTATGCTGAGAGATAAACGGACCAGGTCAGCCAGAGGCAAGCCTGGAGCCAAGGCCTAGCTCACATTGCAGCTCTAGGACTGTTCAGCATTGCCAGCTGTGCTCATCCACATGGAAATCCATGAAGACTTGGTGGCTTTCTTAATACTTTTATTTCTGAAAATAGGTAGAAATGTGATAGACTCTTCTTAGACTTCATGGGTGCAGAAAGAAATTTCAGATTGTGATTAGGGTTTTGACAAAAGCAGTCAGTGAGAATGCAGAAATAAATGCCAAATTGTTAATTATCATTAGCTGAGGCTTTTAGAAATTTGTGTTTGGACACACTGGTTACCTAAGTGTTGATTTATGTTTAGACTTTGTGCTCAGAACTGGCATTGCAGAACAGTAAAGGACCAGCAGACAAGGACCAGCAGTCAAGGACCAGGTTCAGCCTTCTGTGCACCAAACTCGTGCATGTGAAGAGGCACTGTGTGCAGGGCTGGATTCCACATGAGCCGTGCTGCTGGGCCATCTGCTAAATGCCTGATAATTCTGGGGGGGAGGGGGACACACACTGGGAAAGGACAGAAATGCACTGGTTTCCTCCTTTGGAGGGGGTATTAAACAGCCCTCACACCCTGCCCACCCTTGTGGGGTCCCCCCTGGATGAGAGAGTCTCAAAGCTGCTGTCACCGGGCTCAGGGCAGAGGGGCCGGGGAGGCACGTACGTGGCACCGCACTGCTGATAACAGCCTGGGATGACAGAAAAGCCCAGGGGCCCAGCTCCTTTTTTCTTTATATGTTTTCTGGCAGGCATCATCATCATTCAATCTCTAATACAGGCCTTGAAATATTGAAAGGATTCCCGTTCATAAACGTATTCAAAGCCCATTTGTTACTGGGTCTGGACTCAGCACTCTCAGAGCTATTGCCACCTGATGTACACGCTGTGTTTTAGTTCAAAACAGAAATAGCCTGGTGAAATTTCTTGCTAAAAGGAAAGTTATTGCACATGTACATTAGTTATTTTTCGTTGCCTTAAGGGGAACCACAAATGTGTGTTGTTTCTAATTAATTGCTGGGTTATGTAAAGAGTGCTTCATGTAGTGAAGTGGAGCGGGATGCTTGACACAGCAGTCAGATTACTTCTCTTACCCTGCTGAGCTTTCCACATTTTTCTCTCTATCTCAAGTAGCTGCTCTTGTCCCACTGAGCCCTGGTTGCAGTAGATGGTTATATTTCTTTACAGTGCAGATGTTTGTAAACAGACACTGATTTCCACAACATGAGCCCTTCAAGACCTCATTGGAGGATGAGCTTGAAGACTTCTGAAATAATGAGACGGAGACCTACTGGTGGTGTCATACAACTGTTTATCCTCCCCCAGTCTGGTTTTGCCTTCAGGGTTTCTTTTTTTGGTAAGACCTATACTCAAGTTGTGTGCTTCCAGTCTTGCATCCATCTAGCAACCAGTGCCACTTATGCCTAGGAAAAGTAAGAATTAAGTGTGATTCTATGCACTACGAGCAATGGTCCCTCTTTTAAAGCACTTTCTGCAGGGGCAGAGGTGACAGTCCCCGGTGGAAGGACACAGCTTCTTCTGCATTGGCCACACAGTTGAGCATGTCCAGAACATTTTGGTCTCCATGTCATGACTTTAACTCAGGTAGGGGTGTTTATCCTGGCTGTCAGAGGTAAGAGTAAGTGCAGGATGAAGCCCTGGACCTGCCAAATTATGGAACATGTGTGTAGTGTGTTATGCTGTAGGAGGTCAGGCAGTGAAAATAGAGCAGGTACAGCATGGGAGCAACAGGGGGAAGGGGGTTAAGAAGTTGGTTTTCAAGGGTATCCCAGGCGAACTCACACCCTCACTTGCTGAGCTAACACATTGAAAGGGCTTATCCTCTCCAAACTACAGGGAGAAAAATGTGCATCCCTCTGTGGAAGAGGGTGACAGCAGTGAGAGTTGATCAGAGCTGGGTCAGATCCTTAGGATTAAGGGTGCTTGCTTTTTCATGGCCCAAACCCTGCTTGCACTCCTAGAGAAGAATGTCAGGAGATGTTTGGGTTGTCTTTTGTTTCTGCTTTTCACTGTTTGCCAAGGGGTTTGGTGTGACTGGATTTCTAGGCACTCCCATGATGCCAATAATATTAACTTTAACTGGTGTTAAACCTCTGGTCAATTATTGGCTCTGCTGTCTTTATGTTTAAGTCTCTAACCCCCTCTCAAATGTTTATGGACTGGCAGTTGCCTTTGCTGAGCAGCACACTGTGTGGGTGATAGCCACTTCGTATACCTTGGGCAAAGATGAAAAACTGTTTTAAATACTATGTGGAAATCCATATGTTGTCTGGAACCCTGCTTTGCTTTCCATGCAAGAAAGAGAACAGAAGAAACAGCATGTATTTATTAAAGCCATATTTCTTCAGATAGCTTAACCTCTGTTTTATAAATTGTATTTAACATCAGTATCATGTTCTGTCTTAATCTACTGTTGCATTTTAAAGCCTGTTCCCATGTCATTCTGGAGTGGTCCATGCAAATCAGTCCAATGGAGAGAAAACAGGATAGTATTATGTAGTGTCTCTTTAGTGTTATATCCAATTTTATGCTTTGTTGAGAGCAGAAGTCACACTATAACAATCCCTCAAAGGCTTGAAGCTAAAGGAACATTAATCAACCACAAGAGTAACTATAATGTCCATGTTGGAGGAAAGGAGTTTGTATCTGGTTCCATGCACTCCATCTGATGCCTGGGAGTTTTATCAACTAAGGCTGAGGGGGAATCTTTAAAAAGAAATATTTGAGTAAGAATGATTTATCATGTGACTGAGATGAGTCCACTGGGAAAGGTGACTGGCCAAGTCCACGTTGACTAAGTAGATCAAGAAGGAGTGCCACAGATATGTTTCAGTTTTAAATGCCTGTTGGCTGGTCTCATTAATCTGCTAAATTACCCAGCTCAAATTGCTTATGTGTAAGTGTTACATCAAGGTACACTATTTGATATTAGCTGCCATATAAAAAGGAAACAGCCACCGAAGGTAGGAGAGAGCGAGGGTGAGTTATTGGCTGTTAAATAATCCAGCAACAAAGTACTTACTCATGAGAAACAAAAACTGCTGAGAAATATTCACAGGGGTATCTGATAATGTCTAATTTGTTCCCAGAATCACACATCATTGTTTCTGCATACTCTAGAGAGGCAAAAACAACACAGGAGAGAAACAAATATACACAGAGACACACAAATAATTAACAGCTGCGGGATCATAGAGTCCAGTATTAGATCTAGAATACAATGAAGACACAGCATAAGAAATATTTATTATGAGTAAAGATGAAAAAACTTGACATTAGGGCTGGCTGATTGCAGTTAGGAATAACAATTCTTAAATCATCCATGGCAAACTCTTCCTACAAAGGAAATGAATTGTTGCAACACAATACATCCTTGTTGTATCGATATGATTATCTAGTTATCCATAACATGTTGTAATTTGTTTTGATTTTTAAGTGTTCTTTAGCTGCAAAGCCTTAATGAGGCTTCTCTAAATTGATTAGGAACTGCGAGATATAGCATGGTTCACAGATTATTTCAGAGAGCTGTCAACATCCTGTGACTTTCATTTCATTGGATTTAATGATCGTTGGAAAAGGTGTGCATTACAGCCAGATACAATCACATTTGTCAGCATGATCCTTTTAAGTGCAATTCAATTAAAGTGTTATTCTCTAATTTTATTATTGCTCAAGCTGAGTGCTAATGCTAGCTACCAATAAAACTACAGGTAGATAATGGTATACAATTTAATTTAACTAATTGGAGTTTAGTGATCTAACATGCTTTTCATATCTTAATTCTTTGAATAATCTTTGATTTTTGCATCTGGTACAATTCTTTTAATGGAAAAGGGCAACTGAAAACATCAGTTACATTTGAGATTAAATTATCTAGTAACATCTGCCTTTAACAGTGTATCAGTATGCATGCGAATTTTCCTCTATTACCTGCCACTTGCATCCATTTTCCATTGTCAGTGTGCTTGACCTTGAAATTAATTTATCTAACTGTGCTTACATTCCTTATTAAGTTAACTGCAGACTTGGAGTGCCAGAAACATTCTCACCAAGGGGAAGCTGGCTAGATGACAAATTAAAGGGTCAGGAGCAGAGATAAACCAGTCCCTTCAACTAGACAAAGCCTATACTTTCTCCTGATTGTGAAGAGTTATAGATAAATAAAGCACAGATGCATAAGCACATAAATACACTGGAAAAATATTATTTTATTTACTTGTAAACTCCTTACTGCTGTCTGTCTATACCAGTGGTTTTTAGTTGGTTTCTTGTATTTGCTTTATTTTGGGACATGGATATTAAGACTTTAAACTAGGGGAGGCTAAGTTATCTTCACTGCAAACTTATAACAGGAAATTCTATCATTGCAGTGCCTCAAGCTCTCTCAGCCAGTTCAGGCATTTTACTGTGAATTGAGTGAACTTAAAATATTTCATCAAGGCACAACAAGAACTGAGTTCCAGGGTGGTGGTGCTGCTCCATCTGTCCTGGTGACCATGTGGCTCTGATCCCTTGATGTGACTGTAACATTTTGCATTACACAAGCTTTTCTGAATTTTTCTATAAAGAAAATATAAGAAATTTAGGTCACAGCCCTTATGCAGCAGGATGGCTTTATTTTTGACTCTCTCTGCTTTCTCTTTCCTACTGAGCCCTGATATTAGTGCAGAAAAAAGGTTTCACTGTGCTCTCACTTTCTGATAGTGACGAAGGCATTAAGTCATTTTTTGTCCTAGAGTCACTGTAAGTGACTGCAGTGGCAGAATGTCCACAGAGCACTGAATTTCTCTCAAGACCTCTCTCAGGTACTTGCAGCAAACCTATTGCTCCAATAAACAAATCCATGTCTATCTTTAAAGGATTTGTGACATCTCTGTGACAAAGCAGTGCTATCGTTCTCAAGATATAGATGGCAGTAAAGGCACAGGGGAGCACAAGGAGTTGCCTAAGGCTGTGCACAAACCTTGAGTGCAGGTCTTGTGTGCTGTAGCAACAGAAGAGTAATGGCATAGGAAAGTAACCCAATAACCCAGGTCTCCTCCTAATGGCCCCATCACCAGGCTTCTCCTGCAGCACTGTCAGCTATAGCCAAAAAGCTAATTCTGCTTTTTCTGTTCTACTGTGTACGGCTTCATGTTCTTCCCTTGAAGCAGCTTTTAAAATGAAATCAAAAGTACCTAAAAAGCCCATTTCTGGATGCCATGGACTGTTTTTTTACCAAATGCAAAGAGATTCCTCTTTAAAAAAAATCATCATCTTTTTCTTCTCCATGCTATTCTGCAATGATATTTCCAGAAAGAATGAGCACAGAGGCTTTTCCATATGTCCTTACTCAATGTGTCCTCAGTTTCTAGCTACACTTGGTTATGGCACACTTTGAAAAAGACATAATCCAATATCTAACATCAGTCATTTGCCTAAAACCATAATTGGTCAGATAGCTGGGAAATCACAAAGTGTCCTTCCTGGTGTGAGTCATTGCCTGCACTTGACATGATCTTTCACACTGTAGATGAATTGAGTCCAGATTTCAACAGCTGGCTTCTGCTTTCGGGAAAAAAAAAAGAAAAATAAAGGGCATAATATGTAAGAAAAGCAGCATTGATGTGAGAGGCAGGGTAAAGGGCTCCCTCTGCATGCACATATTGGCCTTTGTTTGGTTTATATCTGGGAGCAGGAATACTGCCTGCCATTGGGACGTGACATTGGGATAAGCATGAGAAAAGTCTTGGATGTTACTGAGGCTGCTGATTATGGGTGCTGAATATTAACTGGTTATTGTCAAATATGTTGTGTTTAAAGACTCTTGACAAGAGTTTCATTCTGTTCCTACTACCTTGCAAAGTCATGACACTGCTGATGTGACATCACTGCTCACATGTACACAATTAGCTGACCTAATCATCATAAAGAAACTATTTAAATTTTCCTGCATTTCCTGCTGTGATTGTAAAAGATACTTTGAATTCCCAGGACAACAAAAATTGTCCATTCTGTCGTTTTTTGCATTGTGGCTACAGTATGTGATGTTAATTATTTGATTGAATATAAACATTTTTAAACTATGCACGCTTACTGGCAAAAGTTTTGTAACTGGCTTAGCAGCAGATCTTTTGGTGATATTGAGCTTAGCAGGTATCATCCCTCAACTATGTTCTTAAAAATAAAATTAATCAAGAGATATTATTCCTTAAAAAGGCCAAGCTGTGTTCTATATTTATAGGATTTTAATGACAACAAATTCCAATAAAAGGGTTGATGGGCCTTTACTGGCTCTGAACTTAGCCTAGAAACTAAGAACTGTGCTGGGCTCTCTCTGGGATGAGTTTTTCTGGGTGGAAATAAAGATCCTAAAGAAGATTCACTTCTTCATCCAGCATCAACCTTGTCCATGGACAGATGCTTTTAAAATGAAATGAGCCATTTAACTACCCCAGTGCTGGGTGCTTTGGTGTTTTCTACAAAACCTGAAGATATACCATTAAAATTATGCATCTTCTTCCTGTTTTCTTTGACTATGAGGATTGCAGAAGGATCCTGCAGAAAGACTTGAACTTTTGAGTTAAGAAACTGATAATTTTGCTTTTTGCAATACTCAGGATTTCTGTTCAAGCCACTTAAACTGGGGGCAATGCTGAAATATTTCAACAGATAATAATATATTCCTGTATATAATTACAACCATAACTGTTTTTTGAATTCAGATGTATCTTACTGAAATATTTTTCTTTATTTTATGTAACAATCCTGGTTCATGCTCAGAGAAACTTTTGAGAAGATACAAGTTCTGTAAACTAAACAGTGATATATTATTTTTCACTCAAAAAGCTCCATTTAGATTTTCCACCTGGGATAAATAGGGGGAATCTATTTAGATCTAAGTACTTTGTCATGATGCAGTGAAGTGTAGTCTGTACACCAGACCTAGCAAACTGTTAAATGATGCCATGGGTGCACTGCTAGTGGAATTTCAGATGAGATTTTATTTCATGTATATTAGTTTTTTGTTTCTTCTGTGTTTTTCAGAAATATTTTATTGCTTCTATCAATTGCAAGAGTACATAAAACATTAATGATGAAGCAGTAAAAGAGATGATCTCCAAATATTACTGCAGATCCCTTGATAGATTTCTGTACACTCTGCACCCTTTGTCTGAGCTAATTAAATAACCAGCAGAATAATTCTGGGGATGCTTACAGGTAGCACTGCTGTGATGCTATTTGCAGAATGGATTTTTTTCCTTAAACCTCCTTGTCTAGGAAGCTACCCCAGAGCCATTTAAGCAGGGAGATACCAGGCCTAGGACTGCCAATGATTAACAGGGTAACAGGAGCAGAAAGGGGTGTGAAGACAAAAATAAATCAAGAATATAGCAAGCCATCATTGAAAGTGAGCATAAATGAATAGAAGTGAAGTGAAATGTTTGTTTGGTTCTGGAACATCTGCTTTTATAAATCACCATTAATATGATAAAGACAGTCTATTTTTCCATTCAATGCGTTATGTATATTGTCTTGTACAACTTGTGGTTGGGGAAGTTTCTGTTTTCCATCTGAGTTTTAAATATGCTATTCAACAGCTTGACTCCTAGTGTCTGCCTAAACTCTGCAGTCTGAAAAACATGTGTTTTCAGAACCCAGTACTTTTTGTTTCTAATCTGGCTGGTTTGTGTTACATTAGTACAGCAAGGTCCCAAATGGATTTGGTGCTTTGTTGAACTGAGCTCCGGTGCAAAGTAAAAGAGTTTTTGCCCTGAAAAGTGTATCCTTAAAGGGAGAAAAACATTAATTTAATAGTGCTGAAAAATAGAGGAAACTGAAGCACTAACTGGCAAAATGACTGCCCACTACTTCACTAGCAGCCAAACATCTGCTGAGCAGAAATTAGGATCCAGAATTCCTGCTGCTCAGTGCATCCTGTGTACCCATGCAGTGTCTCTCCAACAAAATGGAGCTTTGCTGTCTTTGCTGCCCTATCAGGGAAAAAAAGACCATTATACATAGACTTATTTGAGTCTTGTCCCCACTTTAAGTGTTCCAAGGATGGGTAGAACACTTAAATATTCCTGAGGTAGAGGTTTAGCTGATGTGAAATGTAAATGTGTTTCTAACTACAGTCTGATAACACATCCACAACTTTGACAGAGCATTTTCAAGCCCCTGATAGCATTTTAGCTATTTAAAGTAAATACCAAATGCTTGCAGGAATTAATTAACAGGAATATGCAATCCATTAGGGCACTGCAACAGCCACATCAGAGACAGAAGGTCAAAGCCCCATTAAATTGTTCAGATGATCCTGGGAAAGGTGCTTAGTCTCTCAGACTGCTCAGCTGAGAGCAGAGGCTGGGCAATCTGTGGTGAGAAGAGTGATCTCAGGCCTTTGTGTGCTGTCCTTCTGCCCCAGGGTTGCTGTCCTGTGTTGTTAACAGCAGCAGCATCGTGGCTCACTGCAAGGATGCAGGCACTGATCTCAGCTATCGAGCAGATCAGACTCTGACAGAGCCAGGAGGACCTGGAGGGGTTTGCAGATGAAAGCCACTGGGCTGAACTGCCTTCAGAAGCAAAGGGCCCCATGCTGGGCTCAGATGTTACCTGCTTAGCGTATCTTGTACTCTGCTCACTGCAAACTGCTTCCTCTGGGAGGCAGGAATTCCTGTTTGCTGTAGGGTAGGAGAAGACCTGTGTCACCTGCACTGGCAGGAGCAGAAAATGTGCTTTTGGGAAACGTGGGTGTAGGCAGGCTGGCTGAGCTTGGGGCTCACTCTCTCTGGGTCCTGGCAGTCCCCATGGCTCGAGCTGCCTCAGGTCATGCTAAGCTATTCCAGTGGGCTGTGTTCACACAAACCTACAGAGCATGAAGGACCCAGCTTGGTGTGCATGCTCTCTGGAGCAGGAACTTGGCCAGGACATCCCTGGTGTTCCTCTGTGCACACAGGCTGAAGCAAGACAGCAATTGGCCTTATTATAGTAAGCATTAATTCTTTGTATTAACTATTAGTAGAATTAAGTGAGCAATTTATTTCTTTCTTGGAACATATTAGGATGCTTTTGAAGTAGAGCCCTTATATACTAATGCAGTACTCTATGCAGACTATCATTTCAAGGAAATTTTTTCCACTATGATCAGTGTTTATTTTAATGCTGAGCTTTTACCACAGCAGGGTAAGAAAAGATACAAATACTTTGTTGCATGAGGGGATTCACTGCTGCTGAGACACTGAAGTTTTCCTGCAGCCAGTACAACTTCTGTCCTGCCCTGGTGATGACATTGTCTTGCAATGCTTCCCAGAAGCACAGACCTATCCCTCTGAAATGCAGTAATTCCTGGAATGGTGATACTTTAAAGTGGTTTCTGGAAGTATCCAGAGTGATGCAGGTGTATTTTAGGACACTTGTGAGCTGGCTTATTTTGGAATTGTGGTGTTGTATATTTTTGTTTCTATTTTTAATCACTGTGCTGGTTTGCAGAGAAGTTTTTCATAATGTCAATGTCTACTGCAACAGAAGCTGCATGAATCATTTAGCAGAGCCAGTATTGGTTTTGAAAGCTGGGTCAAGTCTGGGTAAAATGTGAAATTATGAGCAGTAGTGACCAGAAAAGAGCTGCACCCTTGATGTTTCCATTTGATTTGGTCTCCTCAGCTTTTTAATTCACTGCTTAGATTAGTAAATTCCCAGTAACCTCTGAGGAATGGCAGGTTCTCTCCTCTCCCCAGATGCTGAGGCAGCTGGGAGCCAGCCCTGGGCAGAGTTTGGAGTAATCTCAGGGCTGTTGTAGCTGGTGCTTTCAGGGAAGGTTCCAGAGGGGTTGCTTTTTTGGTCTTAGGTTGCCAGAACATCGGATGTGTGCATGCCCTGCCATCCCTTGCTGCTGCTGGCTGGGGAGGCTCACTGCCTGCACGGGCTTTAGTGCATGGAGCAATGCTGCCAGCAGAGCAGGATTTCCAGGTCCCCCACTGGCAACAACCTGGAGCACCTCTGTGTGCTGACTCAACTGTGCCTCCTCCCAGGTGGGCTCTCTCTGAAGTCCCTCTGCCATGTCACTGAACACTAAGTAGTTTGAAGCGAGTTGTCTTCTTTCTTTCTTTTTTCCCCAGGTCATTAGCGTAAAATTCAAATAGGTTAAAACATTATTCGTCTCTAACACTGTGAGGGGACAGAGGCCTGGCTAGCCCAGGTAATCATAGCAGAATTCAAAGCCCATGGTTGTGCTTTCAAGCAGCAATAGGTTACTCATTACTGCAGCTTTGAACAGCTTCCCTGTGGGTTGTGAGCGCCTCTGCCACCAGCACTACTGGCACCGATCAATTAGTGTCACAAGCAGTTGTAGAAAGGGCCAAGCAGGGAACGTGTGTGGAGCTATTCTCCCACCTGCTGTTCTTACTGGTGAAGCTGGAGGGATCTGGCCTGCTGGCATAGTATCTCTCTGGGAGCTAATTAGTTTGGAAGATTACAGAAAGCAGGATATATAAGCTGCCTGATCAATCTCCTCCACAGCCCTGTAAAGGGAATAGGTAAATGTCATTTTCATAACACCAGCATAAAAACTGAGTAGAGGCCAGATGTGCTCCCTGCCACAGTTCACAGCCATCAGACCCAGGAGCATGGAGACTGGAGCAGATTCCTCTCTGGGAATAGCTGGGGTGGGGGAAACTGCTCCTTTTGGAGGGAACTGAGGAAGCACAAGTGGCAGGTGACTGCAGTGAACACAGGAGCAGAGTCTGTATGTGGTGCTCTTTGAGCCCACTGCAGCCAGTGCTGTCCAGTGGGGCCCCATCATGAATCCCCTGAGCTCAGTCCCTACCCTGGTGCTCTAGCTGCAGTCAGACTACACCCTTCTCTTTTCCAAATGCTTCTCCCATTCTGCTTTCCCCAGCCTGTGCTGTTTGGCTGTTGGAGGGGAGCTCGGTGTGCTTTGTGCTGCACCTCTCGCCAATTGGGAGGCAGGGGGTTCATGCTCCTGCCTCATTACTCAGGTCAGTGGAAATAATGACAAGGTTTTTCTTAGATCTGCATTCAGAAAAGTCTGCAGTTAAGATTCTATCAAAAATGAAAAACAGTGTGCAGCAAAATAATTATTTTTGTAAGGCTTTTCAGATTTTACCGGTGATGAGGGAAACAGTGGGAGTTCGCAAAGGGAATATATTTTATTGATGCCAAGGAATTATTCCATCAGTATTAGAACTTCAGGAGCATGTAAATGTTCGGGACAGTGAAACACTGCATTATTATGGGAAAATTTTGTCTTTGAATAAGAGAGAAAAAAACATAGAAGTGTTGTGAGAGTTATTTCTATGACTATATGGGTGATTTGGAAATGTGCTGTTGCTGAAGTGGGTCGTGGACAATTCTTCTTGTCCTTCCTCTTATGTCATTTAACTATAGCTCTGTGATAGCTCTTAAAAAAAAAAAAAGATAAATTTTCACCTGCATTTAAAAAAAACCAGCAAGAGTCAGTGACTATTGAAGAATGAGTGATTAAAGATAAGATTTACTTGAAGTCATTGTCTGGAATTTGGGGTGTTCTAAAATATTTCAAAGTTTTTTGTTTAAAGAAGAAAGAATTCTTTCTTTTCCTTTGCCAGTGTCCCATTTCAATGTTCCAGTCTAATAAGAAAAAGCCAAATTTTGTTTCCTGATGGATCAAAGAGAAAATGCTCAGAGCAAGCCTGTGTGAAGTACACAAACCCAGTGCCTTGCTTTGCAACAAGCAGCACAAACGCTTCCCTCGAGGGCAGCATTGGACAGGGCAGGTCTGTGCAGGGACCCCAGCACAGGAACCAAAGGTTTCTGTCTGCACAGGGAATTCCTTACTCAGGTACCTGTGTAGTAGCTGCTGTGCTGTGCAGGTACCAGGGCTGCTGCAAGGGCAGTGAGAGCCATCTCTGAGGTACCTTTCATATCCCCAGCTGCCCTCTGCAGGTGCACTTCTCTTTTTTCTCTTTCTCTCTCAGCATTTGAAATGCATATCTTGTTCACTTAAATTTGCTGCTCGTCTCTGGAAATGCAAGCTGGGTTCTCTCTAGGGGAGAATTGGACAGTTAGAAGTTTAGTTCTACTTTTTCCTCTTTCTTAAAGCCTTTTTTCTCCATACTGGTAAGATGATGCCAGTTATAAATATGTTTTCTGTTTTGGTTTTAATGCCATCTCAGTGCTGGCCAAAACCTTGTTAGGCAAAAAGTCTAATTGAAGCTGCAATTATCCTCACATAACTTGCTTAATTAGAGGACCATTGTATACTCTACCACCAAACACATTTTTGGGAGATGAAAATTGCTAGAACAAATTTTGCTGGAATAGTTACAGTAGCAGAGCCTTTTCAACACCAGCCCCAGCCTTGCCAGGACCTCGCGGCTGAGCAGCTGCTGAAGAAATCCAGTACCCCCAGGAACTGGCCTTGCAGAGTACATTCATTCATTCATTGCCTCTCAGCTGAGCATTGCTCTTGAGTCTGGAGCTTTGAACCTGCTAAGAAGGTAAGTGAAAAAGCCTCTGGAAGCACTTTGGAAGTGGCGTTGAAGAGAATGTGATCCTCTCCTGCCCAAGCTCAGTCCTGTCCTTGCATACATCTTTTAAAGGCATTCCATGCTCCCACATTTACATGCTTGCCTTCCCCCCTTCAACAATGCATGGCTCCTTGACCTACTATTCTTAACCTTAACTGACAAAAAGATTGTAATAT
The DNA here is from genome assembly GCF_037042795.1 of Molothrus aeneus. Taxonomy (NCBI): domain Eukaryota; kingdom Metazoa; phylum Chordata; class Aves; order Passeriformes; family Icteridae; genus Molothrus; species Molothrus aeneus. The sequence continues at coordinate 11,359,434 of NC_089656.1, read as the reverse complement.
AAATAGGACATTTACAACCAGCATTGGAAATCTCTTCTGTTGTGTGATTATCTACAAAGTGTTATTACCCCCTTTTTGCACAGGAAAATACGCCTAGATTCTCATTGATCCACCTTGAATCAATGCTTTTAAAAATCTTAGACACATTTTACTTAAGAGCAAAAGCATGCATTTTATGTTTTGACATGGTATTATTGATTGGAAAGGAGAGAGCAGTGCTCTCCACCTGACTGTCTCCTCAGTTTCCTAGTCTGGCAGTGTCTGGTAGCACAACATCCTTAATGGCTTTGCTCCTGTTTTCTCTGCTTGTTGCATCTCCTCTTTATCCTTCCAGTCCTCAGCACGGTGCCTTTCTCAGTTTTTTAAAGTAATCAATATTGTGCTCAAGCCTCCTGCTGTTCGCTGTCACTCATATTTGGCACAGCCATAAATTATGGATGGGTCTTTCTCAGCCTATATAAAATTTCTATTGCATTTGTCAATTGCTAATCAATAGTTCACTTTTCTTATCCTCAAACAGACACACATGTTCTGAAGTTTGAATGCAAGCAGACCTCCCCCCTCACATGTAGATGAGGAGAGCAGTGAGACTTCAGCTGCTAAGTGAGAAGCTGCAGAGGTACAAATCTAGACCTGGTGGTCTGTTTGAATATAAATCTTCTATCTTCAGGGCTTTGGTTTCTGCATTTCACTGTGGAGCTACATATTTCACAGCCATAGTAGGTGGTGTTTTAGAGTGGCTTTGCTTACCTATGACCCTTTCAACCTCCACTGCACAAGATGCTCACAGTGGTAGACTGTTTGAACTTTCAGAGCTAATGGCATCTGACATTTAAGTCAACCTTAAAGAAATCTCAGCAAACCCAGTCACTTAAACTAATATGTCAGTGTCTCTTTAAGGAGGCATATTGACAGTCTTTGTAAAATGTCATGTTATGTTGATGTCCCAATCAAGTGCATGGTTCTCCCTCCCCCTACCCAGACTTTCACAGGCTTTGAAATTGGGTTGTAAACCAAAAAAAAGGAACAAATAATTCCTTTGTATAAAAAGTGCATTTTAAAAAAGTTGGATTGCTGACTATCTGAAATAAGTGAGCAAGCCCTGTAGCATCAACTTCTGCTGCAGCATCTTTAATACATACACAAGTGCTGTTAGCTGAGGCAAGGAGAAAGTACCAGTGGAGTGAGACTGCTTGAAACCATATTTTGCTTCAGGCAAAACAGTGTGCTAAAAGAGCTGAAAACAAGAAAAGCTGCCTACTGCTATCCCTGCAACATTAAACATCAAAACTTGAGCCATTTGCTAGTGAAGGTTGGTTGCTTGAATAAACGCTCGAGCTTTGAGAGACTACTGGTCACGATGGGGAGAAGAGAGAAGAGAAAAGAGAGCTTATTCCTCCACAAGCCTGACACCTCTCATCACTGCAGAGGACCAGTTGCTGCCTGAGTAAATCCTCAATTAGGGCTGCTGGCTGCAGATCCTGGAGCAGTGCTCAATGGAGGGATTTGCCAGAGCACTCTCCATTTACAGCTACGTGGGCTACAGCACTTTCTGATTCGGAGTCCAGCAGGGTTCGACCTTCAGGCCATGCTGCAAAGGTCTTTGCACTTTGGAACAGATGGTGCCACTTTTATTCACACTGAGTAGTGTTTTCCTCCTTAAGAGGGCTGACATCTCAGCTAAATTACACTAAAGTAGGTCCAGCTGTCTGGCTTTTCCAAGCTACACTGATGGGAGAGGGAGTTTTCAAAAAGGCATCATTCTCCAAAATGCAGAGAGCTCAGGGGCACTTGAGTGACTACTTGGTGTCCAGGCAAACAGGGGAGATGTGAGCCAGGTGTCGTGCAGCAGGGAGAGACCAAAATGGCAAAAGCTTGTCCAAAGGGCTGTGCTGCTCATCTGGACTACAGCAAATGACTTTTTTATAATAAGGGAGCACAGAGGTAGAAGACAGATTGGTAATATAAGAGGTGAAGAGATTGTATTATTAATGGAGTAAGAAATCGTTCATAGGAAGTTGACTCCCTTGGATGGGTTAAACCCCTTTCTCTGAGAAAGCTGAAGGTTTTTGGGTTGTTTAGAAGAGGATTTTGGATGACTGGATGCTGAATCCAGATCATGGAAATCTAGAGATGGAGATCTGGATCATGGATGTCTAGAGGTGGAAATTATAGAGATCTCAGCCTAAATCATAGAGACCTAAAGAAACTCCACTGGTCTTGGCTATTCCAGGTTCACACAGGTGTGACCAAGAATATTATGCAGAATGTCACCTTTCAGCCAGTCCAGAGGTCCCACCTGCCTGAGTGCAACAGGAGTGCCTTCCCTAGGAATGCCTGTTCCTCAGCCAAGAGAATAAGTGTGGGAGGGCTGATAGCCAGAACGGATAGAGACTTGTCCAGTGCCATAAGGCATCAGAGAGGCAGACTTGGGTGGCAGGATCACCTCTGCTGCCTTCCTGCTGTAGCTTCTGCCCATTAGCAGGGTTCCATTAATTACTTAATAAATTAATTTGGGAAGGACTCAGTGCCCCATGCCCTGGGCTGATTAGCAGCATCATTTCCAGATGATCTGCATGTTGCTGGGTGCAGAAGCCCTGTGCCTGTGTGCCTCTCGTAGTTCTGGCAGGGTTCTATCCAGTCATTTCTATTACAATATATTAGATTTTTGGACTGAACTTAGATGGGGAAAAAAAAACCACGGGGAAATATAAATTCAGAGTGTAAGTGAAACTTCTTTGCAGTGAGAGAAATGGGTTGTGCATGTATCTCATAGCAAACACTTAGGTATGATCTGTGCTGTTTGGCTTCAGTAGCTTCTCTGCCAAAGGCTGAGCTATGTGACAAGTCAGGAAATTCTGGAAGAGTGTGGGCTTTCAGTTCAGAGTCATAGCAAAACACTTCAGTAAAGGAACCCTGTGAGCTTACCAGGCTTACCTAAGAATCCAGAAACGCTTTTAAGTTCTGTGACTTTTAACTCATTTTCTGATTCTGGAGAACTGCTTACTTTGGCATGTGTGATGCTGAATTGTAAGGGACATCAGACAGTAGCCCTTTCTTTTTTGTGTTCTTTCTTCCTTGTCTCTGGCAAATGGGGACAGATTAGCTGAGGTTGAGTGACGAGGTCACTGCCCTCAGCTATCTGCAGTGTCCCCACTGCATGGTCAACTGAGCCATTTGTGAATTAGCTGCTGAGCCACTGATTCCTACAGCACAGAGGTTTAAAGTGGGCTGAAATTGTTTATGGTTAACCTGCACATTAGTTCAGAAGCTGAGCCACAATGCAAAAATGGTTTGAATGCTGCTATATCAAGAGTGAGACTGACAGCATGGGACAGTAAAGCCTCCTTGCCTATCAAGCAGAGCTGGTGCTAAGTGTCTTTTTATTTGTGCAGTCTGAGGTAATGATTAAGGCTCTTGTTACAATTCTTATTTGTCTCTACAAAACCTATGTTCACTCCCTTTCCTGATAGAGGAAGCCATTTGGTTCACTGCTTTTCCCTGGTGCCAGGAGGGTTTCTGTGTGAGTACAGGACCCACTAAGTCACCAGAGAAACTGAGACATTTGACCATGCAGAGAAAGTTGCAAGATGAATTAAATTTTTTTTCCACTTTGAATTTCCAAGAGGATATTTTTCCTAGTTCTGTTGGAGCTTAGATCAGGGACACTTCTTTGCTGATATGACTCCTATATAATTATTTTTGAGGACTCTTGACGGAAGGAAGGCATACTTTCCTTGGATGCACTGGTCAGCTCAGTGTCTGCCCACATGCAATATCCAAGAGGTGCTGTTTTAAAACATACCAACAAACTTCCATGCATCTTTCAGCCTTTATTGTTTCTGTTTGTAGGGCGCTGTTTTATATTTGGAAGTGGGGAAAGAAGGATTTCTCCACTGCACACCTTGCATGTTTTGCTTTTCTAGAGTTACTGTTTTGCCCTGATATTGAATACTTCCATTTTAGAGCAGATGGTTAAGAAAGTTAGCAGGAGAAGAGCAACTATGAACTTGTTTGGATTCTCTTTTCCCATGTCTCTGCTGGCCAGGCCATGCTCTCACAGTGCTGCAGAGTGCCCAACAGCACAATTCCTAGATTGCTGGTCATTGTATGGTGCAAAACCTTTTCCTCAGCGGAAATCTCCCATGGTCTCTGTCTGGCAATCCAACAAGCAAGACCAGAGGTGCTGCTCATTTCCTACAGGCTCCAGTTCTCATGGCGCCAATGGGAGCTGCTCATCCCTTTGGGAAGGAATGGGAAACAGGAGGCCAGGAGCCCTGCTGGCAGCCGCTGCCAGAAGTCTGCAGAGGGGCTTGGTTTGTAGGACTGTAAATCATCTGAAGCAAGAGAGCTCCGTTAGTTAATCCCAGATGAGGATCAGATCACCTGCCTTGCAGCCCAGACCATTTCCCCAGGACCACTGCACTGGCTCAGATCCTGTTGGCTCTAATTCCACCCTTTGTTCTATTTTTGTACAGTAGGTTTTTTAATTAGTAATTCTGCTGAATTTATAATACGTTGCGACTGCACGTCCCCTGAGCATAAATAGAGCACAGAGAAGAAAGGGGGCAGTGATTTAATGCCAGATCATCGTGGGCCCAATTCATAAAAATGTTATACTTTTTATGTAGAAGAAGGAGCATCCATGTAGCATATTTGGAATTCATTGAATCTTCTTTCTTATGCATAAAAGTTGCCAACTGCTCATTACTCACTGAAGGGATTCATAACTCAAAAGAGGGCAGAAGCAGAAGAAAAATGAGCATGCCCTACTTAATGTGTAAAATTCAAATATTAAAAAAAGAAAGAAAATCTGGCAGGGATACAGGGTAAGTAAATCATCTCTTTAAAAAAGAAACCTCTAATAATTACCTAAGTACAAGATTCATGGCTGATAACTAGACAGAGCAAAGATATGTGCATAGCCTTGCTTTAGTTTTTAAACAGCATTTGTGAGTATTTTCGTTTTAAACAATGGCAAGCCTGTTTTCCTAGCAAACTGTACAGTTCAAACAAAGCTTTAATATATTTATTGGGGAAGCCACATGCAGGAAATAGATTATTAGGGAAGAAGATGTTCTTCCATTTACGGTGATCCTAGAGCAGAGAATACAGAGAAAACACATTAAGAAGCACTTCACATTTTTCCTTTGCTGTAACCCAACCCAGACTTGTGCCCAGAAGAGGCAGCCTCCTTTGATCATTGCAAATCCATATTGACATGTCCCATGCCATCCTTCACTCTCTAATCTCTCAGCACTGTGCACATTGAACACATTGCTGTACACACACTCATTACCGTTCCGAACAAGAAACCACAGATGCCGTACCAGAAACCACAACTAGACAAAAGTCATTGGTCAAAGATCATTTACATTCCTTTTTAGTTGCTTCTCCCTCCAGAGAAGCTCTGATTTATCAGGAGATTTGGGCTGTAGTTTTTTCCCGGCACAGTGCTTCTTTACACTTGAGTGGGGACAGGAGAGGTGAGGGGAGGTGCAGCAGCTTTACTTTGCTGCTGCTTTTTCTTTTCAGTTCCCTGACTTCCCAGCTCCCTCTTTCACATTGAGTGTGAGAAACTTCACTCTGCTGTCTCTTCTCACCTGTCTTGGCACCTCTTTTGGAGAGGAAGAAGGTGAAGGAGAGATGGTGGCACACGTGTGTTAACTCCAAGTACAAAGCCCTTGCAGCAGACGAGGTGCAGCTGTGCCTTAGGGAGTGCAGAGCTGCCATGTGCTGGGAGCCAAGGCAGTACCAGCTCAGTACACCACCCCAGTGGGGTGAAGTTTAGGGATCAGAACACTTGGATGGGGAATAGTGTTCATTTCAGACAGTGGCTGTGAAAAGAAAAGATGTTGTTCTGAAAGCAGTGTCAGGCAATGGCCTAGCAGCCCAACCTGGTGCTGGGGCACTCCCTGAAGCTACATCTGTGCTTGCAGAGACCTCAGCCCTCTCCAAAACACATCAAGAATTCTGGTGAAAGTGGCAGACAGCGAAACAGCCAAGCATTTTTTGACTTTTAAGGCTGACTAGTACATAGATATCCCATAGCAAACTGCAGAAGTCATTGCCATTGGTTTCAGTAGGAGCATGATAAAGCCTTTAATGAGGTCAGCTATAAGGACATGGATTTGACATCAGAAGCAGTTCCTGACATGCTTGTTATCTGCTCTTGGAGGAACCCTGGCTTGCTTTCACAGCCAGCAATATACCAAATCCAGCAGCTTATTCTGGAGTTCTCTTTGTGTTTTTTACTAATAGGCAGGATACACAGACAGGCATAAATATTAGAGATGGGGTCTAAGGTGTGTCTCTGTACTCATTTCATACTGGAGATCTTAAGAGAACTGCAGGCAACTCTACCCACACCTGTGCTGTTTTAGGGGTTGATGGTTTCGGTTGGCAGGAGTCGCTGAGCTCCCAGCGGGTTGTTGGGTGATGCATTTTGAAAGCACGTAGCAATCAGGTGCCATAGCCTGTCCTAAATCAGGCATGGCCAATTTCTTCCTCCGAGATAATCTTTCCCCTGCACTTCCAAATGGATGTACCATTTCTCTGCCCCACCATTCCCATATAGCATATAAAGTTTCTGCAATTAGTCAAGAGCTGCTAAGTGGCATCACAGAAATGACCACATCTGAATGGACCCCCAAGCAATTCCTGTCCACATAAGGTTCATTTTAAAAAATGCCTGAGATAAGAGCAGCTGTGTGAACATAAGATGCTTCATTATTTTATTGGACATCTGATTTGTATCTCACTTGCACAATTTTTTCACTGGATTGACCTTATTGCCCTCATTGAAGTTTACTAATAATTTATACAGATCAGAATCAGTCCATATAATTATATATCATAATTATCAGCTGCTGTAAATTGGGGTTGGTCCACTGAAGTCTAATTACACCACCTAAGGAGCTGAGTCATTTGTTATGACTCTGTTATACAATAGACTGAAGCTAATTATACTGTATGTCTATTTGTGCATCTTGGTGTGTATTTTCCGCCTCTCTTTATCCTCTTTCATTCCCCATTGATTCTCCAGTGTTTCCAATTACATTAGTCATTTTGCTCTCTGTGGAAATAGTTTCCAAGAGACACTTTTAGGAGCCTGGAATTAACTGACGGTCTGGAAGCTCAGTTTTGCTGCCTTGTGTTTGCTGTGATCTAGAGGTGTCAAATTGCCTACGTTTTTACAAATCTAACCTTTCAACATGTTTTAGAGTCAAATTTATAGCTGTGTATATGCTTGCTGTTGTCATTGTAACATCCCAAGCAGAGAGTATTTCCCCTTCTATTAGAAAATGAGCCTTTGATGACAAATGCAAGGAAATGACATTTTTGTTAGTGCTGTTGCAATGGTGAGATTCAGCAACCTTTGATAACACCTTTTTGGTAAGGTAGGAGAGAAGTGACTATGGCCTGTGTTCATCACAGCATTCTCTGAATCTGAAGTGATTCTTCATGTACAAGGGGCTGTTCAGAGGTGGGCAGGGCTGTTCAGGTGGGCAGTGCTGTTCACAGGTTCCCAGTCCCTTCACTGGGGTCTGGGGAAGGCCCCACAGGCTCCTTGTGTCCCTGAACATGCTCCAGACAGCTCTGAGACTCTGCCATATGATCCGAACAAACTTGTCTAATGACTGGTAGCAAGTTTCAACTGTTACTAAATCAATTGGGGAAAGCTTCCAGAGATGGTATTGGGTACGCGAGATGGAAATGTCCTGATAAGGAGAGCATGCAGTGGGCATATCCAGTGCTACCAAGAGTTTCAGGAAACAGCTGACATATGGCTTATTCGAATTTCCAGAGGCTGGGACATATACACAGAATGAATTTAGATGTATTAAATATAGCAAACATTTTTCTTTTGCCCTTGTGCTGCAACCAGAGTGCCGTCCTTTTTTTAACCTCATCCTGCGTTTTAGTGCCTGCAGCCATTTTATTCACTGATTTGTTCTGTATTAATTGTAGTGGTGTGGCTTGCTGAGTAACAGGTACCTGACTGTCCCAGCCCTGCTTTTGCTGTAGGATAATGCTGACCTAACAGGTTAGCAGGGATCATCACTCAAGCTGCTGCATCCTTGTGGGGTGAGACAACGGCGTTTCCACAGGGCAGGTCCCTGCATGCCGCGGGTCACGCCAGCAGAGAGGCCACGTAACTGTAGATGGCACAGCCTCGGTGCAGGGTGAAATATATCCATGTAGGGCATGCAAAAACAATATTAAAAAGTAATCTCATATTTAATGGAGTTCTGCACGGAATGCTGTGTTTTTACTGAGCAAGTTGTCCATTGTGGTCACCTTCTCCATCCTTCCAACCAAGGAAAATGTTGTGCAATATCTATTACAGCATGGAGACCTAAGGGTCAGGAACACAAACTTAAATCAAACTTACGGAGTTGTAGCACCTGTAGGACAGAAGAATGCTCACTCTTAACCACTGCTCACACCTTGACCTCTCAACAGGACAGAAGAACAAAATACCTTGTCTCATGCCATAGCTGTTGCTCATTGATTTCCATAAATGCTGTGGGAAGACAAAAACCTCGAAGTCTCCAAAAGAAAACTTAACTTTTTACTTTTTTCATCTGCGCAACACCTTTCTAGTAAATCACCTCTCTGCTTAGATCAGGGCATTTCTGTTTCCTTGCTGTTTCTGTGACTTACTGTGTTCACGCTCTGGTTTTGTGAGGTGCAATTGTGGTATTAAAAAGAGGGACCTTCTGTCAGACACTTCTATTTAGGTGATGACAAACAGATTAAAGTCAAACTTGCAAAGAAAAGTAGACTAGCAATTAAACCATCAACAATCACCTCCTGCAGATTTTGTTAAATCACCTAGGTTTTAACCAGGTGGAACCCAATCACTTTAAGAAAGTGATGAGGTTGTGGTTTTACAGGTGCAGCAATGGCAAGGTTCCACCCTCTGTGCAAAATGCTTACAGTCTCTATCTCTGGTTCTTCTCTAGTTTCAGCTGCTTATACTCGTGTGAATTTATTAGTCACTTGTAATTTCTTCATTGATTTTTGTTAAACTGTTCCCTGGCTTATGATCTTGGCAACCTATTTCTGTTGGTTAAACAAGCTTGCTTGTCGAGCAGGTTTTCCCAATGTTACAGTTCCAGTATTAACTCTCCTTATTGAGTAATGCTACTTCTTATCCAGGATGAGATCAGACTTTGTAACAAGTGGATCAAAGCCATCCAGTTTAGATCCAAAACTGGAGCTGAATCCAAATATTCTTGAAATTTGAGGATGTTTAAATTGAGTTCTTGTTTGACCCTGCAATGGGGAAAGGTTCAAGCAGTAAAGTTCAATTAGATTTGTATTATATCATTAATTAAAGGTTTTTTTTAGTCATGCATTTTCACACTGGGTCCATCTTATATTTGACCAATGGTCAAATATGATGAGCTCCTAAACTGTCCAATAAGGAAGTTTAACACCTGCTGAGATGGGCAGCACAAGATTTCCCCAGAAATGCTCTGTTGTACTGAAACAATGTAACTTGTGCTGGCAGCTGGAGAAACCTGGTCACTTAAAAGATGGAAACCTAAGAAGCAGCAAAGGGCCAAACTATTTTTTTATCAGAGTACTTTGATTCATATTAAATGTTACACATTTCTGAACACTCTACTTGGATTTCTACCCAAATACCAAAGGGCTGTTACAGACGTATCCATAACAAAGGCAGAATTACTGAAACCTCATGTGAGAAATGCTGTTCTTAACATATCCTTCAGCTGAGTTTTGCAAATGAACTACTGCTGATTTGTTCAGATATGGCCGAAATGTTCGTATTGATTTTGTGGGCTGTTCACCCAAACATCTCAGCTGTGGCAAAGGTTTGACCCATCACCCCCTCTCCAATGCCTAGACCTAGATGTTATGGTGTGCAGTGATGCTGATAATATTGCATTTCCCAGGAGCTTTTAATGCTGCAGTGATGAAGACACAACATGATACATGAGTTTCAAATCCAAAAAATTATATGTTATACCAGTATTTCAAAATAAATTCCTTAGAATGCTTTTTAATAATGTAAACTCAGAATCTTATATTTCAGTTGTAAGCAAAGAGTTGTGCTATTGTAAGTTGTTTGCTTTTTTTCTCCTTTTCTTTTCTCTTCTCTTTTTTTTTCTTTTCTTGAGTAGCTGTTTCTCTAGATAAACACACTTTTGCACCGGCAAATATTTAATATGTTTCAGCCAAAAAGAAACAAAGTGTAATAACTGTGTAATAACTAGGATCATCTTGGAAAGAGCCATAAATTGTGTAATTGTGGCTTTGTAGTTTATATAATCTGGGAAACCTGATATAAACCTTTCAAGCATTCTGAAGTTAGTGCTATGCCAGAGTTTAAATGAACTTTGGTCCTGTTCTCCATGCTCAGTTGCTGATGAAAAAGGAAACATCAATAGTGTCTTCATTAAGTATTTTTAAAATATTTATCTAACATGGACATTTTTGAATTAAAATGCTTTTGCAAACTAGTAATGTCCTTGTTTCTGTCTGAAAATCACATTAAAAGCAGCTACATACATGATTCCTCCACTAATATAGAATTGTTGTAGAGATCTGTGATCCTTTATGGGCCCATACTACAGTAACATCATGAACCCATCACTACTTCTTTATAGTTTCTTCATTATGAGGGTTTTGTACTGAAAAACTTTGACAATGTTGGCCTAAATGAAAGGGGGTTAGGAAATAAATATGGCTTGCTAATAGTGCAGCCAGTGTTTTTAGAGGCTTCTAGGTTTCACATTGACACATGTGGTCATTATAGTTCAGCTTTTATATTTGAAGGAACATGAAAAGGAGAATCAATACTATGTATTTACCAATTATTTGACTTTTAGCCTTAAATGAAAAGAGAATTTTCTAGCATGTGCATTTGGTTACCTCTAGCATGTACCTCGTCCAGGTCACTTAAACTTTTTTCTCATCTGTAACTGGATCCAGTGACACTTTATCTATTGTAGAGAGATATCATGAAGATCCATTTCATGTTGTAAAGATGTTCCATCAAAAGGTAATTTCCAGGGCTCGATACCATCAATACCTCCTATTGATTTCAGTGAGCTATGCAGTGAAAGTAATCCAATAATAAAAGCATTCAATAATAATGTGAGGTGCAAATGTCAAATTTAGCAGAAATATTCCTGGGTTTCCATCTCCAGTGGTTTAGTTTCACCTTTATCAATGTGTAAGGATGATTTGGCTTCATTCACAATGAGCTATGCCAAACTCAAGTAAGGTGAGCATTAGGCCTAGGAATTTTCCACTCTTTCCTGTTTTTCTGGATACTTTTAAAATTATTTTACTGTGTTCACCATTGCTAGTGCCACTTAAATCAAAATAAAGAAAATTATGCACTGATGTGAACTATTCAGCTGATATAATACTGATGTGCAGTATTTAGCTAATTTCTCATCTCCAAGCAGGGCTGTAAATTCCAGCAACTACAGCTAAACATAAATAAGGGTGACTTGGGATCTGTCCGTATTTTTTGTGCTGAGGTCAGTGAAGAGGTATTAGAAGTAAATATAAATACAATAAAACGGATATTTTTATTCTACTGTGTCTCTAAAAAAATTAATTTGGATTAACATAAAGAGCCCTTCATTCTGTGGGCATGTACCATGTGATTCCAGGAAGGTTTATGGCCCAGCCATGTGTTCTGCAGAATAATCTCTGGATCCCTGAACTTTCACACGATAGCTTTGCTGTGGCATGTCCAAAAGAATTGGGTGAGTCTCCCAGAATGTGATGGAGATGTTGTCCTTGAAGCCTTTGTACAAAATACCTGACACCTTTCAGTGCCAATGAGAGAACTGTCTTGGTTTTCCCAGCGTGTTGGAACAACTCTCACTCTGCTGAACCCCGCTCTGGCTGCAGCAGGAAGCTCTGAACAAAACCTTCAAACGTGTGTTTATGCTCAGTGCCAGATTTCAAACACAGGAAAGAATCCCAGTGCCAATTTATTACTAATTGTCCCTCCTGGCATTGTCTGTTCAACTTCTTGGAACTGCCAACCCTACAGATCACTGTAAATACTAATCTTCTTATACTTGAGGTATCAGGTTTTCTTTGATGTTACCAAACATGTTGACTCTTATCTTGGTTGAATGCACAATCCAGACACAGTTATCATTAATAATGTTGTGTCTGCTGCTTCATTATGGAGAAAATAGCAAGATGCTTCTTTTCAGAATGATAGCTTTTCAGCACTTCAATAATGATCAAGCCTATTTGATTTACACCCTATTTAATGTTCAAAATGAGACACATTTACATCTCTGAATTTAAAAAGGAAGCTAGGCTCTCATCCTGGTTATGTGTGTGTATGTTAGCTCAACACTCACAAGCCCCTTCCAGTAAACAATATGCATGAATAAATATGTGCAGGACTGAGGTCCTGTGCTCCATTTGATTGCATGGCTGTCCTGAAGGCAAGGATTTTTCTAATATATATAGTCAGCTTTCAACTCACAAAGGGTCTGAATCTGTTAGCTTTAACTGGCACAGGCAGATCCATTTCACTCTCTGTTCATATTATGATATGATATTTTGCCAAGTCATTAGCTTAAGTAGAACAATTCATCCAAGCAAAGGCTTTTAGGCAGAATCCGAAGAGTTAAAAAAATTACATGCTCTAAATTTCATTATATAGAAGATTAAATGTCATTCACTAAATTCCACACTCTTGTAAACATAAGGCCTGATCTTCACCTGCAGTAAATTGGCATAGAGCTATTGACTTCACCGGTGCCACTGCAATTAATATCAGCTGAGCACAAGTCAGTTTTCTATACAGTGACATTTTAGTCTCTTCATGACTCATTAACTTGACCACGTACTCCCTGTGAACCTGATCTAAAACCTGTATCTCAATTACTTGATCATCCTAAAGAATGGCTAATTAACAACGGCAGGCTTTAAAAAAAAGGGAAAAAAGAAGGGGAGATATATTTTTATGTTTTCCATTTGGGAGAGTATTATGCTATGAATAATATAATATGCATTACAAGATCTTGTTAATTTTGATGTGATAATAAATGGGAATTCCTAGTGGAATTTTTTGTCCAGAAATATGAATGGTATTAGCTCAACAGTTATATGATTAAGCAATAAGACGTGCTGAGGCAGGCACTACTCGGGGATGATTGACTGCTTTAATTGATTGACATCCAGAGGTAAAGCCAAGGGCACCAATTTACAGATCAGGTCAATTATCTCCTGGTAATGCCCACTTGGTATGTCTTATTGCTATGCTAATATTAACTGTTATTGAAACATTTTAATGAGTTTTTAATTTAAAAGTGGTAAATTTAAAAAGGGTGAGCATTAAATTATTCAACTTGAAATAATAGGAACAGAAATATTCTGCTTTGCTAATGGTGATGTAAAAGTTTTGTTGTGCATACCAATACTTCTAGAGATCATTTTAGTTCATCTCCTAGGGAAGGCAAATTCTGTTTGGCATTTAATGAAAACCCTCAATGTGGCAGCACACAAAACACCCAGGAATCACCTGAGCAGCTCCCAGAGCCTGGGAAATAAACATGGACCGCCACATCTGCATATTAGTTGGAAAGTCACCCCAGGGAGAGGATGCCTCCTGTGACAATTAAAGGTCTTATGGAGACAAGGGAAGGTTCTCAGTGTGAGCCCAAACAGAGACCTCTGAAAGGCAGGGAGCTGAGTGCAGGACTGGGTAGGGGTCTCACAGAGGGGCGACGTGTCCCTGGAACAGCGACCCCCTGCTTTCTCCACGGGCTTTAGAAGCACAGGCACAGAGTGCTGCTGGGGATCCCAGCTCTTGTCAAGATCTCACTCCTGTAATTTAGCCCAAACTCTGTCAAGGAAGATTTAATTTCAAAGAGCCCTGTGTTTTTTACAGAGCAAGGGGTGTGAGTCCCCTGGCTCACCTCCCCACCTGTGAGCCCCTGTGGCTGTTCCAGGTTACTCAGAGAGCCAGCAAGGGGAGCACATGGAGATGGGGTGTGTTGGTCTTAAGGATGTGCACAGCTGCCCTCAGGGCCAGGTTAGAGACAGTGACAGACCTGTAAAAATTACCAGAGGGGAAATAATCTGAATGCAGTTGCCATGTGAGCTTGCAATGGCAACCAGGAAGATCCAGGATATAAGGTTCTACGTGAACAACCAATTAACACCTCTGGAGCACAGGCTCTGTTAGAGAAGCCTCACTTAGCCAGTCACTGGAAAATAAAGGAAGCAGATGGGTTAGGCTGGCACTGAAATATGCTATACATTTTCTGTGTGTAAGACATGCAATAGAACTGGTACATATGTTGTAGCTGAAGGACAGGAGTTGTCTACTCTTCATGTAGCCTCAAAGTAAAGTTCCAATGTGGTCATGAAATCTTGTCCAAGGAAAAAGTCAAACAGATCTAGGAGCTCCTTGAAGAACAGTATGAAGTGCACAAGTGCAGAGTTCCTGTGCAAAAAAAAAGGGAGGAAGGGTAGTAAAAATCCAGTTTAACAAATCACAAATGTTTCACTTCAGACACTGGGAAAAGGAGGGGAAATAGCCTTAAGATCAAAGATTTATGATTTGCAAGTGAAATAGGATGCAGTTAGACAAACCAATGCAGAAAATGCAATACAGCTGGGACATCAGTGGCCTAACAAATTTTCTTGTAGCTCCTGTAAGAAGCTGGAGTAGTCACAGGGCTTGTGGGAATGAAGATCATGCTGGGCTACAGCATAGCAAATATGGTGTCTTTCTCCAGAGGACTAGGCATGGAGTGCTTTAGGAAGGCTTTTGACATCATCCAATGTGCTATTTGCATCTGAAATCTAGGGAATTGGTTGAAAAATGTTGAAAAGCTGTAGTTGCTAGCAAAAAAACATTAGTGGGCATTTGTGGAAGCCTGCTGCAGGCCCTGTACTTCTCAGTATTTTCATTAGCTGTGTGGATCATGTAGGCTGCAGTATGTCCAGCACTGGGGGTGTTTAAGACAATGTGAGACAAATCTGTCATGTGGGACACAACAGTTGATTCAGCCTACAGGCAGAAGCATGAACCAGGTGACCTCCACAGTCCTTCCAGTGCCATCCTTCTTTGCCTTTCATCAAAATATTTTAACTAGTATGCCAGAATTTTAACTGGAATAGCCAAGACAGGAAAATATTCTTTTCTGCCAATCCTGATTTGTGGAGTATAACCTTTAGCAGAAGTGGGGGGAGAGCAAGGGATGCAGTAACATCTTAAATCACCACTGTAAGACTCAACAGAGCTCATGTGTCAGCAAGCCTTGACAGGAGACTCTTGAAAAAAATCCCCAAACAGGAGGACTATCAGGTCTGCAGACTCGGTGGGTTCTTTCTTGTCTTTTTCCCTCCCCCACTTCTCCCTCCATTTACTCTCTCTATCAGCCTCTATTTAAGGGAAGACAAACTCAGTTATGCTCTAGTTCAAATGAAACTTTCCAACTTACAAAGTTTCATTGAGTACCAAATGATGCCAAGCAAGCTTTCCTGTCTCTGGCTGACATAGCACTGTGCCACTGCAGTCCCTGGGAGCAGCACAAACTCCAGTTATCAATCTCCCAGGCAAGGTGAAGTTAAATGAAACATTGAGGGGAACGTGCGTGATGACAGACGAGCTTTGCACGCCCCTCTTGGGTGCTGCAGGTTGCTCAGTCATACTAAAAGTGCAGATGTAACATGAGATGTAAATAGCTTTTACATTATCAGTGTTTGGGGTCAGTACCTCAGACTGTCCATAAAAAGAATGGTTTTGTAGATGTGGTGTGGAAGGCAGGGGACTTGGTTTCCCAATCACCTTTCTGCACTTTGGTTTCCCTGAGTGAGGTGGTGAACATTTCCCTGCCTTTTTGAGTGCTCTGAGCTGAACAAATGGAAATAATTGTTTGGGAGCTAAGGATTTAATGCTACAAGGGTTGAGAAATGCTACTGATAGTCTTATCCAAGGCTTGACATATATCTTTATACAATGTACAAAAAGGATCCATAGCTACCAAAGAGCTGAATTAAGCATCTAGCACTATGCTGAGTGTGGATTATATAAATAAAAGCTCAAAATAGTTTCAATTCTTGATGTGTGTTTTCAAAATACCCTTCCTTAATGCTCTTGAGTTTGGAATAACTTTTATGGGCAAGGGACCAAGAGTGATGTGAAGATGAACTTAACGCCCCTCTTAATCCATGCCATGAAGTTATTCAAAAGTCAGTGAAAGATCAGCTCCAGTTCAGGCCACACTGATGCCCTAATCTGCATGCTGTCATCAGGCAATAGTGACTTTGGAACTTGCCATATGGGAGCCTGGCAGATGTTGCACAAATGGCCTTTTCCTTCCTGCTTCCTGGATTTGCATCAGTCATAGGCTCTGTCATGGAAGCATGCAGGAGCAGGATCCTATCAACCCTGCAGCAGCTGCTCTGACATTGCTCCATTTTGCCCATTGCACACTCACAGGCCTCTGCCATGTTTGATATCTTCCATAATTCAGCCACATACCAGAAATTACATTGCACTATTGTCCCCACTGCTTCTTTTTTTAGTGGCACGAGTTCACTGACAACAACTATTGCCAATGCCTTTGGGAACAGGTGATTTTTCACAACCTACAAAATCCCACCTGGGGATTTTATAAGTTAAGACAGGATTCATCAAACCATACAGTATTTTGCCTTTTCTGACTGCTCATTGAAGGGGAAATGGCTGGATGGTTCCAGGATCCCATGATCCAGCCAGCCAGATGCCCCAGAACTGTGCAGGAATCCATGGTCAGCATAAAATTGAGCAAGAGCTCCTCAACCCTGCCTAGGCTGTTCTGCATTAGCATGTCTACAGAGTGTTTGCATTAGGTGGGGTGGCATGAGGATGAGCAGAGCAGACACACATCCACCTGGAGACAAACACACAGACTTTACTGAGATCCCTTCTTTTGGCTCTTTGTTTCTTTATTGCCAAGGATGTTTCCCTGAGGTGCAGCGCTTCTTTACAAAGTCAATCTCTTTTGCTCACTAAACTTACAGATTTTGAGTTTCATCTCCTGAATGGCAATCAACTTTCCATTTTGCCATGTTTCTAAGTTAGGGTGTCATATTTGTTGCTGCTTTTTCTTTATATACAAACAGGCTTCAAATAGCATAAATGCAGCCACTAATGGTGTGTAACTGAGATCCCCAAAATGTCATTGTGAGAATCAGGAAAGAGCTGCTGGATTATTTAAAGGCACATACCACCTTCCCCAATCCCCACTTTCAAATTTGCAACTGCAGGAGATGCTATTAGATGCAAATCTGTACTGAAATGCATAAATATTCTGAGCTAGGTATCTTTTTTTAATGGTCATAAATAAAGTAATAAATGAAAAGAATGCATAATGAAACAGAGCTTTAGTTAAACCCTTTAAATTTCTCTCACTTAAGTATTTTGGACTATCTGGGACCTTGATCCTGTGGTAATTTCTTCCCTGATGCCAGTTGAACTCCTCTCTGGGTGGATTTTGTTACAATATCAGGTGCTTCTGCAGAACAAATAATGGTCTATTACAGCAACAAACAGATCTGGGTGAAGTTACATTCCATTTCAAAGTATTTATTTTCCAGATATGAAGAAATGTAGAAAAGCATCCTTGTGATGTGTGTATTAGAAATGGAATAGCGTAGTACAGTATTCATGAAATACATATATATATATATATATATATATATATATATATATATATCAAAACCATGTCAATCAGATAAACAGAGGGTCATGTCACTTCCTTTTAAAAGGGAGAAGAACACTGTGTCCTACAAGAAGACATGCACTGATGATTTGTGCTAAATCTCGTCCTTTTGTAATGAACTGATATATTTAATTTTCCTTGATCACTGAGGAGTTTGCATTTCAAATCACTAGAGCTGCAAGAAGAAGAAAATACACATCATACATGTATAGGCAATTTGTGCCAAACTATTCCAAAGCAATATAGGTTGTCAGCAAACAGGGCTATTTGCTGTGTGCTGGTATCTGCTGTATGTCTCATATTATCTGTAACAACTTTGCAATTCGTTCTTTCACTCGTGTTCTCTCTCTTTCATCACATTAGATTATGTAGAGGCACTTCAAGGTAAATTTTTAAAACTGTGTGGGTGATGCATGTTGGGGAAAAGCTAAGAAGCAAATATCTTGAATGTTTTTAAGCACAACTCCATCTGTCACCTGTTTTGACAACTTACCTGCACATGTCAGCTCTGTCTCATGCTGCTGTGTTGAGTCATATTGTGTTATCTCAGAATAACATATTTTGGAGCCAGGGCTGCCTTAAAAATGTCATATGCTTAGTAATTTTAAGATAGGGTTTTGTGCTTCAGGAATTAAAGGAAATTTAAGGAAGGATTATTTCTGTTCAGCCCTGTCCCATCCCTGCTGTGTGTGTGGTGTTACACTGTCATGAACCTGCTCAGTGACACCTCACACTTGGGGAAGCTCAAGGTCAAGAGACTCATTTGCATCGTGAGTGCAACACCTCTTGCTGAAGTGCTGTTCCACATTGTCCCCACTGATCTGTCTTATTGCCAAACTGCTCCTTCCAGATTGTGCAGGGTAACAAGTCAGCCAAGAATGCTCAGAGATGACAGTGGTATAAAATATTAATATGGCCTTATAGGAAACAATCTATAGGCTCTTACAGCACCTGTGATTTTGTTTTGCAGTTTACTGTATTAAAAGAGCAACTTGCAATCTTACAAAAGCATGTTACCTGTAGGCTTCCTGATCATTTACAGTCACAAATTATTCTTTAAGGCTTTTCTGTCACTGTGCATAGGGGAGGAGCAGGAGAGAGAGAAGGACTAAAACCAAAGTGAAGGCAGACTGAAAATACAAAAGTGAACCTGCCAGCTACACAAAATAACCCACCAGAAGGAAATCTTCCCTCCTGCTCTCTTTTCCTTTATGGCTGCTACTTAGTGCTTTCATTTACACAGAGAGGTGCATGCCTCTGATGAGAAATGGGAGGAAGAGTGTGGCCCTTTAGAAAGTCAGTGGAGGAGGGAGAGCCTGAAGGGCTGGCTGGTGCCTCCCTGTCCCAGCCACCAGGTACTCCAGCTGGTCTGGGGGGGTTTGGGGTGGGAGAACATTGGTCAGTACAGGGGAGCTTCAGTAATTCCCCAGGATGAGATGCACACTCAGTGGTGTTTTACAGAATATGTAATTAATCAGTCACTGAGGGTGATGAACACTAAGGCCAGCAGGGATGATCTCTGCAAGGATGGCATCCAGTCTGTGCTGCACAGGCCCCATTCTACAACTGGTTGTAATGAACAGAAGGAGTCTCTCTGACTCCACTCAGCTGTTGATCAGGCCATACCCATGTCCAAATGCCAGAGCTGTCTGGCCAACTTGCCTGCTCACATTCTTGAGGGAAGTGTGATACGTGAGACTTGTCGTGGAATTTGGAGCCCAAATGCTCGTTAAGAGCAGGAGCACTGGCCCTGCTGCACGGCTCCCTGGTGCTCAGAGCACTGAGCACACTGACACTGCAGTGCTGGGAAGCTGTGCACAGAGCAAGTGCAGAGCCTGGAGAATGGTAGGAAAGGGGAAGCTCAGGAGTTTCGAGTAGCAGTCATCCCTGCCATGAAATGCATAGACCTGCTAAGGGTTACTCACAGAGATGATA
The DNA here is from genome assembly GCF_037042795.1 of Molothrus aeneus. Taxonomy (NCBI): domain Eukaryota; kingdom Metazoa; phylum Chordata; class Aves; order Passeriformes; family Icteridae; genus Molothrus; species Molothrus aeneus. The sequence goes on along the minus strand of NC_089656.1, from coordinate 11,339,767 downwards.
AAACTGCTTTAATTAGCTCTGCAGTATGGATGGGCAAGGAGGAAGGAGTGCTGGAGGACTGAGCTTTCTATTTGGGCCTGTAACACAAAAGCCCAGGCATTCCTGGCATTTAGGGATTTCCCCATCCTCTGGAGGCCTGGTGGGCCTGAGAACAGACTGTGCAGTGCACAGGCATTGTGTAACTCTTGCAGTTAGCAACCTCTGCAGGAGGTGTAGGCTGAGCCTGGCACGAACTGTGAGATTAGCTGGTGTCAGCACAGTCTTTTGGCAAAACAAAATATAAGCATCAAATCACATGTATTCATCCAGCTTGTACCTGTCCTGCCAAGCTTGTGTGAGCTGCTAATAGGTTTGGGGACACCAAGTGGCAATGGAAATACACTGATTATTATCCACTGATTAGCTTTGCAGAAGCAAAACAGGTTTGCTTTAAACCAGCTCTGTACTTCTGTAAGATCATTTTGGAAATCCAATGTATGCACATTTCTGGGGTGGCTTCTGCTTTGTTAGTTTAGGTGGATTTTTCAGGCCTACATCTTTCCTGAAAGCTGTGGGAGACAGTCCATGGTGTAAGAGGCAGCTCCTGAACTGAGGAGTATCAGGCATGTGAGGCAGCACACAGGCCTTTGAGTAATGAGCTGAGACAATTATCTGTTGGGAATGGTACCTCTGATTGCATGGGGAAGATTCCTCCACTTCACAGCAAGAACTGAGATCCTTGAAGAGGAGTTGCAAAAGGCAATTGAACATGTGGCTTCCACCCAATTTCCCTAGCATTTCCCCCTCTTTCTGTAGGACAGTACTTTCATGGTGGAACTTGGGAGTTGGAACAGTGCTGGTGTAGCTCACCAGCAGATCATTGGCCTAGGAAGGTGAAGAGCCAGCCTGAACCAGATAAGATTTAAGATTTATTCATTTGTTTATTCATTCATTTATTCCATCTAAGATTTCTTCATTAAGGCAGATTTCTTGTTTGTACATGGGCTTTGGATGGCAGAAAGTGACAGGGAAGCTGCTACTGTCAATCTTTTTCTCTTTAAATGTTGGTCTAGCTCCAGTACACCTGAGCCACAGGTACAAAGTGCTCGCCCAAGTTTTGCATTTTTTCCCATAAGCTCTCTAGACTTTTCTACACAGCTAAAGTTTTTGTTTCTATGTCTATGCCTTGTGAACCATGCAGAATGGGGTCTGTAAGGTAGAGTCCCATGAAATACAGCTTCAGCTTCAGGCAAGAAGGAGACACTGTCATTTCTTTCCTGGAGTGAAACTGCACCAGGTCAGACATGGCTGGACTCGTGGCCACACCCTAAAGGAGACACCTCAGTTGCAGCAGCCATCACAGCACAGTCCCAGCAGCCTTGGTTTGTGCATCCTGCCACAACCTGCTCAGCTGTTGAAGGCTTGGCACTGGCAGTATGGTGGGTGCAGGCCAGCCCTTCTTCTCCATGAGTGCACCTGGACCACCTGGCACTCCCACCTGAGAAAACCCTCCCCGTCTTCTCCTGACAGCACTAGAACAGTGGAAGGGTGGATGCTGCCAAAGTTTATCTTGGGATCAAACACCAGATGTTATAAAGGTCATTAATGTTTTCCAAGTAACGTTCTGTTTGCTTCTCAAAGCCTCTGCCAAGTTTCTTAGAGGTGTGTTCATAAAATGCCCTGGATGTCTCATAGAATATAAAAGGTAGCAGGTTTCTAAAGCAATTTGTGATACATCAGTAGCATCTCAGAAGAAGATGTTCTTATTACTTGGAGTTGTTCAGGTCAGCTTCCTCAGCAACTGGATGCTTACACTTGGAATAAAATAAAATTAAAAATAAAATCCATATTGTTTATATTTTAGCAGTTTTTCAGATTTTAGAGTGTTATGTTAACCGAAACACAGCCCAGCTGTAAATTTAGGTTTCACAATCTATCCCCACTGAATGTTATTTTTATGATATAGTGACCTTATGATGTGTAGCACTCTTGGCTGGTGTTCTGCTGGCATTCAGTTTGACCAATTTAGAAATTCAGAGGAGGATGCAGGATTACTTACAGAATGGATGCACTGAAAGATGCACTGATTGTTCCAGTAACAGCTCATCAAGTAAGAAAGCCAGGTCAGTGAGGGATGGCAAAGATACTGTTTTGTTTCATTTTAAGATAGGTACCCAGGCTTGATACATTTTCCAAATTACCATATATAAACAGACTTATGAGTGTTCAGTGACCCATATATTCACTCTTTTTCATTTCTGCTCTGCCAAGGACAGTGGGAGATGTTTGTTTATGTACCCAAAGCTATATATCTCTTTGTTTCTAATCAATGTGTACACACATGGTCTTCAGCTGCTGTCCTGTTCATGCTCCCTCACCTCCTCCACAAGTTCTTGTCACCTCTAACATTTTTTCTTCTGCCTTGACCTCTTTCAGTTGGAGCAAGGCAGGTTATTTTAACAATGCCAGTACTAGATCCTTATTAATGTGGTTCCTTGTGCCTGAAATGAGGTGAGGAGCAATTATGTGAGCAGCTGAGCAAGCAGATGAGAAGGGATAGCAACCTGCAGCAGAGGGAAGTGGCGAGCAGATGGAGGATGGGGTGAGCAGCTTTTCAGGTAGGGTACCAGACAGGCTTGGTGAACACATCCTAATTGTTAGCTACTTCCTGCCAACAAGGAAAAGAGAGAGTGCATTAGGTCTTCAAGGCATGGCATTTCTCTAGCCACACAGAAGATCCTGGGAAGTCACTTTTGAATTTAGTTAATTTTGTTATTACTGCAGTTGAATCCGCTTATGCTAAATATTTATTTATGTACAGCCTAGTTGCCTGCAGTATTATTTCTTGAGCTGCTTTAAAATTATTCCTGCCTCTCTTATGTTGAGATTTCAGAAGTGAGTACTGTGTCCTTTGGGAACACTCCTGCCAGTGGAGCATGCAGGGAGGGTTTTGACGTGCTTGGTCACTTACAGGGTGTTCTTTCAATAAAGCTCCAGGTTGAATTAGGCTTCCATCATTCTAGATTTTTTGCAAACCATTCTAATTAATTACTTACTATCATATTATCAGAAATACCCTACTGAATTTCAACTGCAAATTACCTCTTTTGTGTACTTTGTAGAATAGGAACCAAGGACCATGTTTGTTGTAGCAGTCTTAGGGACCTTATTTGTCCATGTCAATCAACTCTGCAAGATGTATTTTTCAATAAGAGCATCTGTCTTTAGAGAAAAAAAAAAAACCCAAAACCAGTAGGATCCAAGCCTAAATAATTAAGGCCAGAGCTCTAGCTAGTGTGAACAGGAATATAGAAATCATGGGATACAGAGCAGATGTTACCAGCTCAACATCAGCTTTTTTTATTTTACAGCTGTGATGGAAACACTGACCGTATGTTACAAGTAACAATTAGACTTTTCATGTATTGTAGTTGGCTTACTCTTTCTTTTTTTTTTTTTTTTCCCTTTTCTACCCCCTTCCCCCCTTTTCTTTTCTTGCTCTGTTGAATTATTTTATTAGAGTTCAAGATCTGGACAAGTCAGGCATTCCTGATAAACCTCTGTTACCAGCACAGCACTTAGTCATAAAACTTCAGAACAAAGGGAATGAAAAACATATTTCACAATATTTATTTCCTTCAAGTCTTAGAATAGACCAATATTCTTCCTAAAGTTCTTTGCAAGCATTCAGGTATAATTTGGGTGAGTTAAGTATAGAGACAAAAGGGTAGGTTTCAGCTACATGAAAGAGGTTTATATTGTCATTTCAAAATGGAAAGTGGAGTATGCATAAAAAGTATGTTTTGCAATTTAAAGACTGTGTTTTGGCTAAACCATTTCTGGACTGCTCAAAATATTGGCTGACAGCACAGAGAAGGAAGGAGGTGACTTCAGCAAATGCAAAGTATCTCTTACATGATATCTAAAATGAAATATAATAGGTACCTTTCAGTACATAATATGTCTCTCAGGTTAAACTCCTGCTCAGTTGCCACTTAACCTTTCAACCCAATCAAGGAAAAGTTAGGTTAAAGTAGTAGATTCATTTCTTTGAGTGAGAAGTTTTAGCCTTGAACTGGGTGACTGAGTTTAGGGCAAAGCCTTCTCAGAGACAAATCTGAGAGTCAGGGGCACATTTTTGGGGGGTTGGCTCCCAGGATGTTGGCAGAGGGTGTTCTTACTGTGCCCACTTGCCCAGAGCTGCAAAGGGATGCTCACAGAAGAACAGCACATCTTCCATGGGCATACCTGAAGAGCAGAGCCTCCATGCCAGGCTGTTTTCTGTATGCAGAGAGAAACTGGGATGACAGACAAAACATGAGTTAAAGGGGAAACTAGACAGAATAAATGAGAGATGGGATTGAACTGGAGCAGTCATGGAAAAGAGCATCTTTTGCCGACACAGGAATGAATGGTTAAACTTTAAGATAGAGTTCCTGCAATTGGCTTGAGCTCAGTATGGAAAATAGATTTAGTAAATTAAAGAGGACTAGAGACATGGGAAGAAATATATCCAATTTTTGACATAAGGCCATCTTTACCATTGATTCCCACTGCACAGAAGTGAGCTCCAGAGGCATGAGGGCCTGCTTGATCAATTTAGCTGCTCTGCAGGGCAAAGCTACCAGAGAGGTCTGAGCATGGCCATCTATGCAAGGCACTGCTTTCAGCTTTTCTGGCTCTGAAAAGTTACCCTAAAAGTAGAGATAGTGAGACAAAGGTAGGGTAAAGAGACTTGCTCAGAACGGCAGGGTGCTCTGCATTAACTCTGAGCATTAAATCAGAGGGGTTTGCTCTTCCTGTGACAGGACTTGTGGGGATGCTGTACCAGGTGTGTGGTGAGGAGTAGACTCTGTGACTGATTTCGTGGTGTTGGATGATAGTAAATTCAGGCACTATGGACTGACTGGAGTGCTCTAACCTGCAGTACTCAGTGGTTATTCTTGCAGCTGCAAGGCTGAGTGCCTCCTGAGCACTTGGGTTTTCTCTCATGACACAACACAGCTACACCTGATAGCCAAAGGCTTTGCCCCCAAATCCCTGGCTGCTTCTGTTTGCTTTCATGCAGACCAGTTCTAGGATGCAGCTGTGCATGTGTGGGAACGAGAGATTAAATTTTGCTGCTAATTTTATCACACAAATTGTGTCTGTTTCCTACCTGATGCACTTTGATACTAGGATAAACCATCTAATATAATCAGTTATGTAGATTCTCTGGACTTAATTTGCTTCATGTGGGCTTTGGAAGTGAGGACTATTATTACATTAAGAGCAGTTTCCTTGATACACTGTTAAAATCAGCCACTGTTACAGTTTGCTGTTGCCTGTGTGAATCTGAGTTGGCATAATTAGTTGTAAGAGCCATAAAAGAACTGCCTTTGTGTGACATTCTTTTTTTCCCTCCTAACTCATGAGCTAAGAGAGCCATAATTGTGGAGACTGTAGGAGGCTTCACATCCCTCCTGCTCCTCAGGACTTGGTGTGCAGTGCCAGTAAGCACGAGTCAAAGTAGATTGCAACTGATTCATCAGCTTCATGAGTGCTAGCAAACAAGCTGAAGTTGATAAAATAATGAATCTTCACTTGGCAAAAAAGGAAAGGAACAGATTAATGAAATTTGTTGGCTGGAATTGGAGACTCACCTGCTCCTACTGACCTAAAGGTGACAGCTCTGTGGTGGAGGGATTATGAAGCTTTTAGGAAACAGAGTTCTTGGAGCAGAACTGCTTTCTTCCAGGAGGACAGTGGAGTATTTTTATTTCAGAAAGGACTGAAGGTGACTGAGGAACTTTCTCATCCTCCTCTGGGCTGTATTGTAGCATCTTCTCCACAGGGCAGACCTTCACAAGAGCTTCAGGGTGTCAGGGAGATATCTCTGGTCCTTCAGCCTCAGCTCTAGCTGCTTTTCCTTCGCCCTTTGAGAAGTGTAGGCAGTATTTTCTCCCTGCTGAGGTGTCCCCAAGGGCTGTGTCCCTGTCCTGGGCTGGGGACAGCCCTGCTGGGGATAAGGAGGCCTCCCACACCCCTGCCCTCCCTCCAGGTGTGCAGGAGTCTCCCACTCATCCATCCACTCATTCATTCATTCATTCATTCATTCATTCATTCATTCATTCATTCATTCATTCATTCATTCATTCATTCATTCATTCCACCTCATAAAAGCAGGTTGGTGTGGGAGGCTGGGATCACACCAAGCTTGGCAAAATTCTCAGGTTCTGAAGGAGAAGTGAAGTTCACAGGAATACCCTGTCACACCCACAGCACCCAGCAGTGCCCATCTCAAGATGCATCATTCTGCAGTAACATCCTAGCAACTGAGGCAAATAGAACATAAAACACAAGAACAAAGAGTGCATGTTAGAATTACCCTGAAGCATACCTGAATTAATTATGCCTCTTAATTTTTTGGATAAAAATCAGGTGCTTATTTCATTATTTATAGTGAACACAAAATCAAAACATTACTCTTTTATTTATGATGATGATGATTCTGCCCAGATTGTGTTGGTTTTCCTGCTATCAACAGCAGCTCTGGAAAGCTTGACATCTTTCCATGCTTTTGGAGAGGCAGGAATGAATTTTCCCTAGACTTAAACTATAGTTTAGAAATTTTAAAATAAGAATGGAAAAAAAAAAAAAAAGCCAACCAAAGAATTTGAGTTTTGTATGACTAGGGGGGAAAAAGAGTATTTTAACCTTTAATTTAATGTGTGAAATAAGTTGTAATAACTATGTGGACTGCACACATCACAGAAGTGCAAACTATTTACACATTAATCTTGAAAACACTTTTGTGAGACAAATATGTTGGCTACTCTGCTAGCCAGTTACAGGAAATTTAGATTTATCAAAATGAGTACTTACCCTATGACCAAAAGAGGAGGTATGTGCTGTCACTTAAATTTCCTGAGATGATAAATATACATTTAAAATACATATTTTGCTATCCAAATATTATCTAGAGAATTGAAATTAGTATGGGAAGGTAGTGTATTCTCCAAGCATTTACCCAGGAGCCTGTGCACACTCTCAACTTCAGAACAGCTCATTTAATTCCACAGTTAGTTCCCTTCAGCAAATAAAATGCAGTCTGGCAAACTGTAACATGAAACATTTCTGTAATCTGCATGTAACATAGAACAAAGAAATTTTTAAAAATGAGAAATCTGTCCCACAATCATATCTCTTTGGCTTTTCTATCAGAATTGTCCTGCAATCAAAGTTGTGCTGCTTTAAATCTGAAATATTGTAGTGATGGATGAGTCATGCCCCCAGTTTAATGATACGAGCCAATGAAAACTGAAAGGAGTTGCTCCTTTCCAAAGCTGGTTTAATGCTTCACATTCTCCTCCTATTTAACCAGAATGTTTGTATTTATTATTATTTTAACCCATCTCTCAGCCCTCAGTAATAATAACCCTTGCATCCACATTAAGATGAGCTGCAGGAACTGTAGCATGGTGCTGCAGAATAATTGTGTTTATAACTGTAAATACAATTGATTGCCATATGAGCATGAACTTCACATATAGGGTCTATTACACTGAGAAGAAATGTTTTAAGTGAATTCCAGTGTCACCTAAATTGATAGTTAAAGGTATGAAATTCAGCACTGATAAATGGAAATGCTTTTTTTACACAACACATGATTTAACTGTGGGCCTGTCTGCCACAGCAAATTGTTCAGACTGAGATTTAGGATTCAGATTTAGATGTTTATATTGAAATCAGAAATACCTAATGTTATATATAATACAACACATAGTGAAAAGGAATTGAACCATGTGTTCTAGGATGTAAATCAGTCTCTAACTGCTAGGGAGCAGGATATGAAAGCAAGCTGCTTACATCTGCCCAAAAATAAGCTTTTGCATATCTCCTGAAATATTAAGTACTGATCAGCACCAGGCAAGAGCTGCTGCTTTGGTTCAGACACAGAACCAACTGTTTCCAAAAGTGCTTTCTTCTACTCTTCCTAGCAGGAAGATGTTGCACCCCAGTTCTTTAGTCCAGGCTCAGAAAAGCAAGGCAGAAAGACCTTCAAACATACAGCATCATACCATTTTCCCTCCAAAGGTCCCAGTTAACTTTCCTTACAGACAGGAAGGATTCAAGATCAGTCTGACTACTTCTTTTGGAAATTTAAGATTTGAAACTGGTCTGCAGAGCAGGTTTACATCACTCTGATTTATGGAGGCATGGAGTTGCAGGCCAACACCTTTGAGAGAGAGGGTAGGCTGCATGAAAAAGCTTTTGACCCAATGCTGTGTCATGCTTATGGAGCACAGATACTTAACCAAAAAAATCCTGTGATAGGTATGACAGAAAAAGTGTTTAATTTGAGCACCAGTGAAGAAAAATTCTTGATTATTACCAGTTGCTATTCAGTGGTTTATATCACAGAGAGATCTGATGGCACACAGACTGCATGTGCTCCCTTTGTTTAAACCACAGGAGATAATGCTGTTCTGGGCTACCCCTAATATGTTAATTCAGTTCACAGGACCAGAGTAGAGCTAACCAGAATAGATGCCCTGGTATTGTGCACTTCAAGTGTCTGTAGATTGGCTACTGCTGGCTGCACTGTCCTCTAAAAACAACTTGGCCTTCACAGACTGCTTGCTGTTTTACAGAATGTCATCACCACTCCACTGTAAATTGCCTGAGGCAGCTTTCCTCTTTTTCCCACATCTTTTAGCATCTTTAATTTTCAAATGTTTTGTCTCCCTCTGCAAAGTCATTAAGACATTTTATGAATCTCTGGTACAATAACTAGCCTGAAAATGATATTTTGAGTAGATCTGATAATTCACATGGACTATGAAGTCATAGCTTAAAAGTGATGTTGGGTGGTAGAGCCAGGAAGTAAATGGAATTTCTCTTCCTAAAAAGATGCCTCATTTTCAAATAATGAGAAATGTAATTATCGTGTAATTATCTATATTTACCATTATCCAAGTACTCTATTATATTAACTGGTGGCCCCAATGTGCTGGGGAGGTGTGACCTCTTTCTCTGTTTTGGGTAAGTCACATAGCAAACACATAGAGCTGCTTTTCTTCTGCTGCTAAGAAATACGTCTAAGAGTGCCATGGAAGATGCCATGGCAGGTGTAAATCAACCCCAGCAGTTCCAGAAGTCTTTACCCATATCCCACCAAGCAGGCAATGATTTCCAAGGGGTGGCTCAGCATCCCCATCCTCCTGGAGTCTCTGTGGAAGGGGAAGATGCTGCTTTTACCCAGCTGACAATCAGCAGTGGTGCACTTTGAAACAGTTACAGCCCCAGCACTCTCAAAGTCACCATCATTCCCACATCACAGTGTCTTTAAGAGTGCAGATGCTGCAAGTCCTAGGAGACAAGTATTCTGGGCTGCTGGTAAAATTGGAAGAAGTTATGCAAAGCACAGATAGGACATTACTAAACTGGAAATAAATAGTGCAGTGATTTGCAAAGCATTAGCAGCACTATCCCTGCAGTAGAGGGATAGAGGCTGAACACTCACAAACCCCAGATATATCCTATAATAACAAATACAGAGCTAAAGTAAAAGCAGAGGGAGCAATATGGTTACTATCTGATAATATATCTACCCTCTAGCCACTGCTGAAAGACATTCTAGCCCACACTAGATTTAAGATGGATGAGAGGTTTTCTGTCAAACAGGCAAGGCTTAAAAGAGTAGAGGAACTGAAGGTTTGATCTTTAACACCAGATGGAAAAGAGAAAGATGAAAGAAAAGTTAATCAGAGACTTTTCTTAAGCTCTACTGATTACTGGAAAGCTTTTGACATGGTCTGTAGTATGCAGAAGTCAGTGGTGAGCCTTGATATTAACCAGCTCACCTAACAGTTTTTTTCCCCCTGAGTTTAACAACTCGGTCAGTAGCCTGCTGGTGACTTACTGCAGTTTCCACTGCTAAAACTGACAACTTCCTTTTTTTTCTTCATAACCTTCCCAAATGGCACTGGCAAATTTTTCCTTTAAAAGTCAGTCCCATCCCTGGTGAAACCAGCAATAGAAGAAGGTCAGGAAAAGAAGTGGTGATCATCTCCCAAGATGCAGAAACTGCTTTATGAGCAGGTGCTTTAGGTCAGTTATTTAAAGAATAAGGACCCACGTGGCTTTTGAGCAGATGATCTCTGTAAAGGTTTAGTGCTTTTGGTCCATTCTGAAGAACTAGTTCCACTCTTGTTCTTTAAGCCACACAGGACAATACCCAATGTAGGAGAAGACAGCTGCAGGGCTCTGCTCACCCTGAAGTACTGAGCAGCCCTCAGGCATGGAGTCCTTGGTTAAATGTTCCCCCCTCACCTGGAGAAACACATCAGGTATCTCAGTAGAAGTGGCCAGCACAGAAACTCAGTGCCCTGTGTGGTGGAGTCTGAGGTACCTTTTGAACCAGAATTACCCAGGCTGCTGGCAGGGAGGGATTGTACCCACCAGATCTGTAGCATTCATTGCAGTCTGAGACCTGAAGTAATAACCCAACAGATCATCTGTCCAGCCAGCCCTATGACTTACAGCCCCACAGAGCTGCTGTTCATCCTCACAGCTTCCTGCCCAGGAGAAGATGAGAATGATGTTATCAGCACTTTGCATATGGGCACCGGATGCACAGAAGACTACGGGATTTGGTTCAAGGTCACGCTGTCTGTGCCTCAGAACTGAACCCCTTAAACACAAGACCTTTCTACCTCATTCTTATATCTAATGCCTATGAGTGTATTTTTCCCTTAGGGTTTAAGCTGGACTGTTGGTTCCCAACTTTGAAGCAGTTTCCTGCCTTTCCATGGCATGAATTTTGAACTCGTCCATTGAAAGCATATGGGCTTTTCCTAGCGAGCAAGTGAATCTACAAACTTGGAAAGGCATGTGAACCAGAGTTTGAATCTCAGCCAAACAATTTGTTCTGGCTTTAATCAAGATGTCTTCTTTTAACTTCAAATATCGTTTTTTAAAATCCCATATCAAAACTTCTAGTGTCACACTATGAAATCAATAAATGCTACCAGTCATTCAACTCAGAAGTACTTCAAAGCAGCCTGAGTGATAACCATTATTTTATTTTTAAAAATATTCATCAAAGAGATGCAGTTAATATGAAGGCAAAACAAAATTAACAGCAACAAAGAAATGTGTCAGTTGCATTTTGAACTTGCAGAATACCACAAATCCTGCTACTAGTTTTGCTTTTAAACTTTCTCTTTTTCCATTCCTATGTTGACACATTTTAATATTTCCTTTTTTCTCTTCTTATCTTATCTAGTAATTTAGTTGGGGAAAAACTAGTTTTGATGTAGTCATTTGATTAATCATATATTTGATGTTATTTCACACCTGAAAAAAGCAGATTTTTGAACCTGAATCTCCTACATAAAGTGCTGTGTGAGGAACCAGACCAGGCTGAAGTGTGCAGTTTAATTGTGTGTTGAAGTCTCATCAAGTTCAATGGCTCTATGTTTAAAGCTAAGTATGTGACTATGAGCATTCCTGGGTAATGGGTTTTTATCTTATTCCATAAATATTTCAATGGAAAAGCAAGGGAAGTGTTCATGAGTAAAGAAGAATTTGTTTAAATTAAAAATAATGGAAACCTATCTGAGTACATTGTGCTAGGAAAATTTCCAAAATGAAGCATAAACAACTTTCTCAGCACCAAGTTACCCTACCTGGGGCTTCTCATGTTTAACATTTGGTTAGTACTGCCACTACCAGTTTTCCATCCTCTTGTCCTCTTATCCAGTGATAATCATCAGCTAGCTCAACTTGAGCCATCCAGAAATGGGACCAAAGGCTAGAGCACTTGTTGCATGGGAAACTGTTTGGAATGGATTACTGCCAAGGGAATGATACCATGAATAAGAAAATGGAAATTTGAGTGTAAAATTATCTATTTAGTCTTTATCCATGGCTGTGTCTTATGTTTGGGTTTTTTAATCTCAGCTAAGAGTGACTATAGTATACTGTGTAGCCTTAACAACTTTGGTCTGTAAGATTTCTTAAAAATGAAACATCTAAGTCTCTGTGAGGGTCATTAAACCCTGGGAGAAACCTAAAAGGAATGTTCAAAATCTAGATACAAGATGATTATGGTTTGGAGTCATACCCTTCACTCCTGGCATAGGACTGGCACAGAGTTAGGGGTGGGAAAGGGTGGACTTTCAGAGCAGTCCTGTTCATCCTAGAAAGTCTGTCTCTACCTGCTGTCCAAGCATCATCTGTTCATGATGATGCTTGGACACCAGGATCCAAGGATGCTTCAGCAGTGGTTGGTGAGCTCCAGGAGGGCCTGTCCTCTTAGGTCTGGCAAGCAGATTTACCTTCAGTTTTCCAACAAGTCAGCCCTTTGTCTGACTGAACTTTTATCTAACCAGGAATTCCAACTGCTTTGTAGTTTAATTCATTGTTCAGTACGGCTGTTTTAGGAAATTTATGAACTCTTTGATGCTGTCTTCTCCTTACAGAAAGGATTTAAGAGTGGGACCTTGTGTTACGGCGTGTGTGCTTGGCACAACAGCCAGTAAATAGGATGTTTCTTGCTAGCTACATGATTTGTGGTATGTTTTCATCTTCATCATCATTTTAAGTGTCTCTGTCCTTCTAGTCCATTACACTGCCTTTGCCAGCAGTGTGGAAATGAGCATGTTGTAGCTGTGTTCCAGCTACTTTCCTCACCTAGGATGGACTAGGAAGGCAGGAGCTGGGGGAAGGGGGAGGCTGAGCACAGCATTCGAGGTTGGGGATGCCCCGGTTCTGGGTAAGGTGGAGAAGAACTGAAGTTTGAAGACTGATCTGCATGGGCAACTGCAACTTTGCACAGGCTGCTGAAGCATTCTGGCCATGGTGAGGGCAGCGTGTTGATGCTGGAGCTTTAGTGCCGTGGATTGTATTGGGAAGGCTTGTCTCTGAGATGGAGTGGAGACTAGACAGCAGACTGAACAGGAGCCAGCAGGGTGCCTACGTGGCCAAGAAGGCCAATGGCTCCTGGCCTGTATCAGGAATGGTGTGGCCAGCAGGATCAGAGCAGTAATTCCTCCCCTGTGCTGGGTGCTGGTTGGGCTGTCCCTTGAGTGCTGTGTCCAGTTCTGGGTCCCTCAGTTCAGGAGGGACGTTGAGCTGCTCAAACACATGCAGAGAAGGGCAGCAAGGCTGGTGAAGGGTCTGGAACACAAGTGCTATGAGGAGTGGCTGAGGGAGCTGGGGTGTTCATCCTGAAGAAGGGGAGGCTCAGGGGAGACTTCATCACTCTCTACAGCAGGGGGGGGCAGCCAGGTGGGGGGCAGCCTCTTCTCCCAGGAAAACGACGACAGGAAAAGAGGACACAGCCTTAAGCTGCTCCAGGGGAGGTTTAGGCTTTAGGACATTAGGAAGAAGTTCTTCATAAAATGAGTGATTGAACATTGGAATGGGCTGCCCAGGGAATGGTGGAGTCACTGTGCCCGGAGGTGTTTAGTAAAAGACTGGATGTGGCACTCAGTGCCATGGTCTGGCTGACAAGGTGGTGTTAGGTCACAGGTTGGACTCCATGACCTCAAAGGTCTGTTCCAACCTAGTTGAGCCTGTGATTCTGTGAACCCCTGGAACAGGACACATCTCACTGCATTGGTATCAACTAATTTTGATCTAATTTGCAACTGTGTGCATTTAGGATGGCAACGCTAGCATGGAAGGAAGGTCCTCAGCTGTAGCTAAGTTACTGTTCATTGGCTAAAGTGTTTTCATGAGCACTGTTGGTTTGCTTTTCGTACCTGCTAATGTGATATAGTGAAGGCTGTTTGGTCCTGTGCATGCAAAGCTAAATTAGGCCTGGCAGGCAGCCCAGGGAGCTGTGCCACGAGTCCCAGCCGCTCACGGCACTCACCGTGTGCTCCGCTCCCCCAACTTTGCTGCTGCACATTTTTCACAAGCTGCTTGCAAACAACAGAGATCTTGTGGTCAAGAACGTCCTCATGATTTGGCATAGAGTAAACAGATAAAGTTCATGAAGAGGATTTCTTGCAAAGATGGAATGAGTTTGCAATTCAATTTTTCCCTTTTTTTTCCCTATTTTCAAAGACGAATGTGCCAAACTCCTCCCTCCACAGGTGAAGTCAGAGAAAATTGGTGGAGACATTACAGAGACTGACTTTCAGGAAAAGGGGGGAAAATTATTTTATTTTTTTCTAATTCTGAGCACCATTACCCCTCACCTCTGAACCAAGAAAGACTTTATGTGGTGTCATAATTTAGCAAATTACTTCCTCAAAGGAAGGTCAAACATTTTACCATTCGATCAATAGGAAGCGACTTACAAATCATGTGTATTGATCATTGTAATCATTCAGAGGAATGTAGGGCAGACACTAAAATCACATGCACTTAGTCTTAATTGCCCACATTAAAGCAATTATGTCCCAAAACTGTCATTGTCTAATGCTATGCACACTACCCAGCATGGTAACTTTTAGCTATACATATTTAATCATAAATCAGCCTCTTAGGTCTATTGCACTAAAGACTTACAATATTGCTGTAATTATGCAAATATAACTATGTCTTTTTTCATCAATGTGTAAGATCGTGTTGCTTTGGGGAGCCAAGTGGAGGAAAATAAACCCCTATATTAATGCAGCTGGCATTTAATACATATATTTTATGGCTGTGCTGTGTGCTCATGACACAAGTACTTAAAGTGACCTTAAATTGCTAATGAACAGAGAGCCTTTGTAAAAGCAGTCACAAGTCAAGGACTTGTAGATAAAGCTTGTTGAGAGGTACATTGATGGTAGGCTTGTGTCAGGAGAGTGCTATTTGTTCAAGGATGTTTATAAACATTATTTTCCAGAAGATCATTTCAGCTAAAAGTGTCTCAGACAAATACCAATTGGTAGAATTGAAATAAATGTTTTCTGATCTTGTTAACATAAGGTGGGTGCCTTTTTCATTTTGTCAAGGAAGCCAGTGTGTTGTCACAGGAAAGTTTTGTTTTGATGAACTAAAGATTGGTCAGGAGTATATTCCTTTTACCATTTCAGAAACTATTTCTAAACAGATCTGAAAAATGAACAATTCTTGGTTTGCTACATACCTTGTATTTTGCAAACAAGAATGTTTGAAATCACAGTTCTTATCTAATATGGAACAGCCAAATTTAAGAATTTCTCAGAAAATATGTGCTAAAGTCCCTTAAAATTAAGGAGAGCAATGTTCCTGCCTT
The DNA here is from genome assembly GCF_037042795.1 of Molothrus aeneus. Taxonomy (NCBI): domain Eukaryota; kingdom Metazoa; phylum Chordata; class Aves; order Passeriformes; family Icteridae; genus Molothrus; species Molothrus aeneus. The sequence continues at coordinate 11,324,589 of NC_089656.1, read as the reverse complement.
CCTGGGCTGAGATCTAGACTTGACTCAGTCAATTCCCAAGCAGCTTTCCAGAAACATAATCTAATACAGCCCATAACAGAACAGGTCATGGAAAGAAAAAAAAATACAGAAAAGACTGCATTGTAACACAAGAGAGCAAAAGGAAGGATCATCTACAGCTTGCTTTCAGTTCTTGACTCACCTCTGAAGGAGCGCAGAGCAGGCTGTGCTCTGGCTCTCCAGAGGCACCAAGGGAAGGTGCAGAGAGGGAAGACAGGCTGCTGGGATTGCCAGGTACCTCCACGTTACCATTTCTCTAAGCCTTATTGGAGCCTGATACATCACATCATCCAGCAAGTGTTGATCACATCAGCAGTTCTGCAAAATGTTCTTGCACCTTCTCAGTCTTCAGCACGGTGGGCTGCTGACACACAGGCCTGAGGGTACTTCTGAGAAACCTCAAAAGGTAATGAGACATGCTGCCTTTTTGGCAACAGGCTCCAGATAAGGCATGTGCATCTTCACTGGGAGACATGCAAGCTGCAGATCTCTCGACAAGCTTCAGAGCTGCAGGAAGGGGGAATTGTGCATGGAAGCTAAGAGCTAAATTGATTCATTCCTGTGAAGATCTCTGACTCCAAATCTCAGACAAACTTATTTTAACAAGTTTTTGAAATGTCAGCAACATTTCTGGGGGTCTCAACCTGTTCAAAGCAGCAATTTGTAGAGCATAACACACCCTGTAAGTCACATGTGTATCCAGGTGGGCACTGAATCACAACTAATTTAGTATTAGGGCCCCAGTATTTAGGGCTTTTAAAAGGGAGAAAGTAAGTAATTTCTCTCAGAAGCCTTTAGCCCCAAAACAGTGATTTGAGCATTAAACACCGAGCAGAGGAGAAACCTGATTTAGTGGAGAAAAAAGGACATTAAATGTATGAGCTCCAAATGGTTGCAGCAAATCTGATCAGAGTACCAACCAGGTTACATGCTGTCCCTGGATATGGCCAGTTTGGGGGCATCTTCCCCGTGTCTCCATGCACAGCTGGGTGGTGAGGTGCTGCAGCATGCCTGATTGCTCGGGAATCCCAGCACTTCCCGCACTCGCTCGTTCTTTCAAGTAGCAATGAAGTTGTTTGGCTGGATCCTTTATGAAAGTTAAAATTGGTTTATCATTTTCTTTTCGCTTCTCACACCTTATCTAGTTTCTACATTCTTCCCACTTCAGTAGTCAAAGTGATTGAAAGCCGAAAACTGAGCAGATCTGTCCCTGCAGCAACTTTCCTCGCGTTTCTCATTTAGCGTTTTATCAAACGGGCTCTTTGTCTTTGCAGTCCCCTGATGTTGCCTCTGTTACACGGTGATATTCTTCAGGTCATGGGGGTTAAAAGGGGGCTAAAAAGGAGATCATATTGGACTTGCTTTACACAGACATGTAGCATTAGACCCAACGCCCAATAGGGGAAAGATATACTACTCCTATTTGATGAGCAGCAGGCCAATAAATTCATTAATCATCATTTTATGCCTCATCAAACACTACCCAAGTTCCTCCATGGGAGTTATACAAATTAGCCACTGAAAAGGCAGTAATTTTAGTTTAGCTAGGTAAGTGCTTTTTGATTGCCTTCCTGAACAATGCTTCCCTTGACAAGCTAATAAATCAGCCCTTTCTGAATCAGAAGTGCAGCAAGTGCGAACAATAACTCCACATAGTTTCTCCGCTGATTTCAGCTGGAAGGCCTAAGAGGATGATCTGGGATCAAAGTCTCTTACTTTATTGCAGAGCAAAAGCTTTCTTTATGAAGAAGAGCTACAGAGAAATGAGGGAAGGGGGATTTTTTTAATCAATTAATGAGAGAAAAAGTCTTGAAACAAAAAGGAGGCCTAAGTCTCCGATTGCAGGGATGCTGGGAGGCCGGCAGGGCAGCTCGGGCAGGAGCCAGCCCTGCCGCAGGTGAGGCTGGAGGCATAAATCGAGGGGCTGCTCCTGTGGAGAGTAACAGATTACCAGGGCGAGTCAGAATACAGACTGTATTTAATCTGCAACCAATTGATTCCTTGAGTGTTTCAGGTATTTGTAGTGTAGGTTTAGATTTGTTGGGTGGCTTTACAGTGGGAAGCCTTGAGGCTGTACTGTCTTATCTTTTTTTCAAATTGCTGCCTTTGACAGTATCATTTTTTTTAACTTGGCCGTAAATCATTTCACTAATCAGCTGTCACCAGCCAACATGCATACATTGGCATTCAGCCGGAGAATTTGTTTTGGAAGGCCTTTAGCAACAAAAACTATGTTTGTATCAATAACCGTCTGTTAATGTCTCATGCATACGGATGTAGAACACGGGGAGGAACAAGGGGAGACGGGCAGGAACGGAGAACAATTTTGGTGGAGGGAAGAGGGGAAGAGCGTTGATTGCCACGCAGGGCGCAGCCTCCCCCCGCCCGCTGCGGCTTGGGCGAGGGGCTACGTGCGGTCCCTGCGGCCCCGCCGAGCCGCGCTGCGCGGGGCTGCGCGGGGCTGCGCGGGGCTGCGCGGGGCCGGGGCGCGGAGCCCCCCGCCGGTCCGCAGCGGCGGAGTTCGATGCTTCCCTCTCCCCGAGTCTAGACCTGAGGTATTTTAAGTACAGTGTGTCTCTTCTCCTCTTCATTAACTTTCCCTCCACACATCACTGCATGCCTCTGAAAATAACTTGGCAAACTGGGAGCCGTTTATCTCTTTTATCTTGGGACCTGATCCAATTAAATAAGTGCACATTTACATTTGCATCCATCAGCCGTGAGCGTGGAGAGGTCTGTGGTTAGCTTTAGGCAAATAAGAGCCAATTTCGGGGAAAAAGAAGTATCAGGACGATGCCGCTCCCTTCCCGTCGCGGACGCAGGGGCGAGCCGAGCCAGGACGGGCTCGGGGCAGGATGCGGCCCCAGCCGGCCCTTGCCGGGCTGCCCGCGCCACGGCAGAAAGAGGTGGTTATTGCACAAGTGCCTGCATCAACCCGAGCCGGGCTCCCGGCACGCTGCGAGTTCGCACATGCTCTAATTATAACAGATGAGTAACGCCGTGCGGAGGACATTTATTTTCTGGTAGTTGGAGGTGAAGGGATCCTCGGCTGAGGAGGCTGAAGCGCCTGGCGGGGTACGACCCCGGGAGGTCGCTGAGCACCCCGCACCAGCCTCCCGAGCTGGGCCCCGCCGAGGTGAACCCGCAGAGATTTCCCTGACACAAAAGTGCGGGAAGAGGCGAGAGGGGCTCGGGCAGCCCCGCCCGCAAACTGGCCATGGAAATAGCGCGGGGTGCTCCCGTTGAGTACTGGGCATTTAGCGAACGCGGTCACCCCCAAAAGAGGGGACGGGGAGCGGGATGCAGGTGACCCGGCGGGCCGCGGCCGCACCTCCTGCGCGGCTCTCCGCGCCTTTGCGACCCCCGCTGCCTCCTGCCCCTTGCGGGGCCCGGCGCAGCCCTCCCGGGGGACTCCGTGGCCGCGCAGGGAAACGCTTCTGCCTTCGGGAGAAAAGCAGAAGGGCCCATGTTGGGGGGCCCCGTGTCCCTCGCTCCAGCGTTAGGTGGTCCCGCAGAGGCATCGCCGAGGGTGCTGGGTGCAGCGAGGGAAGCCGAGGAAGCCTTCGGTGCCGGGGCTCCAGCCGCAGCCTCGGAGCAGGGGCAGGGACTGGGAATGGCCCTTTGGGACTGCCGGGGCGGAGGAGGCGCCTGCGGAGCGCTCTCGGGCAAGAAAAGGCAGAGCCTGCGCAGGAGCCTCCGCCGCGGCCGCCCCGTCGGGCAGGGCCGGCACCTCGGCCAGGCGCGGCCCGTTCATCCCTCCCGGTCCCGGGCTAGCCCTTTCCCGTGGCAGAGAAAGGTCCCCAGTTTGAGTCGGGCCGCGCCGCCGGGCGGCCGCTTCCGCGCCCGCGGAGGCGCGGTGGAGGAATGCGGGGACAATGCGCCATCTGTCACCGCCGGGTCGCGCCGCGGCCGGGAGCGCCGCCGAGGGCGCTGATTTATGCTGAATGCGCCTTAGAAGATCTCGATGTAGACTTTGTCTTTCTCTGTCAGAGCCAAGTAAAAAGAAACAGCTGGCCTGAATTTTTAGCACCCATAATTAATTAAGAGCTTCATTCCTGGGATTTGATGATTCAATAAAGCAAGACCCTTATTCCCCTATGTGATTCCAGTGAATATCTACTCCACTCCAATCCTTTTGGGTCCCAAGATAGGGCAGATTAACACTCTTTTTCTGTGGGAGAGAAGGGAAAAAATGCCTCAAGATTGCATCTGAGGCGCACACAAAAGGTAAATTCAAAACTGCCACTTGTTCTCTGCAAAGGCTCCTTATTCTCCGCCATTGATGTATTTGTGCCAGGTTTTAAAGAAACCAGAGGGGGGATGAGGAATTAACATATTGCTCATTTGGAAAAACAGCCGGTTCTGGTTTTGGTAACACTTGTTCCCTTGCCAGCCACAGATGTCCTTACTAATAATCGTGGCAGGTCACAGAAAGAGGGGAGCGGGAGGGGGATGTTGGGGGGGGGGGGCGGGCGGGCTCCCCGGCACTCCCGTGCGGCTCCAAGCCTGCCCCGAGCCAGGCTGCTGCTGCTGGGGCGGGCGGAACGCTGCGGAGCCCGGCGGAACCCTGCGGAGCCGGGCGGAACGCTGCGGAGCCGGGCGCACCGCACTCCGGCTGAGGAATACCCGCGGCTGCGCACCGGCGCTGGGCGCCGGCCGAACCGGGCCGTGGGAACGAATTTTCTTTTGTTTTCTTTCGTTTTTGTTTTTTTCCTAAACTCGTCTCAGTTTTTGGTTGAAGTTCTTGTACTTTTCCCTTCTGCAAACCCCTGTGATATTTTTTATTCGTCTCCTTTAAACTTGCTGACCGTGTAATTTCCCGTGTTTTCTTGGCGGAGGGGCTTTCACGTACTTCCTAGGCACGGCAAGAGAAGATGCTGTTCAGAACCTCTTGCCGGGGCGGGGGAGGTGTGCGGGGGAGGTCCAATAAGCCAATTAGACGCGACCGCGCCGTCCCGGCCGCGGCGGAGGCTCCGCGCCGAGCGGGAGCCCCGTAGGTTAATCGTGACAATTGGAAAGGCAACACTCGCGGGGAGAGCAGCGGGGGGGATGTAAACACGGTCCGGGGTGTTGAGGGTCTAAATTAGGATTTGTTTTGTTTTTAAGCGTGAAGGAGGAAGCAGCAGGGCTGTGCCAGGCTCCCCGCCTCTCTCGCCCTCCGTCCTCGCGATTGAGAATCGGGGCTGGAAGTACAGGGGGCTCCCTGCCGGAGCTCGGGGGCTGTGCTGGATCGCACCCCCAGCTCTGTCTCTTTGCTTCCAGGACTGAGAGAATTTTGCCGTGGCTGGGATGGATGGGACCGGTGGCTGCAGCCCTGGGCTCGCAGTCCAGCTGGGGTCGGTCCCTCATCCCGGGCGCTCTGAGGTGTCGGTAGGCCCATCGGAACGGGCACGGCTGACCTCGGGACACTTGCCCGGCTTTCTCCGGGGAAGCCTCATCCTTCCCCGGGGTCAGGGCGCTTGGCTGGGAAGGGAAAGGAGGGGAACGTCGCCCCGGCTCCCCGAGGCGAGCTGCGCTCCCTGCCCGGCGAGCTGCCTCTTGCCGCCGGGAGCCCCCCTTGTCTCCTCTGGGGTCCCGGATCCTCGGTCCGCGGACGGGACCTGGAGGCTGAGCTGTTCCTGCGGCCCCACGCGTGTGCCCCGCCGGAGCAGCCACGCCACCACGCTTGTCGGCAGCGCTGGGGGCTGGTGGGGGGTGTTGGACTGTCACCTGCGGGAGAGGGCGGCCCCGCTGCCACCTGCGCCGCTCCACCCGCGCCGTCCAGGCGGGCGGCGTAGGGGTCGCGGCGCCCCCGCCCCAGCAAGGGCCGTGCCGTAGGGCCCGGGACGGAAAGGGGAGGGAGCGGGCACGGAAAGGGGCCAGCGCTTTCTACCGGGAGCGGAGCCTGGGCCGTTCCCACCTGCACCCCTGGGCAAGCACCTGCTGCCAGGCGAGCTGATGAAAGCCCAGGCTGGACAAACCCACCTCCATCCCCTCTCTTCCCCCTCACCTGCCCAAAAAGCGCTTCGGAGCGGCAGCGAAGCCCTCGCTCCCCAAAGCTCCGCGGGGCAGCCCGCGGCCCGGGAGGGCTCCGTTCCCAGCGGGAGAGTCGCTCCCGGCTGCTCCCGAGTAACCTACGGCAGCTCTAACTGGCAGCAGGCGTTATTTTTATTTTAAGATATCCTCACGTCTTTTTTTTTTTTTTCTTAACAACAAATTAACATGCCAGAGGCAAAAAAGGCGAACGCTGCCCCCTCCCCCCTACTCTGTTACGGGAAAGAAACTGGTAAATTCGTGCTTATGTTAAAGAATAGCTATACAGTATATCTCCTGTGGCAGGGGAAAAGGGTGATGGATAAAATTGTTGTATGAAATCGTTTGGGTTACAATAATAGTTATGGTTTAAAATAGGCGACAGGCTGCAACCTAAAGGAAACGGTTAATTCCCTTAGGAATTTATACATCAAACGAAAACCGTATTGAGATCGCTAATAGACCTATTCAGAATAGCCCTGAGTATAAGGAATAAGGCTTTTGAACGAGCGAAGCTCCTAAGCTGCTTTGCAAAATAGCTTTTTCAGAGATCGGAAGATCAGCTGTGGAAAGGTAGCACGACAATTAAAAAAAAAATCCATAGCTAGATGAATAATTGAAACCTATTTATTTTGAGGTTAGTCGTTCCTCTGCGGAACCTGTTGTCTCGGGAGCGCGGTCCTGAGGGGCTTTGTCGCTCCCTCTAGCTCAGGGCGCCAGGGAGTTTCCCCGAGTTCCGCCGCAGGCGATCTCCGCCGGGGGACGGGGACGGGGACGGGGCCGGCACAGCCCGGGCGAGGGGCGGCCCGCGGCGCTTTGCCTCCAGCCCGCACATCGGGGCTGATCCTACCCGGGCCGGCGCTACCCTGCCCCTCGCCGCCAGAACTTTATCCCCTTTCAAACAAGGCAGGTGAGTCCAGTAAAGCTCATTGCTGCGCGAAAAATACTCCTTCCTGCAGGTCTCACTGACTGGAAATGAAATATCCAACGGAGGAATTCGAGCGTTTTTTAAAATAATCATTTATCATTAATAGAATGACAAAATAACATACTATTGTCCCAGGAGTATTTGATTCTTTGCACGTTCAGTTGAAACAATTTTGATTTTAAACCAAATTATCTACCAAAAATCGTATAACCAAACGAATATAGACTGCATCTTTAAAACTCAAAATACAAACTACTATTTAAATTCCCGTAAAATGTAAATATGCATGAATAAACCTGTTACAGCTAATATAAATGGCTCTGACAAAGTTGAGGAGATTACAAAATAATTATCTGGCTCGTAAAGAAAAAAAAATCCAAGCAAACGGAGAGGTGTCTCGGCACCAGCCCCAGAGGTCCCAGTCATACTCTCATCACATCAGCAGTGTCGATGTCGGCGTACAGCTGACACCCCAAAATCCACACTGAACAAGGAGGGACCCGTTCCCGCAGCCGGGTGCTGGAGCAGTCCTCGCCGTTATTCCTTGGCAGGGGACCCGGGCTGCTCGGGCAGCCCCACGAGCGGGAGCCGAGTTTTGGTTGGGGGTTCTGCGCTGGGGAGCCCCTAATCCGCTCGGGGACCCGCTTCCCCCTGCCTCGGGCTGTGGAGCCCCAGAACGGCGCGGAGGGGGCTCGGGGCGCTCTCTGTCCCCGCACCCCAGGGACTTGTGGTGGGATTGCCCCGGGATCGCGGCCCCTGTCCCGCACCGGCCGCGGCTCTGCGGCCTTAGCGCGGAGCGGAGCGCGGCCCCGCGGGACTCCCGCACGGCCGAGCGGGCGGCGGGAGCCAAAGCCGGGCCGAGTGTGACACCTACCTGCCAGCGCCGGGAGCACCGCGCCCGCGGCCGGCCCTGCGCGGGACCGCCCCAGACCGCGGGCCGGGCACCGCGGGGCTGCGCGCCGGGGCCGGGCAGCGGGCAAAGGCAAAGGCAAAGGGGCTGCGCCCGCCCCCGCCGCACCGAGCGCCTTCGCCCGGGCAGCCGGCGGCCCCGGCTGCCGCCGCAGCACCGCCGCTGCAGCGACGCGGGCTAAATCTGGCAGAAAATCGAACTCATTAGCAAAGTTCACCAGCTGATTGCTTTGCATAAAACACGACACTGATTGGAAGTAATTAGGTTAAAAGATGGGACTGCGCTTCGATTTGGTGTTTCTAACAAGTGCTTTTGTGCGTGGCCTGATTTAAGCCTTCACCTCTGGGAATAGCGTCCCTCCCGCACCCGGCCCCGTCCCGCTGCCGCTCGCCTCTCCCGGCCCCGCGGGCGGCTCTCGCCTCCGGAGCCCCCTGACCTCTAAAAATTTCCTGCCACTTCCAAAAAGGCTTCAGGTACTACTCTGAGGTCCTAAATGGAGCCCCGCGTCTCTTTTAAGACATGCTTTTATTTTTCCGCAGCTATGCACGTATCTGCCCGTTGCAAAAAGAGAGTGGTTTTGATTCTGTTAAAAATCTCTTTTAATTAAATATTTGCATTTTACAAAGGCGGCTGCAGGTTTGGGTTTTTTTAAATCTAATACGTATAACCTATTTCCTTTTTTTGTCTCGTTTTTGCATTATAGTTTAACTCACACCCAAGGAAAAAAAAACAATAGGCATAAAAAATTAAATTAAACTTGTATATATATATTTTAAAACTATGAAACAATTCGGAAAAAGACACAGAAATGTATATATTTATATTACGAAAACAACATTAATGCCTGTACAGTTGTCTTGATTTCATAATTTACTTCAAAGATACTGTATTATCAATTTAAATACAAAAAAGCTACATTAAATATACAGAATAAGATTTAATACAAATCTTTCTTCTTTGTGTGTGTGTGAGAGAGCGTGTCACTCGTTTGCTTTTCACTTGCTTAAGACATTTCTGGGCGGTTTCCACCAGCCATTTCAAATAGACTCTATAAACTTTTGAAGAGGGGCTGGGAGGGAGGGGGGAGCTGGTCTTTTTCTGTTTGTTTTGTTTTTCTTTTGGTACTGGAAAAATAACTGCCAAAGCAATTTATTATTTCTCTCAAATAAATTAAAAAAGGGAAAAAAAAAAAGGAACAAAACCACAGTCCCAGGAGGGGTTAGGGAGGAGAAGCCGATATTAAATGTTGGACATACCTTTCTTCAGTTCGTAAGGTGAGTCTTTGCAAAGGTCTACTTGGGACTGGCTCCTGATCATTTTAGTGTCTTTAGCCAGGCTCTCGGCTCTGCTGAGGACAGTCTGATTTAATCCATTGAAGTGGGCGCCGGGGGCGGCGGCGGCGGGGCCGCCGGCGGGGTGCCCGTGCAGGGCCCCGAAGGAGCCGTAGTTCGTGTAGCCGGGGTAGAAGGGCGCCGTGTAGTAGAGCGGCCGGGGCAGGACCGCCCCGTTGGGGAAGGGGCACTGCGCGGCGGGCGAGCGCGGCCGCGGCGGCGAGCGGGACGGGCCGCTGCCGCCCAGCACGGCGGGGCCGGGGGGCGCCGCCTCGCCGCCGGCCTCCTTCGCCTTGTCCGCCGAGGTGGCGATCTCGGCCAGCGACCAGAGCTTGGGCTTGGCGAGGGCCGCCTGCTGCGGCGAGTGGATGACAGAGGCGCCGGTGGCGGCGGGCAGCAGCGGGTGCAGGTCGGCGGCGTGCGGCGGCCCGGCGGCGGCGGAGGGCGGGCGGTACGGCGGGGGCTCCTCGCCGCCCGCCGGCGGCGGCCCGCGGCCCGCCGGACACGGTCCCAGCGGGGAAGCGCCGGGCGCCTTGTGGGGCACGGGCGGCCCGTCGAGCCGCTCCTCCGCTAGCTCCTTGCAATCCGAGTCGCTGAGGCCGCTCTCGGCCTCCCGGGGGCCGGGGGACTCCTGGAGGCGCTCGCAGCCCGGCGCTGCCTTGGGATCCGCCGCTCCTGGTAGGGGGAGAAAGGACAGGGGTGGGGGGGCAGCTCTCGGTCTCGCCCTGCGCCCCCAAACCCGCCCACCCACTTCGCCGCCCACCCTTCGGTCCCCGCCGTGGCCAGGCCCGCTCCGCTGCCCGCCGGCTCCCCCCGCCCCGGCTGCATGCTCGGGGGAACAGGCCGCCCCGCCACCGCCGCACCGGGCCGGGGCAGCCCCGAGGGCGCGGCCGCGGTGACCCGGCCGGGCCCGCTGTCCTACCTGTGTCCGGAGTGCCGGGGTCCCCTTTCTCCTCCAGTTTCTGGGGCTCGTCCTCGTCGTTTTTCTCCAGGTCGATGTTCTCCTCTTCCTCCTCGTCCTCGCTCCGGTTTCGTGGGGTCCAGGTCATTTTGTTCTCCTTCTTGAGCCGCCGCCGCGCGTTGGCGAACCAGGTGGAGACCTGGGTGAGGGTCATTTTGGTGATGATGGCCAGCATGATCTTCTCGCCCTTGGTGGGGTAGGGATTTTTCCGGTGCTCGTTGAGCCAGGCCTTGAGGGTGGCCGTGGCGTCCCGCGTCGCGTTCTTGCGGTACGCGGGGTCCCCGTAGGGGTAGGAGCCGAGCGGCGCCGCGTACGGGTGGTACCCCAGGGAACCGGCCATGCCCGGCGTGTGGTCGTAGGGCGAGCCCTGGGGAGAGAGGGGACAGCGGCCCGGCGGGGCAAGGTCAGCGGCCGCGGGGCGGCAATGACAGGGCAAAGGCAACACCAGGGCCTGCCCGCAGCCCCTGCCCGCGCCCTGCCGCCTCTCCCCCAGCGCCGGGCCCTGCCCGGCTTGTCCCCCGGTTCTTTCCCGGGAGGAAGGGCCCAGGAGACCGCCGGCTGCTTGCAGCAATCCAGCGGTTCTCCCCCAAATGCAGGAGAGGAAAAGCAAGTGGGCAGCGCGGTGTGGGGGCGGACAGCGGCAGGGGGACCGGAGCCTTCCCCCCCGCGCTGCGATCGCGGCAGACAACCTGCCGGGCTCAGGCGGCCGGGCGGGCTGGGCCGCTCCTCCCTGCCCAGGGACGGAAGGGGGAAAAATAAAAGGAAGAAGAAAAGAGAGAAGAAAAGAAGATAAAAGAGAAACAAAAAAGGAGGGAGAAGGGCAAAAATAAAATGCTAAAGAAAAGAAAATGACACAGAAAAAGGAAAGAAACTCTGCCCTAAACATAGAGGAGAAGCTGAGCCAAAGTCGCCGATTTTTGGGGGGAACTGAGGGGCGTTGGCTGTGACCGCAGCTCTGCGGTGTGGATGTCCCACACTCGGACTGGCCCCGCGGTGCCCCGCGGGCGCGCACGGCGGCGCAGTGCCTGCCTTCCCCTTCCCTTCCCCTTCCCTTCCCCGCGCAGCCCCGCGGAGCAGCTCGCGGCCATGGGATTAGAGCTCTGCAATATTCAAGCCTAATTATCGCCGGGCAGGGGAAAGTTGCCTGGATTTATCACCCGGATTTCTCCCATCGCCGACCCGTCCTGAATTCATTCCCTTTTCAATCACAACAAGCTAATTGTTGCAGAACTATTGTCGGTGTTTTTTATACATTTGATTTTTTTTTTTTTTAGGGAATGAAACCAGTCCCTGCCTGCCATGGTCCTGCTCACCCGGGCCGTGCCGGCGGCTCCCCCCCGCCCGGCCCTGCCCGCCGCTGCCGCCAGCAACAGTGTGAGGCAGGGCACAGCGGCGATGCGGGAAAGTTGGGCGGCGAGGCGGGGAGCCGCGCTCCCTTTTGTCCCCGAGATCGCAAAAATAAAATGGGAACAAAAAGCAGGCCCGGGAGGGGGGGACAGGCGCCCACGGGATGCCGTCGTGCCCGGCGCGGTGTCGGCTGCCCGCGGCTGCTCTTACCACGTAGGAAGTGAAGGCGGCGGCGGCGGCGGCGGCCGGGTCGGTGCCGTACTGGAGGTGGGAGTTGTAACCCGGAGAAGGGGCGGTAAAGGCGGTAGATCCGGCATAAGGGGAAAAAGCGGAGCCCGAAGAAGATCTCCCAAGTTCATCGGTCCTGGGTCCGGAGATCACGCTGGTGCTGTACGCCGGGCAGGAATAGAGAGCCAAGGACGCTGACGGCTGGTACAAGTAACCCTGAGGATACGACATGGCCAGGCGCGCACATATACCCGGGAGCCCAAGCGCCGGGAGGGAGCCGCCGCGCTGCCGGGCTGGAGCGGCTGCGGCCGGGGCTTCGCGGGCGCCTCTCCGCCCTCGCCAGCTGGGCAGAGGCGGCACCTTGCTCTGCGCCGGGGCTGCTGCTCCGCTTTCGCCTGCAGCCGGGCACCGCTTCCTCCTTTTTCTCCCCCCCTTGCTTTCCCCTCTTTCCCTCCCCCCCTCCTCTCTTTCTCTCTCTCTCCCCCTTGCACTGGGGGGATTTTTTTTTCCCCCTTCCTCCTCGCTCTCGCTTTCCGAAGGGTCCTGCCAAGATGCTAAGTTGGAAATTGCAGCTCCTGACGCCTTCAGCACGGCCCGGCGAGGCTCCTCCTTCGCGGGGTGTTGTCAGTGGAAGGACTGGCAGGACCCCGCTGGGCTGCCGCGGCCGGGCCCAACCAGCGGGAGGGCTCCGCGCTTCCCTGGCCCTCCCCAGCGCTCAGAGGCTCAAGTGCGCCGGCTCCTGGATTGCAGTCACCTCCGAGCCATTTAAGATCAGCTCCAACTTTCTGCATGTGCTAAATACCGTGCGGAGCCGCGTTGCGCCGGAATGCAAGCCAATCAGTATATGAAAAAAAAATAGATCTTTAATAAGATTTATTAGCCGCCCGGCTCCCCCTCTTCACAGCCACCCCTCCTCGTGCTCTCTGCCCCTGCCCCTCCCTCCGCTAAATCATTAGAGGTGGGATATACGGCGGACTGCTGGTGCTGTTAGTTTTGATTTTTTTAACAAAAAAGGAGGTTTTCGTTGGGGAAGAGCCGCAGCCAGCCCTGTCCCTGGGCTGCTCGGCCGGTCACTCCCGCGGGCAGGGGCCACCCCGCCACCGGACCTGTTGCGGCGGCTGTGCGGGCGGAGCGGCGGCGGGGTCCGGCCAGGAGCGGGGATCAGCCGCGCGGAGGGCTCGGATTTAGACTCCCAGCGCCGGCCTCAGGAGAAGGGCGATCCGGAGGGGAGCGGAGGGGGCTGAGATGGGTCCGCAGACACCGCTTAGAGCGAGGGTTTGCCCGCGGATCTAAAGAACACACCGGGTATCGTTCCCCCGCCCTCGGCTCCATGAAGGGTCGAGGCGAAAGCAGATTAAAACCATATGAACCGGGATAAATCCCTGCCGATCAGAAGATGTAATCTCCTGTGATTCCACCAGATACATTTCTCAATAGAAACATATCCCGATTTATTCCCTCCTCGCATATTTTTTCCCTTGCGGTTGAGGAAAGGAGCTGCTCCGGCGGCCGCGGACCCCTGGCCATAAGGATCCGCCGTGCCTTTCTCGGTTGAGGGAAGGGGGAAGATAGCATAAGACTTATATTTTCAGAATTTATTTTATTTTGTAACTTTTGCATTTCCCGACCCTAATGCTCTCGCCGCGCTCCCCCGCGGGACGAACGCGGAGACGCGAGGAGCAGGGCTGTGTTTTAAAACGGGCAGGCCGGGGTAGGAGCTCCCCGTGTCGCCGTGGAGGCGACACCGACGCCGCCCCGCTTTCTCCGTCCCTCCCTCCCTCCTTCTCCGGGGCTCCGTCCCGGCGGCAGCATCCACAGCCCCCAGCCGGACGCAGGCTGGGACTCGCCAAGCGGCCGCGCTGCAGGGCCGGGGCTGGGCGGGAAGGGCGCGCTGCCCGCGCTGCCTTCGGGGGGGACGCGGCAGGACCGAGGCCGGCGGGGCGGGCGCTGCCCGCCGTACAGCAGCGTCACCCCCGTACCCTACCCTGCACTACAGTACCCATCAGGCCGCGGCCCCGCCAGGCCCGCCCCCGGCCGTCCCGGCGCATGACTGGCTGCTCCCCCGCCGGCGGCGGGCGCTCCGCTTCTTCCACGGGCCCGCGGAGCTGTCCCTCAGCGCGGGGTGTGGAGGGGCGGCGGCAGCACGGGCGCGGTTGCGGCGGAGTCCGGAGGCGGCGCTGACAGGACGGCGCGCGGAGGCGCTGCGGGCCGCGGCTGCCGCCCCCGGCCCGGAGTTGCCCGGCTGCGCTGAGCCTGGCCTGGCCCGGCCCGGCTCGGCCAGGGGCAGCGCGGCTGCGCTGAGCCCGGCTCGGCCCGGTCCGGAGCAGCCCGGCTGCGCTGAGTCCGGTCCGGCCCGGAGCAGCCCGGCTGCGCTGAGTCCGGCCCGGCCCGAGGTGAGGGAGCGGGGCCCGGGGGCCGCTCTGGCGCTCGGTGCCGGCGCTGCCCCGCCGCGGGGCGCCCCCTGACGGGCGGCGCGGTTCGGCCCCGGCCCCGCGCTGGTCCCGGCAGCGCCGGGCGGGACTGGCGGGGCCGCACCGGGCTCGGCTCCTCCTCGGCTGCTGCCGAGTCGCGCTCGGTCTGGCCGTTCCTGCCTCTATGCTCTTGCGTTTCCCTCCCCTCCGTTTTGGTTTTTGGTTTTTTTTTTTTTTGTTTTTGTTTTTTTTTGGCTTTTTAATTTAATTTTTTAATGTGCGGTGTGCGGAATTTCGTCTCTTTAAACTCCATGTGGTTCTGCCTCGGTAAACGGGACGGGTCCATCCCCGGCTCGCACGCTCCCTTACATGCTCAATCCACACAGGTGTGCACTTTCATCAGTTTTCGACTGCACGGTGTCACCGGTATTTGTCCCCGGCTTCATTATAGCGATCGCTCTGGAGCACTCCATTTCTTTCTCCACTCGAAAGCTCTTCTGTCATAATCCTCTGACAATCCCCCTTGTTCGGGGAGTGAGATATCATCTGGTCAAGTTTTATACATTTAACATTCATTTTATATGTGAGTAGAATAACTAACTGCTTTTCCGTGGTCCTTTCTTTGTAGGAAGAAGCAGAAGTTTTAACCATCTTCCCATGGCATCTGACTTTTTTGAAGAGGAGGTAAGGTTAACGTCATGTAAAATTACCCTCTTTATTTCTGATGTTCCACTAATCTTTCTTCTGTAGGCATACATTTTGGAAACTGTGGTGAGTTCATGCATACTTTCATGCCTTGCAAACATAATACCAGAGCTGATTAATAAACGGTAGTGATAGGACTCTTATGCCGTCAGGATTGTAAGTGCCTATCAAACTGACATTCTCACTACATTATGCCACTATTATATTCTTTGCAGTTTTAAAAGAACTGTAGATAATTATTCAAGATATCGAAACATTTAGTTTATAGTTCTATTGCTGTGGTTGTCACCTTCACTTTATATCAAATTTGAGACTCATTTCTTAAGGATGTCTCTATTTTCTGCTTTATTTGCACATTGATAGCTTTACTGAATGACTAGTCACAGCAACTTTTTCCTGTGATAGCAGCATATTAAAATGTGAAAGCCTAAGACTAATCTGCTTTGCAGGACTTTTCAACCACTTGATGGAAGGGAAATAAGAAGTTTGTTTCAAGACTCTTATGTTGTTCATCAGTGGTGTTAACAAACATGGGGCTTGAGGATACATTTCCTGCTTCTCTGCGTTTTGCTGGAGGTACGTGCATTTGAAGGTATGGATGAGTTCTTGGTATTAGGAGTTTTTGTGTATTTTGCAGCTGCCAATGAAACTATAACAGTGCAGATTGATATTAAAATTCTGGACTGTTTATATTTTTCTCATAATTTTTTTGAAGATAAATTGTTAATGCAATAGCAAAAATGCTTGCCCTTAAAATCTTATTTAATAGTGGGAAAGATTTACAGTCTGGCTGTGCCCTGTTGACATTATTTAAATTTAGGCATGTGAATTTAGATTCAGCTTCTATAAATAAATAATTAAAATCCCTATTTTTATAGCCTTCAGTTTGTTCGGTTGGTCCCGCAAAGCAGTTAAAAGGGTCATTGGTTAGTTTAGTAGTTGGACTCCAGTAGGGTTTTTGGGATGAGAGGAGCTTGGATCTGAGATGACTGCACAAAAGGTGACCCAAAATATAGCAAAACTTGGATTTGCATATTTGTTTTTTCTACACTGGTTTCTTTTGCATGGTTTCATTTAGATTGTGCAAATGGGGTACAGCATAAAATGTCTTAATAAATCAGGGCATGAATGTACAGTAGGGATCAGCTGAGAATATTTTGTTTCTGGGATAAACAAATGGAAAGAGGCAGAATGATCCTAGAAGTAACAGCAAACTATAGTTTAAAAGTAGAGCTCTTGGTAGGCTCTAACTGTAAGTGGTTTTGTTCCAGGTGGCTTATAGTGAATGCAGTTAAACTTGGCTATCTTGGATATGATACACCTTAATTTAATTAATTTAATAGCTACTTTCTGTTGAAACTTTAAAATCTAACGATCCTGTTTTTATTGCAGTCCTTAGAGATCTAATCGTTCTTCTGTGTGTCTGAGATGTAAAACTTAGTGCAAGGAGAGGCAACAGATTGGTTCCGTCATACGATTTTGTTGGGTTTTTTTGAGAGTACTTAAAAGATTATGATGGATAATGCTGTCTTGCCAAAGAATGCCGACACAGGTGTTCATCATTATCTTAATTAAGATCCTGAGAAAATGTCATCTTTCGGCATGAATTATGAAGGGAGATGCATTAGGAGATCATTTCAACTTTTTTTTTTCTTTTTTTTTTTTTTTTACAGGGGTAGATGAGAAGGAGGCTGTTTTCTCAGAACCTTTTTGATATTTCTTTATCAGAATACCTGACCTTAGACACTGAATTTGTTTCTCCAGTTCAATTTGGGACAATATTACCCAACAATTATGTACGTGATGCTAAAGGGAATCCTCTTAAAGCAAAAAGAATTAAATAGTAATTCTCTCTACAAGAGACTCTCTCTCTACAAGAGACCCTGTTCCAGTTAAAGCTGTCCTATTAAAAAAAAAATCTGTGAGACTCAGATGGTAGGGGAAATTGCTGCTGGAAACATCTGATAAGAGATATTTCATACAGTATATTTTAAAGTATTAACAACTCATAAGAGAAAAATAAATACACGTGAATATTCATTCTTTTAATTAGGCATGAAGAGAAAATTTTCTTTCTCATCTTTGCACTACCATAGAAGTAAAACTAATTAGTGTGCAAAGGGGAGGGAGGGGCCTGTGTCTTTCTGTCTTAAATCAAAACATTATTAACTGGGCAAGAGCTAAAAAAATGCGTGTAAAATATTGGCTATAAAACTTAGGGGCCCTTTCCTGCAGACACTGCTGCTGCTTCCCTCAGGTGCAGTGCTGGGACTTCCAGGTGCCGTGGAAGTGCTGGTGTTTTGTGGCTCTCAGCCTGGATAAAGGAGGAGCTCTCTGAGCAAGACACCCTCAGCTGCTCTGTTGTTTCTTCTTCCTGCACTTCCTCTGCCCAAGATTCTCGTTGTTCACACTCTCTGTGTTTGTGGTCTGAGAGTGAGGTGTAAACTCGTGAACACCTAGAATTACTCTTCTGTGCCTAGCATTTGGGTATTAGGTAGTTTTGCTTTTCTCTCCAAACCTTTCTATTTTAGATCACTTCTTGTCTGCTAAAAGAAGCCTGATTATCAGTTCCAGTCTTGTTTTTTTTTTTTTTTTAAATTGCTTCAGCAGCCTTTTTAGTGTGTGGAATAAAATAGAAAAGTGCAGCTGACAAGTCTTTCAAGCACCTAGTTATTGTACTGAGCATGTAACTCCAAAGATCTTGACAGTATCATGGGAGAACCTGAAACTGCATTTCAGTTTCCTTGAAGTTTCCTGTAATTAACTTAAATGGCATTATTTGCTTGAATTTGTTGGCATAGTATGGACTAAGTTAAGAATGTCTTTAGGGTTTATTTTACTTACAGTTCCATGGACATATGCAGAAAATAGACTCTGAGTGAAAAATGAAAAACTGCTTTCTTTCATGTCTAGAGCAAGTTTTTCACTTAAAGCAAGCCACATCTACTGTTAGTTGGCTCTTAGAACAAATGAGGAGCAGCTCAGTGGGAAGGATGGCTGTGGCTCCCTGTGCTGCTTTATGGGATCTACATGAGCCCATAGCTTCCCTCATGGTGGCAAATTCCCTTTTGCCTGCCGGTTCTGCAGCGTGGTGGGAGCTCCTGCAGCTGGAATCTGGCCTTCAGTGTGGGTGTTAGAGATGAGTGTCTTAATAGCAGTGTTGTGTTCCAAAGATTTTGTGCTTTATCTACTTTACTTCCATATATTTGCAGTCCTTATGACTGGTGTTTGCAAGAGCTCAGCAGTACCTCTCTGAGGAGAAGCATAAAGCCAGGTAGCCTTTCTGGCCTTACACCCAAGGAATTCTTTTTAACAGTTCCTAATTTCTGGGATTTTATTAGAGCTTTTTAGTCTGTATTCCTTAATGTGAGTGGTGCAGATGTAGATGATTCTTAAAGCTGTTTTTTTGCAGATTAAAGTGAATGTATTGGTAGAACCAGCATATTTTTTTTCTTTTTTTATTATTAAATCATTGCTTCAGGAGAAAAACAAACCAGTTGGACCATTCAAGGTGAATATGGATCACCATAACAGAGTTTAATGTACTAATAAACATGTGACTGATTACTCTCCTACTCTTCCTGAAGGAGATGCACCTTTCTGAGCAATTTCTTTTTTCCCAACAGAGCAAAAACAAGCTTTGTCTTCTTGTAAGCACATATTTTTCACAGTATTTTTTAGCATTTCTAGCGCAGATGACGAACACAGCATTTACCTCTGAAATATTCTCTGCTGACATCTACAGAAATTTTCATGCCCTTCAGATTTAATTTTGTGTAAAATAATGCATGGTGTAATATGTAGGTCCTGTGTTTTCAATTAAGCTGTATTAGGTAACTATGCTCTTCTTTCATATCCTATAGCAAAGTATCAATATCCAGATGGCAGTGTGCTGGGATAAAAGATAGCTACAGGCTTGGCTGCTACTGTAAAGCCAAGAACAAACATTTTAGTCTGTGTGATAAATAAAACCCAGGTTGAGACTCTCGGCGTATTGGAGTTGCACTAAATAATTCTACAGTGCTGTTTATTACTGGTTTCATTGGATAATATGCAGCTGTAAAACCTGCTTGAAGCTTTTATTAAGAATACTCTGTCATTATAAAAAGGTGCCTATGACTTCTTTATGATATTGGCAGTGTGAGAATTGCTTTGTTTGTGCTGACTTTCTGGCTTTTATCTAGGAAGGACCTTGCTGTCTCCCAGCTCCTGTAGGCATTATGTTTCCTGAATGTCTCTTGGGAAGAGGACAGCTCTGTTGAGCCTAAGTTTCAGAAGTCATTTTAAAGGTTTTTTTTTCCTTTATGCTTTTTCTTAAGTTTATTTCAGTATTTAATTTCTTGCATCAGTTAAAGTTCAGCTGATATTCCCTGTAATATACACTGTGCTGCTCTGTCCCTAAGTAAAACTTAAGCTGAGGTCATCCAGGTCATCCATTCTTTGGGAGGAGGCTGCAGTAGGGTGGAGAGACTTTTAGGCTGGCTGAGAAGGGATTGGAAAACTTAATAGCACGCAAAGGGCTAGACCTGGGTTTGTTTTCTCCTTGCATTTCTGGCACATCCTATGACCTAGATTTGTTCGTGTAACCTTGGCCTCAGTTTACCTAACAGGAACTCTGCTTGTCTCAGAAATGTTCAGATGTAAATTGGTGTCCATGCTCATATAATTGTTAGACTCCTGTGCTTTTGAGCAAGTGATTAATTCTATCACTGTTTCATTAGCAAAATGCCATTAAACTGCCCTGTTCCTAAGATCTTGGACTTCCATAGGCACCTGTTTGTGGTGTACCTCTTGGAACATGCAGGATTGAACACCATCCAGTGGGATGTGGCACTAACATAGTGTTTGTGGGATTTAACAAACATACAGGATCAATGAGTGAAGAAACCCTTGCATTGCTCAGTCTATAATCCTTGTTTGTCAGAGAAACATGCTGTCTGAATTAGTGACAAATACTGTATTTTTGTTCCAGGCCCCATTCTCCATACATCCCTTTTTTTTTGCCTTTCCAGATTGCACCCAAGAGAGAAGCAGTGAGATGCACAGTGGGGAAAATGAACCCAGTAGTCCATCCTATCCTGTACCTGCCTGAATATGGGAAGAGGCCTAGTACAAAGCCAGAATACACCTGGGCTTGCAGTATTTTTAACCATATTAAGTCCTGTTCAGAGTTAATGGTAAGTAATCTGCTATGAGTATGATATGATTCATTAAGCAAAGCATTAGAGCTGGGGCACTTCCCTTTGTGGTGCTGGGTTTAGTCACTTACAAAATGCAGAATTAATGTTTCCAGATACATCAACTTTATTCCATTTCTGTTGAGAAAATTGCACAGTGCATGTAATAAGTATGTTGTTTTCTGTTTTTGTTCTCTCCAGATGAGCTCAGTGAGATGGTCTCAGCAATGCTGAAGAAGGGAAGGACAGAATTGGAAGGCAGGAGCTGTTTCAAAGCAGGATTCTTCATCTTTCTGTAATGCCCAAACACGAAGACTTTATAGACTTCATTAGGTATAGTATTGCTAATAGTGTCGTGTCAGTAATGTTGCATGATGTAATATGGCATTGCTATATTGTTTAGTGATCATGTGGAGCTGCATTAAATAAATGAACATATGCCAGTGACTTAAATTAACATTATGAGTGAGAGCAGTAAATGGAGAAGGTGGGTACTAGAGGAAATGCTCGTAGGTTCTTCAAATCCAGTGTCTTTCTTTTTTCAGCTCTTTGCATAACCAGTAGTGCTTTTGTTTCTTGATTGAGATATTAAAAAAACAAAAACAAAAAACCCAAACCATCTTTTCATTCAAGAAATTGAATCTAGTTCAACTTCTTAACCAGAAAGACTTCACAGTCCTGCTAGCTGTTAGAGCATCTTAATGCTTTGTCCAGCAGGAAATTGCACTCACAGTGCTGACCTATTAACATCTGTAGTGCAGCAGCATGTGCTGCTCTTGCTCCTCAGGGCTTGTGAAATGTCTGCTGTGGCACAGCCCTCTGTGACCTCTTGCATTGAAGGATGGAATCTGTGAGTCCTTTTCTGTCTGGAGCTTGTGGGAGCTCCCTCCTGAGCCAAATAGTTCTGAAATACTGCAAAAAAAGATCTGACAGTGTTGTCTGGGAGATGTGACTGACTTAATTATTATTAACATTTATTAGGTGCCTTACAATGGAGTGGAAGAGCCATTGCCTTCCTTTTTACAAATAGGAAAGCTGGCATGTAAGGAAGAATGAATCTCTTCTATCTTCTGCAATTCTTGACCCACCTAATTAGGTGATTGTCACAAGAAATGAGAAGCTGGCTCAGGGGAATGGCACAGGCGGAAGCTGCCGGCGCGTTCTGTGCGTGCCGCGCTTCCCCCTCGCACAATGGCTTAGCCTGGGGAGCAGGGCTTCCCTCTGTCACTGCCCCTGGGCCAGGAGAACATGTGAGGGGGCTGAGGAGCCTGGGGCTGTCCATTGGATAGCTTCATTATAGATCTCATCCGGGGAAAAAGTGGGGAACTGCAACTCATTTCTAGGAGCTACTTTGGTTTTTAGCAATTGCTCACCCACTGCCTCCTCCCGCTTCCTTTCACTGTGGAGGGGCCTTTCCCCACAATAAGCTGATTTTCTTCATGGCTGATATTTACACTTAGTTAGCCTCTAAGGCACTAACTGCTTCTTTAAGACTTCAGTTTCTTTTTTTTTTTTTTAATAATTTATTTTGCTGAGAAAGGGAATCTGTCCAGCTGCTACAAACAATAGTGGTTTTGATGTATATCAATAGAGTTAGAGATGTATGTTTTCCAAGTAGAAGATAAAGAGACTTAAAGCCTGCTTTAAAGGAAGGCAAACCTTGGAGAGGTTTACTTAGATGTACAATATGCCCTATTCTTTGATTTTTTAAAACAGTATTAAGGGATTTTTTTCAAGAAAAGAGGAAATAATTTCATCTTTTTGGTTGCATTTTTTTCTTAGTCTCACAGTTGTAAGATAAATATTCAGAATTAGGAGTTGCTAAGGTTAATGTGATTAAAATGAGTATGTGATAACGGGCTCTGCACATTAAAGATTAAGAGCTCAAATTATAGACTCCAGAGGGAAACACTCCATGAGCATTTGTAAATTTTGTTTGTGCAAAAAATGCAGGCTTAGGCATTTTGCAGTTGTACAACAGTTTTATCCTGTTTTATCTGCAGAGAATTCTTTTAAACACTGTAGTATTGGGGTGAAAATGTAGTGAGGTGGGGGGACAAATGAGGAAATAATTTTAGTCTAAGCATTAGTGTTTCTCTGTAAAAATAGATTAGTTTTACACAATTTATTCACATTTACAAAGGTCATTTATAGCATTCTGAGTTTAGTAGTTAATTCTTTATGTATAAATTGATCCTTTATACAGGTGTAATTCCATATACAACATTTAATCTTTGAATGCAAGTTGAAAATATATTAGCAATTAATTTATGTAGGTTATGACTTTCTTTCGCATATACTTTGCAGTGGTTCCTACCCTAAAGTTGAGTGAGTGTGTGCTTAATGAAAATTAGATGTGAAATGTAATATGTAGAGGACAAAGAAGCATTGAAATCCTTATTGCTCTTAAAAAGACAAAGGTACCTCAGATAATTCTCCTTTCTTAATCTATTAAGAATTTGATGCATAATTCTGTTATGAGCAATTTGAAGTGAATAAAATATTTTTAGAGGTAGTATTAGTACCAGATATTATTTCTCACCTTTTATGAAGCATAGTTTGGTTTTAAAATTTAAAATGCTTTGCATTTTGAGAGGCTCATTTATAGGCAGTCTTCCACTGAGAAGGAAAAGCACCTTGGATGTTTGTGGAGGGGCAAGCCTTGTTGTTATATCTGTGAAATTCGCTAATGTTGCAACCATTGAAATAAAGTGTTTGTTTACATAACAGCAGTGGCATTTCTCCTCCTCTTCCTTGTGGTTTTGTCCAACTAGATGTTATGAGTGGCAGTTGCAGTGACTGCTAAGTGTTTAAATGATGACACCATTATGTGAGGTGATTTTGAAATGAGAGATTCCAGCCAAGAATTACATCTGCTCTCATCTCCTTCAAATCATACTCTCTGGCTGTGCAGATTATGATTGATTTGTTTGTGACAGATTGCAGGAAACAGTCATTGATTTTTCAATATTTTACCTTAAAATTATTTACAGTTGTAACCAAGGGGAGGTATTTCCATGGGCTGTCAGCCCCTGAAAGACTGGGATAATATTCCCTGCTCCCTGACAAGACAAATTACCCGTAATGAGTGCAGTAGCTGAAGGGTATACTTTTATTTTAAAATATGTCAATAACCCAGTGACTAAACGAATATTGATTCAGCATAATGAAGCCTGAGTAATGTGAAAATGAGCTCTTCAAGGAGCATAGTAAAGACTTTCTTTTTAGCTTGTAGCAAGAAGCTTTTCATTCTTTAGTGTTAGGTAGTTGAAATGTGCAGTCTTAAACAAGTCATCCTTAAACATTGGTAATATGTGGAGTAATGTAACAAAAGAATTTTGGGGTTTTTTCTTGTTTATTTTTTCTTTCTCCAAGTTGTTTGTTCTTCAATATGTTTCAGTAGATTAAACACAGGAAAATGCAAGTTATCCAGGGCAGAGATAGAACTACTATAGGTGTAAATATCTTTTGCAGTAATATTCTTCAGCTAGCCTAATGGCATTTTTAATGTGGAATCTCAATATGGGCATTGGAATATATCTAAAGAAACTGTAGATTTAATTTCCTATTATTGACTTCTTGACATACTGATGTGTGTTCTGTGTGATCAGTCTAATATTCTTGTCCTTCAACAGTTTAGAATGGCTGGTTTATGAGCACCTAGATATACTGTGGTATAAAACTTAGTTACCATAATGCACATTTTTCTTTCCATAACATATAATACTGCATGTTTCTTACCACATGAGAATTCTCAAGCAGCAATTCATTTAAATTACAGTAATTTATGCAGTGCCATAGGTGTGGTGTGGAAAAGCATCTAATAGATTAATACGAATGTACTCAAATTGTTCAGGGTAAGGATTAAAGACCATGTTGAGGTACAATTTTTTTAAACATTAGAAGTATTGAACACTAAAAAAACCCCCACCCTATCATGTGAAAGGATCAATTGGTCATTTGTATTCAAGAGCATCGTGCAACATGGGGAAGGCTCTGCAGAAGCACTGGGTATAAATAGCCGTGTAATCCAGACATAGACAAAAAGATATTTTCTTGGGCTGTTTGTGTGTAATGTGTCAATTATGAAATAATGTCATAGCCAGAAGCATTTAGTGAGCATGTTTGGGCATGAAGACGACTTTTCTTATTTTCTGAGGACTAACTTCAATTCATCCAACTAGCTTGTGAAAATCTTCAGAAGGATGTTTTCCTATCAGCACACAGGTGATTTTTTTCCAAATGTCATTCCTTTAGCACAGCTAGAAACTATTTCAGGAGGCACTTGAGAACCTGTGGCATTGAGAGTTAAATGGCAACCCTGGAATGTGAGATATGTTCCTGTTTTTAATTTGCTACTTTTCAAAAAAAAAGTATGATGTACGTTTGAGTGGGTTACAACTAAATAATTGTAGTTTTGAGAGGATTTGTGCATATTTCCAAAATATTGTAGAATATTAATCATTATTAATAAACTGAAATATATAGCTGTGACAAGAGGAGAATTTGGGGCTCTTGTAAATGTTACAAGAGATCTACAAATGTTCCAGTGTAGAACCTTAACTTCCTGCTCAGTGACATTTTACACACCTCAGGTTCTCTGCCTGTTCTTTGTTTCTGTGCCTTTTTGTTTCTTTGGCCAACAGCAGGAGATGGAAGGGGAGGATTCTTGTTCAGTAGCTTTCCCACAGTAGCGAGGAAGAGGGAGACTGTTCAGGGCTGGGTGCCAGCTCTGCTGTAGACTGAAGGGCAAATAAATGTTTGTTTTAACAACATCTCCTTTTCCTGGATAACGCTGCATGAGCTCATGGTACCAAACTGAGTAACAGCAGATCGCTGCTTGCAAGCCATTGGCATTTTTCATTTGTGAGACAGGCAACAACTCTGGCTTTGCTGCCTTTCCCAAAGATGAGTTTATTTATGAATATCTGACATTCCAGCTCAGGCCTGAACCGTGTGCTTGGCACTAAAGGCAAATGGTGCATTTTTGGCTTTTTATTTTAATTTGTGGGTGATACTGGAGTTGTCTGATGATGGTGCCTTGGAAGCTCTGCAGTTTATTCGTACATCTTTCTGTGTTAGAACTGTGACAATTGTTAGTCCATTTTTATGGAGGAGAAAATAAAAACCTCAGACAAGAAAAAATCCGAAGTAATTAATTGGTTGAAAGCGGTTAAAAGTTCTTGTGGCATTTGGGATCTCCCAGGAACAGAACATAAGCCCAATTGCTGTTCAGTTGGGTAAAGGTAAAAGTTTATTTCACACTGTGAAATTAAGATAATGGGTAGAGAACAGAATGATATCATTTGTGGCAGAGATGAAGCTGTTGGTCACTCATGAGGGGCTCCTGTTTAGGGGCTATGTCCCTCAGCACTGAGCAACTTGCAGATTTTGACTCAGTTAATTTCACAGTGAACACAATACATCAGTATGTTCTCGTAGTGGGTGGTTTTGTGTAACAATTCAGATCTTGATTCCATTGTGAATAAAGTAGCAACCAAAACCAATGGTAGATTTATATTTTTTTTTCCTGTTTACTGAGCCTCTGTGTTATCTATCTGCTCTACAGACCAGCCAACTAAAACAAGTTTAGTTTAAAGTGAGAGAGGAGAGCATGTTGATGTAGGTGATGGAAATTGTGCTTACTGGCTAAGCCTTCTCCATGCTGCCTCCTTCCCATTTCCAAATTACTTATTTGAAATCTAAGAACTAGTGTGTGATGGAATCCAAATCAGAGCAGTCTACAAGTAGGCAGACAGCACTGTGTAGAATTTGCTCATCTAAATGTCATGATTACTTGAAACCAATTCTTTGTGCCCTAAACTTCACTTTGAAGGTGTTGCTTCTTTTTGTTTAAATTTGTGGACAAATTATTGCTTTCCCAAAAGCAATTCCGTATATGCAAATATTTTATTCTTTTGGAATGACCATTTTATGTATTAAAAGGTGTCAGTAGTGCAGATAGTATCAGTCTTTGATGTGTTGGCATATGGCTTATGGTGAACTGTAAGACTGAGATAACCCTATAAAAATATGTGAGGGATCCAAGATGCTGTGAGAGTCTTGCTTAACTGCAATGGTTAAAAAGGCATGGCTGACTTAATGCATGAGTGTTGAAATCTGTGTCTGGAATTACGGAAACAAGTTGAGAAACATGAACAGAATTGATTGTTGATTATTTTCTTTTGTAAGAGGTGGGAAGAGATGTATTGTGCTTTTCTGTGGTCTTTAAAGGCCCCCAGTGTCCTTTTTTTCCTTCTTTTTGTTTTCTTTTGTTAACTTGTCTTTTAATATGAAGTGTCATTCCCAAAATGAAGTAGTGTCCTTGGGCTGGTGGCAACAGCTGGAGTTGCAGAATTCATAAATAATTCAGAGAGGGATAAAGGGTAGGAGAATTTTTTTGTCATTTGAATCTTTATTATGTGCACACACTTCATTTTAGATACGGCATCATTTGAATTCATTCAGTATGATGATTGCACTGACCTGTCATATTTATTTTGATGTCCCTTCGAAGGACCATATGCTCTGTCCTCAGCATGAAAATGATGCAAGTTGCAAACTGAAAGGCAGCTCTCTTCCTGTAGGGATGAAGCCCTCACTTCCATTGTCACATCAGTGGATGTACAGCTGCACTGCAGCAGAGAAGGTGGAGTTGTTATGTCAGTGCAGTGACTAAGTGGCAGTGTAGCCTAGCAAAAGGTGGAAAAAAGGGCAAAACCCATTTGCATCAAGGTACTGTATGGCATTGAAAACTCAGCTGTCACGGAGGGCCAGTTGGTGTGAGGAACCTGGCATGTGGAGGGTGGAAAGGATTAAAGCCAGCTAGAAATCTGCCAAGGTGGAGGTGTGCCATGGTAGCTTTAATGTGGGAATACAATTAATTACTCTGTATGTTGGAAGTGGGGTTGCCATGCACACAACCTCCTGGGTTGCACGGGACTTAGTCTGGATATGCAAGGCTCAGAGCTTTTTTCTTTGCCCAATCCATGCCCTCCTTTCCTCTTGAAGCTGCTTGCTTAGTCAGAAAAAATCTTGGGTAATGTTTTTTGGGAG
The DNA here is from genome assembly GCF_037042795.1 of Molothrus aeneus. NCBI lineage: Eukaryota > Metazoa > Chordata > Aves > Passeriformes > Icteridae > Molothrus > Molothrus aeneus. Next base: position 11,297,484 of record NC_089656.1, on the reverse strand, counting down.
GGAACAGGGGAAGGAAATGTGCTGTTGTAGTTTGCCTGTTCACTAATTCTCCTGTAACCATTGCATCTGGTCCTTCATTTATTTTGTTGGTATGTTCCTGTGGATGAGTGGTGCATTTTCCAGAAGTTACAGGCTCAAGTTCAACCATGTCCCATAAGCAATGAACTGCATGATAATGAGTAATGTCTGGTTCCTATTGGCTAAAGCACTGGCTGGTATTTGCAATTCACAGTTGGTGGATAACAGGGCTCTGTTACTGGGACTTTGTTACCTTTGTTACTGTTACCTTTGTATGTGATATTAACACCACAGGATTGCAGCCACCTGGATATTTTCATGGGGTAAGGTGTAACAGGGAGCAGTGATTTGTATGAAGTACATGGTCCACTGTGCCCATGCCAGGGGCAGAAGGAAGCCACTTGAGGGCAGGTTAGTGAAATGCAATAACTGGAACCTGGGAATGAGAATAACTGTATGCAAAATTGTTTCTTTTCTAGGTCCTGCCATCAATGACTGAGCCTCCCTGAAAATCTTCTTATCATTTACTGCCAAGATGAGAAGGATAACAGGAAGGAGGAGTGTTTAAGTGACTTTATTGACAGTTAATTTCTTCTATTTATCAGGTTGTCTTTCCTCAAAACTCAATTGTCATGACAAGATGCTTTTGGAAGTCATCTTTGTAAAATAAAACTGACAATTTTTAGGCTACACAGTGCTATTGTATCTTTTTATTGGATGTTGTCATTATGGTAAAATGCTGGAAAGTCATTATTTTTGAAGTAATTTAACTTGCATACTTTGTTCATTTATTTTAATATCTGTTGAATGCCATGTGAAAAGTTTCTTGCCAGAATTCTTTTATTCAATTGAATAGTTATTGTTACAATGCTCAATTTATTAATGTCTAAATTATTGTTGCCCTAGCCTCCTACAAAAATGTTTCTTTTTAGTAATTCTTAAACAAATAAGGAATGAATGAGGTTTTGTCCCCTTTTTGTTTTGATCAGCATATTTTCCCTTTCAGTGAAAGTGTCTTCATTTTTTAGAATGACACAACACAAAGAAAGGTGTTTTGGTTTTTGGGTTTTTTTTCCCAACAGCATGTGTCTTTTGTGCAATGATTTTTTAATATGTATACTGCCAAGATACAATTACTGGAAGGAGAGAGGGAAGCTGGTGGGAATGTCATGTTATGCCAAATTAAGAATTATTAGCTCTTACTTTCTGTGCAATCTCTTCGACTAGAACTCGACCTATTGCGTCTGGCGTATACTTTGACTCTAGTGGAACTAATGTGTCCTTGGAGTAGCGTTTCAGAGTAACTTCAGATTCATGCTTTTTCACAAGTCTGCTTTAAACTGCTGGGATTAACTTCAGAGAAGGCGAGAGATACAGGCTCCTTTGTCAGCAGCTGTGCTGGTTAAAGAAGGAGGCTTCGTGCACGCTTGCTTGCTCATTCTCTCCCTGCTAGGGAAGCAGACGGAGCTGTTTCCCTGAGCACACGCAGACTGACTTCAGCCAAAGTGAATCCTGTTATCAAATATTAGTTATCAGTGCCCTGGGTCAGTCTGATGAAAGGACAGGGCATGCACAGACCAGCTGTGCAGACGTCATGTCTGGGAAGGGTGCTGTGTTGACAAGAGTTGCTGAGGGCTGGCCCTGCTGTGTCGCCTTTTCAGCAGGTGCAGTTACATCTCTCAGATGTGGTAAAAATTGGACGTGTTAGAAAGCTGTGCAGATCTGTCACACATAATATTCACATTCCAGGGACACCCTGGATAATGCAGAATAAACCTGTGCTCTTTGACTTAGTCCTTGTGTGTGCTAGTATGAGGGGAGAGAACTGGTGTGTGTGTGTGTACATGCCAGGCACCTATTTCAGGAAAATGTATCTGGTCAAGGTGTGGGAATGGTACAAGTGTTTGCATTATCTAGAGAGCACACTTTTTACTTTACTCATCAAAGAGGCTGCCTCAGCTAACGCATGCCTCAGGAGAACTGCTTTTGACACATCAGCTGCCTTGAGTGGAGGAGGGAGAACAGCTCCAGCAGGAGTGGCTGCTGTTGCTTCTCTACAGTGTTGAATCAGTAGATGCTGGAGTCTGGTGAGGCATCCAAGCTCTTGCTGTTCCCTGTGCCAAAATTAGAATGTATGGATAATCTTTAGTACTCAGAGACATAGTGAGTAAAAGCAGTGCACTGAACAGCTCCTTCCACACTGACCCTTCTTGTGCAAAGGCTGTGGAGTGTAGGTGCCTTCCTAGAGCCAGCCTGGGCATACAAAGAACAAGGGAAAGCTGAGAGCAGCAGCACTGCTTGTGTCTCCTCCTGGGGCACTGCCAGGTGAAAAGAACACAGTCACAGAAAGGACTGAGCCTCCAGCTCACTCAGGTTGTGAGTTGTCCATTATCTTTTATTTGTCCTTAAGGTAAAGGGTGAGGAATATGCAGTGGCCATACTGCACACATGGAAGGGAAGAAAATAAAGTGCCAGGTGTGTGAGGAAGGGGCAGGTGTGGCTCCAGGTGTGAGAGCTGTGCCCTGTTCCAGCAGCCCAGGGTTGAGCCGTGGCTGAGCTCTCAGTGCTGGGTTCAGGAGTGATGGCACACGTCTCCCCTGACCATGAGCTAAGTGCAAATGACCTCCCCAGCTCTCCGAGACAGCCCATAATCCATATGACTCTTTTTATCTTAAAATGGATTATTAAAGAGATTGAAATGTTTAAGGAAATGCTTGTGATTGCCTAGGAATATATTTACCTGCCTAAGTGGTAATACACAGGTAAACCAGTACTGCAGAATAACATCTTACATAGAGCACTGTCATAGATGTTAAGCTGATCAGTAAAATTTTGCATCCAAGCACTTAAAACCATCAAATACTATAGTTAAACTGCCGTACTGTTTATCTAGTGCTAAAAAACCAACAAAGTAAAACTTCAGGGAAGGCAGAGTTTCTTCTTATAAATATTCCAAATACGAAGTTGGTTTCAAGTAGACTTCCTGGCTCTTTGGTGATTGCTGAATTTGGTCTGAATCTATCAGGAATCCCAATCATAATGGTGTGTTTATTATTATAAACACATGACTTCTATATAAATTCTCCACAAATATGTTGGACAAAACATAGTTTACCTTCTTAACTGGTACTATATGGTTACTTTCTAACTCCTTTAATTTCAGTTCTAACTTGATTGAATAAAAGGTGCATTCCTGACAATAATCTTTACATCTGTAATGGAGCACTTGATTTTATATGACTGTTTGCATACTCCAGACATAACACAACATTTTTACAGCAATATGTGTTGACAATACACAGAGATAAAAATCAGTTTATGACAAGGAGCAAACTTTTAATAAGACCAATGAATCATTAGAAATGATGAGAAAGGGAATATTAGATTTTCTGTCTTTTGAATGAGGATGAAATATTTTTATAGAGGTATATACTTGAAGAAATGACCGGGGGTGGTAGAGGAATTCCTCACTGGCTTCTGTGGCTTTTGCAACACCTGGGGTCACACTGGGTCATCTTAGACATCCTTCTGGCTTGGAAGGGAGTGAGAAGTCCCAGTGTAGCAAATATCTTTATAGAATAGCAGCTTCCACTGAAAAGTTGCTCAAAGGTAATTAAGCTTACCTTCAAAAAAAGATTGGGAGGGGCATTGGGAATGTTCCTATTTCCTAGTGCAATGCCTTTTTCAAAGATCCCCTTTCACCTGACTGCTTGCTACTAAAGGGTGTTTCATTGGCTGAGGTGGCTTCTTATGGTTCCTCCATCCTTGCCCCATCCACATTAATAACAGCACATGAACATCTTTTTCAGGGCAAGTGTCTTCTACAGAGTGTCTGCTTCTACAAAGTGTAGTATTGCCTTTCTGCTAGAAATAATTATTAGGTTGAAAATAATCTGACAACTTCCTGCTGTGGATAAATTAAGTTTGCTCTCTACTAAGATTAGTTAGCTGGCATCCATTCACTATCACATTACAAGAAAATGATTGCAAGTTGATTGTATCCAGTTATCTGCCTTTTTCTGTTTAATAGGCTTTTTGTTGCCATGCTGTCACCAAATGAGTGCAAGTTGTACTTTTCCAAGTGCCCTACAGCCTGGGGAGATGGTGTTTGCTGTCCTGTACCACAAAGACTTTTGGGCAGAAGTGTTTGGAGAAGGGGAGAGGTTGTCTCCGTGTAGATTTCTGAATCTTGTGCACCTTTGGTTTTGGCCAGCAGGGATGTGTTCTGCTCTATGGCAATCAATACATTACCACCAAAGTCCAAAATGCCAGGTATAACTAGCTCATGTGTTTAAATAGGTGTTGTTATTTTTCAGCTTGTATATACAAGCCTGTTTTCATGCAGAAGTCCATATTTTACTTGGGAAGAATGCTGTGCAAATCAGAAAAAGTATTTTAAGTTATGTGCTAGTGTTTAAGATTTTAGAAATAACTGTGAGATCTTGTAGGTGCCCAGTTTGTGATAATTGGGCTGGGACTGGGCTGAGCCTCATCCCCAATGAGCTGCAGCTGTGAGCAGCAGGTGAGCAGCACTGACAGCAATGAGCCATGGAGTGCCCAGGGGCACTGACCAACACCAAAGGGAGCAGAGGGCACACAGGGGCAGGGCATGAACAGTGAGGGGCACACAGGTGCGGTGCATCAACATGAGGGGTATAAAAGTTTGGGCTAAAGAGCAAGAAGGACAGAAGTTTGCAGCCTTCTGAAGTGGTGTATGGGTTGATGCTTTAAGCCTTCTGACGTGGTAAGGTGTTATTCTGTTTGGGGGAATGCTTAGAGCTTTCTGAAATGGTATGGTGATACTCTGTGCATTGTGGCCATCTCAACTGCAATGTATATTGTGACAAGATCTCTATTTCTTTGTTTACAATTGATTAGGGTTAGAGTTTTAAAAGCTTAGTGCTGACTCAAAGTGCTTTACAGTCAGTCACTGAGAAATATGGGCTTGGCACAACTCACGGTTTTGTCCTTCAGTATATCCATTATTGTTAGATGCTGAGTGGTTATTGTACATAGATGACTGGTTTTTTGGGTATTTTACATTTTTACAAGTTCAGAGAAATACTTTGTTAAAGTAGCTGCTGGGTGAATGGAGTAATTAAAGAACTGTACTGATTTTATTGAAGCTGACATATGCTGCACATTCCTTAAAACTCAGTATGTGAGCAGAATGTTTCCAGGATTTATTGAAGGCAGGCATCTAGAGATACTGGGGAGCTTTTAATAGTAGTAAAGATAACTTCCAAGTTTTATGCTGTTATATAAATCTGTCTTTAAGAAGAGAGCTGTTATTGCAATGTGTTGCTCGTGTTCTCTGTGTTTTGTCTATGTGTATGTTTTATGTATGTACTTGTACACCTACAAACAAATGGTTGACCTGGGCACTTTCATTTGACAGTGATTGTATATTTTATTTAGTATTTATTTGGGGGGCAAAAAGTGTTTCAATACTGACTAAGAATCTCAATTTTCTTGGTACGAAAAGTAATCTGCAGTATATTGTGGGGCTTTTTAATTAATTTATTTTTTAAACTGGAACACATCCCTGCTTAGTTTGGATTGCTGTTCTTACTGTGTGAGTGCTGTGGTAGCAAGCAAGGAATCTTACTCAGCATAAACTGAGGCTGGGTTTCATTTTAACCAGTATGATGAGTGCAATGTTCCACATGTGATACTTTTGCAAGTTGTGAAAAAATAGACTTGTTTATCTATCATCTGTATTTCATATGATTTCAGAGTAGGATGTTGTCATTACTATTGGATTATTTGGCAAAAACTAGCAGACTTTTGCCTGTATATTTTGTAATGTTTGGACCTTAAGCATTTTTCAAGCAATATGTTCAACTTACTGTTGTTGTACACTGTAAAATAAAATACACTATTAAAATACATGCTGAAAGAGCATTCTTCATCAGCTATGAATAAACATGTGGAAAAGACATTTTCAAAATTTCAGGGTTTTTTGTGAATTTGTTCCTGGTTGAGTCCCCATCTTCAGTGTGGGACTTGGACAAGAGGTTTCCCTTACCAGGATACGGAAGGTGCTGTTGTGTGTCAGTGTTCTAAACTTCTAGGACTGTGTAAATGGAAAATACACTTTATAATTTTAGCATTGTGTTAGGTATGCAGGAGAAGTTAGTTTTATGCCTGGTTGTTTGCATGAGCAGGCTAGGTATTTTTAAGTGTCTTTGTAGTCCAAAAAACTCATTTTATGGACAAGTCTTTTCACATTGGGTTCTGCAAGTTGAAGACAAACATTTCTAAGCTACTTGTGGGTTTTAATACCGTGAGTCAATTCCCATGTGTTAAAGTGTAAACTACTAACTAATCCATGGGAGTTTATGCAGCAGAAAGTCATTTAATTAACACTTTTAATTTCAGCTATGAAAGAAGGTGAAAACGAGGTCTGGAGAATGGAGAGAGGCTTTGTTTTTCATTGCTGAAGTCTCCCTGCACTGCAAGTCTACTGATGCCCGTGGTGCATAGACCATCTCCTGCCTGCTAATTAGGCCTCTCCAGTGTGCTCTACAGAAATGTGCTGGAGAAGTTTTTTTTCAAAAAACCACCACGCCATCATAAATAAGGGAACGGTACAGTATGTAACTATTATCCACCACTCATTTGGCAGACTATAATTTAATAGAACAACAATGATCAGACCAGTATATCAGTTAATTTTCAAAACATTTTATTCCACGCAAATTAGCTCGGGTCCTGGAGGGCAAAATGACAAGAGGTTACTCGTACACTATGTATTTAATTAATTGAAAAATGCTCAAACTGCTTTTACAGTTGTTATTAAAAAGTAGAATCAGTGTTGCCAGTGCTCAACCATAATTAGAACCCCGGGGAATTAAATATTTAGCATTAGTAATGTAACAGCACTTAGGACACAAATTTCTATTTTTGTAATGAAAGCAATACAGTGTAAGTGCAAATGGCTGAAACGACAGCTGTGACAAGCAAACCAGCCTGGGATATTTCAATAAGACACCTCGTTGGACAGCAAGTCTTACTGCATTACTCGTTTGTAAGAGTCTAAATCCCAACAGCCAGGCATTACACCCAGTATTTAGATTTCTAATTGCTCACAGGATGAACGCTGGGGCAAATGTCAGCCTGTGGGGTGGGAAGCAGGGGGTGTTTTCCCAAATAACCCAGCAGAGATGGGTGCCTTTGGCTGTGGGGCAGGGCTGGGGCGCGTCCCAGGGCAGCCGAGGGGGGGGAACCAGCCCTTGTTTGTTTTAAGTTTAATTACATTTTAAGCATAAGTGCTTTCAGTGATACAACATGAAAAGTCGGATATTGGGCTCTAATGAGCTGTAGTGGTAGATGGCTGGAGACCCTGAGGGATTCATTCACTAAATTAACTGAATAACAGTGCTTGGTTTGGGCACGGTAGGATGGCTGAACTGTGCTTAAAATCTCCCTTTCAGAGCTGTCTCTCATTCCTGTTTTTGTTCTAAACACTGTAGTGACTTCCACAGCCGCCTGCTACAACTGTTCAGCTTGTCACAAGTATTATGTTACCAACTAATAAGTAATAAAGCACATTTGACTTAATTTCTCTTCTGTTTTGCTGGGCCTTTTTCCCCTGGAATGGCAGGGGAAGGAGGAAAGCTTGAAGGCATTTGTGTACCTTCTAAATAAGAGAAAAAAAAAGCTGTACTTGGGCACAGCATGCTTTGGCCTTCTTAAAGCACTGATTTGTTCCTCAGAAATAGGACAATTGAGCAGAGGAATGGACTACTTGTTCTTGAAGGTGTTTTTGTTCCATTGGCACCTGCTTGCAGGACAGAGCTCGTGTTGGGGCTGAGCACGCAGCAGGGATGTGCTGCCGTGTGTGGATGGCACTGGCCCAGGACAGCCTGTTTCTTGGGAGAGGCAAGCAGGGACTGCTCAGCGCCACTGCCAGCAGCAGCAATGCCCCAGCTGCTGCTCTCCTGCTTTGCAAGCACTTTTTTCTGCTGCAGGTCACTCTGTAGAGAATCAGGAGCTTCAGTTTTGTTCCCTGAGAAGTGAAGAATCCTGAGAAAATCAGCTTTTGTCTAAGAGGTTTATGAATTATGGGCTCAGAGTGTAGGAAGGAGCATTTTTTGAGTACATTGACACCTTGTGGAGTATCTCTGAGCTTTCCTGGGTGCTTCCATCCCACCTACTTTGATCCAGCTCCCTGAGCTTTTTCCCAGAGACTTGCAGTTAGAAACCCTTCGTGCTCAGTAATTTGTGTGATGCACGGAATTAAGGTACCCAAGGGTTTGATGTAATTGTGAATTACTGCTGTGTGTAAATAATCCTCATCAGCTCTTACTTTCAGAAATGAAATGGTGGCATTTTCCCACTCTCCTTGCCTTTGATGCAATTAGGAGGCCTGGGAATAGAGCTGGGTCTTGCCAGCAGCCCTGACTGGCAGCAGGACGAGCTGCACCTGGACTGAGCTTTCTGTGCTGGCATCTGGGAGCTGTGCTGAGCCTCTCCTGTGGATGAGCCAACAGCTGCACTGACATGACAGTAGCACCACTGCTGGCTGTCTTGTCAGTGATCTGTGGTCTAAGTCTCTATTCTGGCCTGGGATGAGATATTAATTTATTTATTTAAAGTGTGTGTCTACAGAGCTGTTCTTTCCGAAGGTTTTTGAGGCTTGGGTCGTGTCTGTCATTGGCAGGATCAGTTCCTGTAAGTCCTGCAGCAGTTGGTCTGTCTCTCCCTGAGGATGGGGAGGGAGGGGGGCTGTGGGCTTCAGTTGCCTGGAGATTGGCAGCTGGAAAGGCGTTTCTCCCTTCTGCTTTATTTTTGTTCTTTGGAATCTCTTCTTCCAGTCTCTGTACCCCCTGTGCCCAGTGCTGTAAAACACACAAAGGCAGTCTCAGACTTTTGCTGGTTTCTCATCCTTTGAGGATAAAATCCTCTATTTGGCTCCAAAATCCACCAGCATTGCCTCTTCAGAGCCATGTTACAAGCTACTCCATCACCAACTTCTACCTTAAAAAAATAGACTAAAAATACAAACTTTAGAGAAGTTTTGTTCTGTGAAAGACCATTAAAATTACTTCTAAGGTTCTCCATAGCCTTGGCTGCTGCCTGGTGGGTATGACTGTGCTCTGAGCTCTCTGGCAGGCAGATCATAGACAGGCAGAGACAAACCAAAACTTTTCCTTGGGACCTCCTTCCAGTCCAGCCTTGGCTGTTCTGACAGCCCCTGATGCCTAAGGCAGGGTTTAGTTTTAGCACATTTCATTGCACTTCACCAATTAAGATAATATTTCAGGAAATAAAAAATGTTCAAAGTGTGGTTTTTAATATGAACTCAGGCTAACACCTTCTTCAAAGCAGCTGCAGTGGTGTTGGTAGTGGTGTGGTGCTTGCCATAGCCACGTTTTTTGAAAACATCTAACTGACCAAACATCCAGCATTGTACTGATGGATGTTTCTGTTGTTTAAACAAGTGAACCTAGTGTAAAAAAATGAGATTTACCTGCAAAAATATCTGGGCAGTGCTGGAAGTTTTCCTGCAGCCCTGGCTGAATGACTCTCCAGTGGCTTGTTGGTTTTACCAAGGTGATGGAGCAGCTCTCTGTTGGTGTTATGCTAGGAGAAAGCAAATGAGCTGAAAGTAAAGTAGAGCTGTGTACAGGAGTCCTGCTCCTTTTGTTTCTTCTGCTGATACTGATGCTCTTCTTTCAGTTATTGTCGAACGTGAAAGTTAAGTAGCTGGATAAGAGCGTTTCTGTTTCTAACTATATTTTGAGGCAGGGTTAAGTTCTTTTCTCTGTCCCTTTTAGATATTGCCTCTTATTTAATGGCTTAAACTTCTAAAACTACTCTTAGGAAAAAAAAAATCTGCTTTGCTTTTTGTGACTTGCTGCTCATATCCCCTATTGTATTTATATTATTGAAATTATATTTTGTAAACACACCCCTGCAGTATTTTTTTTTGGGTGGGAAGGTTTCTTGTTGCTGTTGAGTGTTTTTGTTTGGTTGTTGTTTCTGTTGTTCCTTTTCTTTTTAACAATCCCATCCTCAGGTAGTTGCTAGAGGTATTAGAGCCACCCTGCCCCTGTAATGTGATGCTTCAAGTCATCCTCAGGCTTTGTGCAGTCTTCAGGACCCAGTTCTGATGCTGCTGCTGGGTTCTCCTGCTGAACCCAAGAGCTGCCAGTGCTGTGTGGGTGGGAGCTGCCAATGTCCTGCTTGCAGCAGTGCCCCTGCCAGTGCTGTGGCAGTGGCAGCTCATCTAACAGTGCTTGCAGGCTGGCATCTGAGGGCTTTGCTACTGTTTTGTTATAAATACAGCAGCTAGTCCCTGAAATAATCCAAAAACTTACATCCAACTGCTCCAAAAGCTCTGAAATTGGGTTCCTGCTGTGTTGTGCTGCTGCCCAGCATGTTCCCAGATGGCTGGAAAAGTTAAACTCCTGTCACTGACCTGGGCCATGTTAAATGAGCGAGGGGCAGGCTTTGGGTCTCACTGGTGGGGGTGGAAGCAGAGTTGTGAGGCTCTCAGTGTTACACTCCCATTTGTGTGCGTGACGGTGAAATGAATTGGTTAATGAGTGCCTGAGCATCTGTTCAGCCTCTGGTAGATGCTTTGCCAAGGTTCAAGTTCCCTGAGGAGGATTAGCCACCTGGTCTGGTTTTCATGATATGGTGACAAAGGGGACACCCACCTTTCATTTTACTGCTGAGGATGGCCAAATGCACAGGGTCCCCGGGAGGTCTGAGAGTTTGATGTCTTTTTGTAATTTAACAATTACTTTTGTAATTGTTACAATTTAGGTTACAGCAGAGCCTGCAATCACTGTGTATTTTTGTAGGAAGAGTGACATGTACTCACCCAGTGTGTCTCAGTCTTGCCAATAGACTTATTTATTTCCCTTTTTCTCAAATGACACACAGCTCTTTTCACACAATTATCTCTTGCTGTATAATATATATAATCAATATACAGCATAGGGCAACAAGGAGTGGTGATAAAAAAAGGTTTAAATAGGAAAATGAGCATTTCATAGCCTGAACTTACAATTAGGCTTTCCAAAGTGTCTAGATTTTGCTGCATGGACAGCATTATGACTTGATGAAAGGCCTGCACTAAAAGGCTCAAATTTATGTGTCCTAGTATTGCTTTACGATGAGCTTGATTTAGTAGGGGTTTGACCCATCAGACACAATACAGCAAAGGAACTTAGCATTCTTGATAGACAGAAACATTACACATTTGTTGCTGAACTTCGAAAAAGCTGAAATCTTGTAACCAGCCTGGATTAAGGCAGTGAAATGGATGAAATTTGGCAAACTGCAAGGAAGGCTTGGCTGGGCTTTTGCATCTGGGTTGCCTGCTGAAGCCATGCAGAATCACTCTCTGATGTTGGTTTCTTTTGGGGTAAGGCAAAGGAAGGAGGTGTGTAGGGTTTTGTTAACTTGTGGCTTGGATAGGTATAAACCCTGCAGTGAGCTCCATGGTGAAGAGAAGCTGGAGCAGCTGGGTACATGTGCTGAGCTCTCTGGAGGACAAAAGTCTAAATTTCGACAAGACACCTTCATTTGAGCTGCATTTGTGACCCTGACACTGCAGGACCCCGTGCCTCAGGTGCAGCCTGTGGCCAGGCAGATCTGCCCCAGCTGGGGATGGTGCAGGTGCTGCCGTGGGGGAATGGCTGAGGCAGGACAGTGCTGCAAGAGGAGCTGCACCTCCTTGCCTCGGCCTTTGTGCAGGCACCGTGGATGTAGCCTGTTGTCAGGAAGGTGAGAAAGAAAGGGAGGAGCTTCAGAGCTCTGTCTGCTGGATTTGGCAGTGGTTTAGGTGCCTGTGGGGGGAAAGGAGACAATGTGACCATTTGGGCTGGTCTTCCAGCTAAATGTGCAGCTTTGAGCAGCTCACAAGTAATCCTGGAATGGTTTGGGTTGGAAGAGATCTCAAAGACCATCCTGTTCTGCCATGGGCAGGGACACCTTCCACTAGATCAGGTTGCTCAAAGACCCATCCAACCTGGCCTGGAACACTTCCAGGGATGGGGCAGCCCCAGCTTCTCTGGGCACCCTGTGCCAGGGCCTCACCACCCTTGTGGTAATTTTTCCTAATATCCCATCTAAACATCTCTATGTACATTTTTCCTCATATCTAATTTAACCCTGCCCTCTGTCAGTTTGAAGCCATTCCTTCTTGTCCCATCACTCCATGCCCCTGAAGTCCCTCTCTGCCTCTCTTGGAGCCCCTTTAGGTACTGGAAGGTGCTATGAGGCTTCCCTAGATCTGTCTCTGCTCCAGTCTGAGCAGCCACAGCTCTCACAGGTGTGTTCCAGCCCTCTGATCATCCTCGTGGCCCTCATCTGGACTCAGTCCAACAGGTCCATGTCCTTCTTATGCTGTGGGTCTCAAAGCTGGGCACAGTGCTTCAGGTGGGCTCTCATGAGAACCTGTAGAGGGGAAGAACCACCTCCCTTGGGAATTTGCTGCACTTAGGTGTCCCCAGTGCCACTAAGAGTGCTGCTACAACCTGCTGGTTTTGGACAGCCTGTGTGTGAAGGACATTTACAGCCTGTGCTGCCAAGCCTGATGGTTGCCCTTCCCAGACTGACTGAAGTTATTTGTAGTCACAGGTTCTGGTCCCACATTTTATTTGGCTTTATGTTGTCAGTATTGTTTAGCCAGAAGAAATGGGGATATTTTTCTGGGAGGACCTGCCTGTTGGGCTGGACACGAACAGCACAGGATGCTCTACACTTCTTAGCTTTGGTTTCTGAACTTATCTGTCATTTAACAGTGATTTTATATGTTTTTTAATGTAAAATAATGATTGAATAAGTAATCTGTGGAATACAATCAAGAACAAGGTGGTAGAAAATCATTCTAAGTCTCACAGCTGGTCTCTTTGCACTGTTTCCTCTCCTTACAGTCCCCAGAAAAGCCTTATCTCTGCAGGACCTTGCCCATGGGAGTGCAGGCAATCCATGCTTCTCCAGCAAAGGCTTGCTTTGGTCCTTGTGGCTGGGGAATAAGGGGTGTGACAAAACCTGATGATTAAAAAGTGGAGGAAAATAATGCACAGAGACTGTTTTTATAAATACAAACAACCACATAGCATCATGTCAATTGCTTCGCCTTTGCTTCCTTTCCAGTGAAAACTTTTGTTGGAAAAGGCATCTGAGAAATTCTTTCAGGTTTCTAAAACCCTGTGCAAGAGCAAACATCTGAAGCCCCAGCCTTTCAGCTGGGTGTAACAGGACCCACAGTGCCTGGTGGGGTTTAGTGCTGCAGCTGGGTCACTGACATTCTGGAGATCAGCTTACCAAGGCTGCCTTTGGCAGACCAGACCAGGCTCCCAGTACATCTTTTACATATTGCAAAGCCATTCATTTGATATTCACCAGCATCAGCTCAAACCCACTTTGTGAGTAGTTCTGAATTTCTGCATGTGTTTTAAATATATTGGGTTTGCCATCAGTGAGAATAAGCAGCACTGGGGTTTTATTCCTTCTGATTTTGCAACTTTTCCTGCTGGTTTGCTTGCTCTAGCAGATCACAAGTAGATTTCTGAGCTTTCAAACTGAAATGTAAGTGTAAACTGGCCTTTCTGAGGTAATGGATAATTTAATGAAACTGGATGAATGAAAGCATTTTTAATTAAATATGGCAAGAATAGTAAATAAAAGTTGTGCAAAATAATCTCACTTGGCTGCGTGCGTGCATGCAGTCACAGAAGCAGTTAATAGATGATCTTTTTCACTTGAGGTTATGTGGATTTCTTGTACTTCTTTAGTCAGTTCTGTTACTGACCAATTTGTGCCATCTCCTGTGTGTGAGCCCACCTGCCCCTGGTGAGGGCTGGGGGGGGTGTGCTGGGAAAGCTCAGAGGATCCTTCTTGGCTGCTCTGTCTCCCTTCCCCTGGCTGTGCCTTTTCATCTTTGTAAGTGTACAAAAGGGGAAAAAAAAATCCTATCTTGTTAAAGGCTGGGCTTGTGTGCTGGAAAAATGCCCATTTGCAGGTGAGAAATTGTCTGTCTCAGGACAAGGGAACTGATTGTTTGGCCCTGTCTGGCTCTGAGCGATCTGGGCTCTGCCACTTCCTCTGGGAGATTACCTTGCTTAATACATCAGAGTACCAGGAAGTTGGTTTCTTGCCCTGGGTATTCAATTTAAAATTTTCTTTAATTTAATCGAAGCTGGTGAGAAAAACAAAATATTTTTCAGAGCAGGGGTTTGCTGGTTTCTCAGAATGCTCTCAGCAGCCTGAAACCCTGTGTGTCTCCAAGGGAAGTGTCTGCAGGTGACAGCCAGGTTGGAAAGGCTCAGATGGACCCTCTTCCAGTCCCCTACAGACTCCTCATCTCTTTGGCCTTCAAGAGTCCTGACTGGTTTCTGCAGGTTGTTATAACACATATGACACATTTACATGTAATTACTTTGACCTTTCCAAGCCTAGTGAGACTTTGTCATGGAAGAAAGCAGTAAAAATGTGAGTATTTCTAAAGTACCAGTAATTAGGGGGAGATAGGAAATGTATGTGTGAGAGGTTCTGTCTCCCACACCTGGTGACTCAAGCACCAGCCCTCGTGTGCCTGGGGTGGAGATGAGGAATGGCCTCACCCCAAGCCTGGTGACTTGGAGACAGAATACATGAGTTTTGCTGTGCCTTACACAGATTTATTTGGTGACCCTGTACAAATCACTTAACCTCCTTCTGCCCACAGTCCCTACAAAGAAGGATGGTGTTTCCCTATCTCACACAAGTGCTGGACACTTAATTCATTAGTGCTTATAAAGCGTTCTCAGGCCTTTAGAGGGAAATGCTGCATGCCCATGAAGGCTTAATGTTGATTCATGTGCAGATTCTGAGGTCAGGCCTTGGCTCCCCAGCCCTGGGTAAAGACTGTGGCTGATGAGTTCATTTTCAGCATGAACCTAAATCTTCTCTGTGCTCTTCCAGGACTTGCATAAAAGAAATTCCCAGAGAATATTGAAAATAAATATTGAAATGTTTCTATTTTATGATTAATTTTGTATGTTTACTTTAAAAATATCTCTAAAGGCTTCTTAATGCCTTTTGAAAGTGGCTTGACCCCATCTGCTGAGCCTTGTGCTAATTTTGAAGAGTCAGGTGAGATGGTGAGAAAAGAAGTATTTTTTTCAATCCATGCTTTATCTTATGTTTTCTGGCTAAGTTTAGAATTGTTCAGAGATTTTAAAAAAGCAGCATACATATTCAGATAAATGTTATCATATTCAGCATGGTGGGACATGTAATTTTCCATTGGCATCATGTCATAGGCAAGTGTAATATGTCAGAAGTATTTTATTGCACTGCCTTCATCATGTAAATGAGACGGGTTGCAAATCAAATTTATTGTACCTGCCTTTAGTATACATTAAACAAGCTAACAGCATGGATCTGGCTAATACAGTGTGGCTGCTGCAGCAGCAGAGATCTGGCCTCAAATGTTGCTACAGGTTGTGAGGGACAGGCAGTTTGTTACCTCTTCCTGTGAGCCTTGCAATACCCTTTATTATCTACAATGAGAATTGTGCTTCAGTTCAAAGGTAAGTGCTGAAACAAGCAGCATGATGCAGATTTGGACAGGACAGGGCAGAGGTAGAAGTGCATTTGATAACAGTCCCTTGCTGCCTTTTGCTTTGTTAGGGCTGTGACTTCTCCTCATCAGCCACACAAAGTGTGAGCAGACCTGCTCGCTTCCAATCTCTTGGCTTCAGTCCATGTTTCTGGGAGGAACTCCTTGTGTCTACCAGTAATGCCTTGGAAGAGAATAGGTTTCAACCATTATCAGATTAATTTGAAACCTTGAAGGTAAAAATGAAGAGCTGTTAGCTTCCAGTGGAAATCAATATCTGTTCACTGGAAGTCAAGGTACACAGGGAAAAATGCCCTCTGCTTCAGACACTGAGCTGCTGCTGTTTGCTGCATGGTGAGCTTGGGTAACTCCATGTAAAGACATCATTCAGTCATACTGACTTGGAAGACTTGCTGTTGAGGAATAGCAGTGAAGCCAAAATAATTACCACAATTAAATATAGTAGCATTTATTTCAACAACCCGGTTTAATCTTGATTTACAGTAAAGCTTCATATCTAATTATGATAATTAAATAATTTGGTAATGGTAGGTTGAAATAAGTTTGTAATGGAAATGTTACAAACTTCTTTGGGTGATTGAGGTTGCTGTTACATTTCTTTTGGGGTGGAAAAGGGGAGGCACGTTACTTGTGCAAGGGTGAAATACACAGATTATTCTCTATAGAAATTCAGAGCTGAAGTTGGAGAGAACTGTACAAATAAATGTTATCTATACCTTGAAAATAGTAATTTTTAAACACTGAAGTATGATTCTTTAAAATAAAAAAATCTGTCCTGAAAAATATGATAATTTGGGACTCTTGTGTTTGTAGCATTCAGACAAGGAAAAATTACACAGAACACCAAGAAACCTTAGATTGGCTGGAAAGGGAAAAGGTGGAGGAGGGAGAGAGGGAAGGGGTCAAAAGGAAGGTGATTACATGGCCACCAGGAATATATGCTCTCAGGGTGCAGATTTTGCTGTCCTGGCACAACTGCTGAAGCTGGGGAGGATGTTCTTACAGGAGGTGACTGCACAGCCTTCCTTAAAATTGGCCTTGGGCTTACACTGGAATGCAACCCCATGGATATGGAAATCTCACAGTGGTGCTACTGTCTTCAACTCAAAATCTAAGAGGATGATGCTATGAACAAGTAGATAAAAGGGACACATGGATTATTTGCTGCTTGCTTCAAGAGGGACAATTTCAGGCTGCAGTTAGCACACAAGGACTGCTGGTGGCTGCCTGGCTGCAGCGAGTTCCCCTCAATCTCCTACCCAGTGAAAGTTTGTGGCTGGTGATCTTAGCAGTTTGTCACTGCTGGAAACCTTTGAAACATCCTTTTTTTCCCCCCCTTAAAACAATAGATATTATCAGACTTTTGTTGTATGCGCTGATCTACCTTTGCTAGATTTTCACAAGCACGTGTTCACGCAAGCTGTAAGCTGGTAAAATTCTCTCAGCAGTGCAGCAGGTTGTTGTGTCTCCGTAGTCAATTACATGGAAATTGGTCACCTCCCCTGTGTGATGCTTATTGGTAAAGAAACTCAGTTATATATTTCTAAGGGGTTTATTTTTGCTTAAAAGCACTTCTTTTAAAATGATCAGAATATATTCTTTACTTCTCTGAGTTTCTTACACCACAATGTGAATAATTGGCAATATCTTCCAAGTACTTTGTTACTAATTTTTCACTGATGCAAATAATTTTAAACTGGAATATAATTCACAAGATGTTACCTACAAGTGGGGAAGGGACCTTCATTACAAGAACATTATTCTCATCATTGCCAACCATAACCTGAAGATCAGCCACATTTGTTTGCTAGGCAGAAAAATACCTATTTGTTTTGTCAGGAAGCATTATAGTGAGCGCTGTGTTTCCAGAATGCTCTAGGCACTTATGGGGATGTGAGAGGGTTGGTCTGGATCTGATTGGGTCCAGACCAGGATTCTGGATATCTGGGGGATCTCCATTTATCTTGCTAGAAAGCACAGAAAGTTTCCTGTGAAGGAAAATGAAGCCCATCCAGGGAACTCCACACGTCAGGGAGTTGCTCACTGAGCTACAAATGGTGTTTTCAGTCATAACATGAAAGGTATTTGATGGCTTCAGAAGGATTTTGAGAGTTGCCAGTGCTTTGCCTTCCAGAGCAATTTGGGCCTTGGGCTATGCCTTTAATTATGCATTATTTGCCATTGTCCTGAGCAAATCCAATCCTGCGTAGGTGTAGGACCTCCAGCATGGGGATGAGGACAATGGGAGAGTCTGTGTGCTCTCCCTGCTTTAACAGGGTTTAAGTGATGCCATGGTTGGCAAACCCACAACAGAGGAAGGTGCTCAGACCCCCTTGTGTCAGAGAAGGAGGCTGAGGGTGTGGGATGGGCTCAGCTGTGGGACACTGCAGGCCAGGGAGGGCAGAGCTCACCTGGGCTGGGACAGAGGAGCTGTGTGAGACAGGAGGGAAGAAGAGGTGCCTGTGGCAAGGCTCTGAAGTTCAACACAGGGCTGTGGTGAAAGGGGAAACAGGGTGTGTTGGATTCCCTTGAGAAAATGCTTTTATTTTTTTTTAATGTTTCTTTTGTTTGACGAGTCAGGTCATGTATGCTGATACTCAGGTGTGAGAAGCTTGCGTGCTTGTGTTGATCTTGGAAGGATCAGACCTGTAAGAGTGGAGGCAAACTGCATCTTAACTGGAAAAATGGAATCCTGCTTTCATTTTTACCCTGTTTCTCCACTGTTTTTCCCCTTCCCTAAATAAGTGTATTCTCCTTATTCCTGTCTCACTCCACTGTGCACAGTCAGACACTGGGGTTTAAAATATCTGTTCAAAAGCAAAAGTGGTTATAGTTTATTTATTTTTGGGAAGCATGGTGTGTTGGATAATAGAAAGCATAAACAGAAATGTCCAGACCTGCACCACTTCTTCTTTATCCTGGTATTTCCAGCAATTGGGAAATAACTATTTTGGGAGGCATAAGAGAATGAAAACCCCTTCAGCTGCTCCCCAGGCCGGTCTCACCCATGAGCTGTCAGCATCATCCCATTCAGACAGGGCTCCTTAATCATTTGGATTGCAAAGGGAGCCAGGCTTCACCTCTTGTAATTGGGTTGGGTGTTAGAAAAAAGTTCTTTTCCCAGAGGCCGGTCAGCACTGAACAGGGTCCCCAGGGAAGCGGTCACAGCACCAGCCTGACAGAGTTCAAGGCAGTTTTGTGTAGTGCTCTCAGGCTCATGGTGGGACTCTTGGGGCCAGATTTGGATTCAATGATCCTTGTGGGACCCTTCCCACTCAGCACATTCTGTGATGCTGTAATCAGCTGGTGGACTCCCTTCTATTAATAGCTTTTGCTCAACCACTTTTCCTTCAACGTTAATGCTTTTAATATGATGTCATTGTTTTCTGTGAAGAAGTCATGTGGCAGCAGTGGACCTTGGACACCACCCCCTGTCCTGGGGTAAGTGTGAGGATCTGCCCCCCTGGCTGCCTTGCTGGGGAAGCAGAGCAGCTGCAGGTGAGGATCTGTGCAGGGCAGAAGCTGAGGGCAAGGCCAGGTGCTTGGTTTTAAAGCAAGGTGCTGTTGTTTCTTGTCAGGCTATACAGGGTGGTTAGTCAGGAATGAGAATGAGCTCCCAACACACATCTCCTGGAAACAGTGACATGGAAACACTGGCAAAAATCTGTTATGGGTGAGGCCCTGGGAATGGTGTGAATAGCAGTTCAAGAAGATGCTCAATGCAAAATTTCATCAGCTTAGATGGATTTGTTACTGGAGACAGCAGGAAAGAATAGGTCCTTGCAAGGTTTTATTTGTTCTTGGGTGTGAGTGGGTGTTAAACTTCCAAGATCCTCCTTTTTGTTTGACTTCAGCTTGAATGTTTGGCTCCATTTGTTTTGAGTAACTAGAGTGTTTGGAAGCTTAGGGTGGATAGAGAGAGATAGACTACAGCTGGTAATAATAGTAGAGCCTTTTATGCTGTCAATTTAACAGTTATAAAACAATTAGAGAGAATTATGCTAATAGCAGGCTTTGTTCGCACTTTCCTTGCCCAATTTTCCTTTTTTTTTTGTGAGGTGCCTTTCCTACCATGCTCTGAGAGCATGTAAACAGTAGAGCTCTGTGTGTTTGCATTGTGCATGGTCAGTGTTAGCCATTAAACCATGGCTGGATGTAGATCTTCTAAAATTTTCACTAATCAATTTTCCAGTGCTTTGGCTATTGCATTTTAATGTGGCTGCTCCTAAACAAACAAAATCATGTTTTCAGGAAGCTAAGACAGGATAAGAAGTGATTTGTATGGGAAATGGTGGCTGATTTGCTCGGGCTGCTGCAGCTGTTTCCTCCTGTGGTAGGAACAAAACCCCTTCAAATCAATCAGATCCATGTTGGCCGAGCCCTGCTACCCACGCAGAGCCAGGGCAGCCCAGCCCTTCCAGCTCTGCTGGGAAAGCAGTTGTGCCAAGGCAGCCTGACCCATGCTGAGATGCTGCTTTGTCTTGCTCAGCTCCTCCCCGTTCTAGACTATGGATTAGTACTGAGACTAATCTGGGTGATGTCTCTCTTGCAGATAATGCAGCCCTTGTGAAGGGCATCTCTTGCTGCTCTCCCATACCATGTCATAGCATGGTTTCCCTTCACTTCTCTCCCTTCCCACACCCAAGGCTCCTCCAGCCTCAGCACCTTCTTCCCTCCAGCCTCACCCGTGCTCAAGACTGTTCTTCCTGGTATTGATGACACAGGAAGGGCTTAGCACCATGCAAGATCTGAAATGAAGGAAGTAAATACCTTTCTATCCTTTCCAGTCAAAAACCAGAATGATTATGCTGAAATCAAAAGCATCATAAATTAGCTTTTTCACCTGGGTCCCAATGGAGGAAATAGATATGAAAATCTTCACACTTAATTCTTCCCTCCCCCCAAAATCACATGTACATGTAGATGATCCTTTAAGAAAGGCTTCCCAAACTCCATTTACCTTGACAGCTGTCACTTGGCACTTGTAGCTGTCACTGCAGTGTGTAGTTTTTCATGAATTACCAGCACTGGTGGATTTTTTTCCTCTTAATCTGCCCTCAGCCCATCAGCCAAGCCTCTCATAACAGCTTGTGGCACCTGGCTGGGGACACCGGTGCCACTGAATCGCAGCTGCCCTGCCTCCCTGGGCAGCCCTGTTTACTGATGTGCCTTTTCCTGTAAACATTACAAGCAGGACTCATGGAAGGGATGTGAGGGACTGGCATGGCTTCACCTTGTAACAGTTAGCTGGGGTGGCAGCTCTGCCTCCGCTGATAATCTGCGAGTGCTCGTGTTCCTTCGCTAAATAACATGAAGACATCCCGCTCTGAAGGCTTGTGTATGATAGTTAATTAGACAACATTTAATTTGGCTTAACATTTGTGTCAGTTTTGTGGAAGTGAGCCTCCATAATTAGGGAATACAGATCAGATTTCTGTCAGACTTATAACCTCTCACTCTAATTTAATGCTCGCTCCTCCGGTGCCGTGTCCCACTGGGTGTGCAGGATTACCCCTCCCCACCCCATCTTTTCTGCTTGACTAGTAAGAAAGTTGCCCATTTAACACAACTGACAGCAAATGGGATTGTTCATGGAGATGTAAGGGCAGGAACTGAGCTGGACCTGTTTCTCAGAAGTTGAGCTGGTCCTGCAATTTGTCTGTTGGTTTTCTGAAGCTGTTGGAAGTGTTTGGGCATGTGCAGCATTCTCAGGAAATAATGAATGGAGTATCTGAGTTCCTGCTCCATTTGTGGGTCAAGATATGATGTAATTGCAAGTTGTACCATGAAAGTATGTAGTAGTAAATCAGTGGTATCTGGTATTCAGATTTTAATCAACACAGCTGCTCTCTGCCCAGTAACCTTGATACTGGGCAGCACATATAAAAGACTGAACATATATACCTTGTGAATTTACTGTTATGGAAGGTTACCTCTTATTTTGTGGTGGTGCTCCTCCAGGATGAGTTTTGTGTGCATTTGAGGCCATACTGTGGTTTCCAAAGACCTGGACTGTCCCCAAATGCAGATATCAATTTTGGTGTCTGAGTGAGCAGGGATCATCATGGCTTCACTGGGGTGTAAATGGCTGGTGTAAATCTGCTACACAGATTTATTAAGTGAAACTCAAGACTTATATGTGGTCATTTTTGTCTTATCTGTAAATCCTTGAGACCATGCTTTGCATGGAAATCAACATTATGTCATTTTAGTCACAGAACATTTCCCTTTTGTAGTAAATTATGTCATGTGTCATTTGGAAAGTGATACTCTGACCATTTTTTTTTTTGGGGGGGGGGGCGAGGAAGTAATGTCAAGTTATGTTTAGTCAGAGACCAAAGTAAAAACAATTAGATTAATAATTGTAAATGAAAGAATTTTTCTTAATAATTCTATGTTGCACAGCATATGTCTGTGGATAGCTTTTAAAAGGAGGGGTTGTGTATTCTCACATGTCCAGCAATAAATGCTTGCAGGCTGAAGAGATGTGTGCTGGATGCTCTAGGTGAGAATCCTCACAATGATGAAACTTGGAATTTAGTGGGAGCTGGAATATCACATATGTGGGAAAGGAAGGAGTTCAACAATGCCCCGAGCTTAAATTACTTGGATGTGTAATGTGTTGTATTTTGTATATAAACACATTGCTAATAAGAGGAGTTTTACTGTGGTGCCAATACCACTCTGGCATCCCTCCTGGAGAGCTGCACTCAGCTCTCTGATGGGTTCCAGAGCTCAGAGGCTGCTGGGAGCAGCAGCCTGCACCAGGTGTTTGGTGTTTGCAAAAAAACCTCATAGTGCTCTGACTAGGGAGGGTAGTCTGACTGTTGTGGTAGCAGTGAGTGCATTCAGAAAAACCTCTTCCTCTTGCTGAGACTTGCTTGTTTATTTGATGCAGAATGTGTGCAGGTGTCTTTTTGTGTGCATGAGGGATTTATCTGTGAAACAGAAGAATGTTGCTGTAATAATTTTTGTTTAGCAGAATCCTTCCCTGAGAAAGATTCTACACAGGCTTTAAAATGTTGCAGTCTCTCTATATCACACATGCTTAGGATCCCTTGTATATCAAATACCGTTCATGGCAAAGCTAAAGGAGTCAGTGTCCTATTGAAAGGGCCTTCATGTCTTGTCTTTTCTTTGTTCTGCAGGGGACAAAGTTTGTCATGGTGAGACACCAGACCTCTGAGGAGGCTCAGGTAAGCTCTCAGGTGTGCAGGGTGCCAACAAAGGGGCCCTGTCTGCCCTTGGAGCAGGCACTGAGCCTTCAGCCAGCACTGATGCTCCAGAGGATGAGGAGGCTGCTGCTCAAGTGCTAGACTGTGCATCTTTGCATCTCCTGCATCATGGAGGAACAGAAGCAGCTTGGCATGAAGATGAAAAGGTGACAACAGCAGCAGCATGCCAGAGGTTCTGATCACACAGGCAGATGAGGTGGGTGATAGACAATACTTCATATAAAATTCTCTTTTGTCTTACCTGGTTTGTATTCTTGGCCATGATCAGAAATACAGCTTGTTGTTTCTAATTAATTCTTTAATTTTCTTTTTTTCGTATTTTGAATTTAGCAGAATTCTATTTCATGTTGGAAAGGTTCTCCATCTAACCCCAAATGCATTTAAAAGGCTATTTGTTTAATCAGCAGGATTTTTTAATCTTATTATATGCTGCTCAAAAATGAATATTTCTTTGTATTGTACAGTACACATTTACGTAAATTATTGTTATCCTTGGTTATTTTGCAACCCATAATTTATACGCTTTTTAATTTTATCATAAAATAAAATCTTGGCTCTAGTATTATGGGAACATTTTTAGCATCATAGCAAATTACCTTGGGAGGAACTATTACACAGTCAGTGAACTATCCTACTTGAGTTTAAAAAAAAAAAGAAGAGGAACTTAAATGTGTATCAAATGCTCAGCTTTCACCAGTCTTTTATTTGTGCAGGCTTTTGAAAACTGTAAATTCATAAAAATTCTATTAAAATTCATCTGGAGCATAAAATATTTGCAACATGTTTGGTTGTTTGAAAAAGATCCAAGATTTATGGCTTCACTTAATAATTAAGTGTTAAGATGTTTCCTCCTCTTAGCAGGTTTCTTTGTTTATATATTGTTTCTACAGAGGGTTCATTTTGAATATTGCATTCAGAAAAGTTGACAAAACATTTGTCAAGAATTTCTTTGAAATGATTTTGCAAGTACCTAAACTTGCAAGGTACTGCTAAATGGAGCTCTTGTCTCTGGGACAATCAAGGCCCAGAATCCAGATGAATTGAATAAACTCTCCATTTCATCACCATAAACTTGAAATATAAAAATACCATGAAAATATTTGCTATGCCTCCCTTGGGGTAACCTTCCTTTCTTTTCTCTGTAGTGTTTGGGTAGCTTGGCTGTTATTGTCCAGCCCTCTGTCCCTCGTGGGATTTGCTAAAATCCACATCTAGTCCTGCTTTTGCTCTTTGTGTGTGCTGATAGCTGTAGGTTAGGATCAGGGTGCGTGGAGCTGTGTGCATCTGAGACAGAGAATTCTGGCTCCAAAAAACACTGATTTAATAGGACTCAACTACTGATACAGACAGTTGAAAATAATTTTGGTGGGTTTTTTTAATGTGGCCTCTAGCAGTATTTAAAGACTGCAAAGATCCTTGATATCTTATCATTTTGACTCCTCTTATTGTTGAACTCTGTGATTATACATATTTCAGTATCTTCTTTTCATGTCTCCCTACATCTTTATAACTGTTGGACAAGTTACTACGTGAGATGGCTCCTTTTATGTGTGCTAGATGTTGTAGATCCTCCAAGAGAGGGAGTAATTAAATTACTGTTTCAAAGGAGTTCTCCACCACACTAATAACTTATCTGTAAGCTTATTAAAGTAGCTGTTTGTACTCTAAAGTTACTAAACTGTTGTATAATCTCAAAATTACAATAAATCATAATTCCTCCTGGATGGAGGCAGCTATGATGTCTGGATATGCAAAACTGCTGATGTCTGAGAGTTTTAAATACCACACTTGCATGTACCTGGAGGAGGGCACAGGAAAATATGGACAATTGCAGCTATTGTGCATTCTGTATATTCACACTGTGGCTGTCTGAGTTCTGGTGTTGGGCCATCAGCAGCAGCCTCAGCTAAGGCTGGATGGAGGCAAACGGCAGCAACAGCTGCCTGGGAGGTTTTGTTAGCATCTGAAATCAAAGATAAACACCCCTTATTCCACTTACCCTGCAAAGATGAAGTGTATTTTCTATTCTCACCCTCACCACCACCACTTAGTTGGACACGAAGGAGGGAGTAGGACTGGCCTGGGGTCAGGTTCTGCTGCCTCAGTGCATTCTGCCAGGCATTGTGTGTCCTTAATGAAAATAAGTCCACACAAGGCTTTAGAGACCTAACTTCTATGATAAAAGGCAGGCAAATATGTGTGTGTGTTTGGACAGAGGGCTCAGCCTTTCCAAGACTGCTCTCTGCTTCCAGGGACGAGACCTGTGTAGTGAGGGAGAAGAGGAGAGGGGAATACAAGTTTCAGTCCTGCAGCATAAATACATGTGTGCCTGATAAAATTCTTCCTGCTAATGGAGTTCAGCCTTTCTTTTTCATACTGTTGGATCAATGAAATGCTCCTAAAATAAGCTCCAATGGCTGGTTTTTATTACAGCCTTAAGGAATAGTTTAATTTTGCCTTAGAAATGCATCTGATATGGCTATTTGCTCCTGGGATCTGTAAGATTTTTGCCTTCCCTTCAACAAATGAGTGCTGGTGATCTTTGGTGACCAGCAGTTGTGTGTAGACTGTGTGCATGTCCTAGAGGACTCAGAAACAGGGTAACTGGCCCAGGCAGAGTCAAGTATTTCTAGTAAAATGAAAGGTGTAAAAATAGACTTAATTACACCATCTCTTAATGAGTCTACTTTTTGGGAAGTGATTGGGGAAAAGAAATTCTTCAGGTTAAAAGTTTTATGAACAACTGCTTAGAGTGACCTTAGCCTCTGAAAGATGATGGGACATGTCAGTTTTGGGATGAAATGAGAAATTTTTTCATGAATATCCTATCCAGACTGAATTGAAGGCACAGGAAATGGACTAAAATGTACCTTCACAGCTCTCCCCTGGCACTGGATGAGTATGCACTGAGGGACACTAATGCCTGATGGAACAGACTGAAAAAATAAGATGACATTTTGCCCCTTTAACAGAGCATATGGGACATCTTTTCTCCTTGCTCACTGTGTTGTTATCACTGCTTCAGGGCTGTGTCTGAACTCCAAGTGTCTTGTGGGCCAGATGTGCCAACCCACTTGTCTCTAATGAACTCCTACTGAACCCCAGTCTGCACTTGTTGTGCTGGCCGTTCTCTATCCCAAAGCAGAAGGGTCACTGCAGGCACACAACAGTGTTGGCTTTGAAAGAAGCTTGAGGCAAAATAAGTTGTAAGTGAGAATCAGGAGCTCCTTCTTTATTTGCTGTTTTACTTACAGAAAGTAGAGCCACAACGTTTCTTTTAGGATTGACTTCTTCTAAGGGAATGTAGAAAGTGTGGTGCCCAGTGCTCTTGGGTTCATTTTAGGAGACTTTAACTCCCTGAGCTGCCCTGTAGGTGCTGCCACAGCTCAGAGTGGGAAAGACCAAGGGCTGTGAAATCATCCAGCATGCTCCACGTGCTGGCAAATATAGCCTAAAAATTCCATGTTGGAGAATACCTTTTTGGTATGCAAGGTATCACTCCCAGGCTGCATTCCTAGGAGAATAGCTTTCCATCTGTATAAGATTTCACCATCAGCACTGACACTTTGGTTTATTAAAATTAGCCATTTTGCGTTGAATTGAAGTGGTATAATGAATTAAAAATTAATAGTTCTGTTTGAAAAATGTTCCCACATTTCAGTGACATGAAACAGAGCCTCGTGAAACTGATTTCTGATTCTCTGATTTTATTTCAGTTAAGTATATTTATCTTGCTGATGGATGTGGTATGGATTACCATACCATATTTTAACATGCCCCAACAACATATCAGCAGATATGTAAAAAAGTGAGTTAATAACATAAATGTCTGCTATCATGCTGCTTTGTAAAACCATTCTTAATTTAATCCATACACTAAATGTGCTTTCCAGTTACAAAAATTCATTATAAGCACCAGGCAGAAGTGAAACCATGATACAGAATTGTGACTGATGTAAAACAGACACACAAAATGAGTAGCATTAGGACACTTACTTTGAAGTTTGTTAAAACTAGTAAAGTGATAGCCACTTTAAGTGAAACCTGCTGTTACAGATACCTACTGGATTTTGGGAACATTTCACTTTTGAACTTACTCCTTGCAGTCTGCTTTAGTGTTTAATATGTTGTAGTTGCCTTTTTTTTTTCCCTTAATGTAGCAGGGAAAAGTAAAATAGCTGATCTACTCAGATACCTTACAATCTTTGCGCACAGACAGCTGAGTATATTTGGTATCTGGGAAAAGAACTTTTTTTCAAATGCCAGTGAGACATTACCATGCTATAAAAAGTGCAAATTTGAAAAAAATAAAAATGGAGCACTCCTGTTGAGTACCCATTGCCAAATGGGAATCATGGCAAAAACAGTGAGTCATATGAGAATGACAAAGTAAAAGAGAGCAGTTAGGTTGGTCATTCCAAATAAATTTTCAGCATCTTGTCGATGTTGGTGATGATTTGAATGTAGGAATTGATTGCAGACTTTGTGAACCTTTCCAGTTGAATGGACAGGTGGAAGGAGACTGGTGTCTCCTCTGATTCCTAGCTATTTATCTACTGAGAATGGACAAAGGACAAAGGTCCTGAGCATAGTGGAGAGTCCACAAAGAAACAGGTCAGCATCTCAGTATCGGATACTTATCCAGATAATAACCATACATGTATTTGTGTTGCATAAGGATGTATTTCTAGTTGAATTGCAACAGTGATGCATGAAATAGGACTGTGATTAAACAGAGAGCTTCTTGGGCACTGGCACTGTGTTTTAGATATATATGTAAGCATTAATGTGGCCACCTGAAATGGACTGACAATGCTCATTTTTTGGAGGGACTGGGGATTGAAGTGGGCCATGTTCTATGCAATATATTTTACTCTCAGACAATATATTCTTACTGAACGTAAGTCAGTTTGCATGTGAGGTGACAGATAAATTTGGATGATGATTTTGCTCTTAATAAGAAAGACCATTTTAATCATGTGTGTTATTTGGGGCACGTGTGTGAGTGTGTTAATTATACATGTTCTGACTCATGGCAAATAAATAATGTTTCTCCCATCATAAACTATCAGAATTGTTCAGGGTTTTTCCTAGAAAGTATTTCTTAATGTTGATTTCACAAGCTCAAGTAACTCTCTTTGGATAAACCCCATTACTTCTGGGAAGCATTTTCTGTTTGCCACCAAAGCAATGCCCGAGCTTTGCAGTTCTGGGAGTGTTTGGATGTTACAGGAACTGGACCCTCCTGCTTCAGCTGATGCACAGAAACAGCTTGGTGGTCTCTGATGTGGGTTCTTACCATGACAATTTACCATAGGCTAGCCATGATTTATACATATTTCTGTGGCATTGATTAGGGCTGTGGTGTCATAGGTAAAAATGAGAAAACAAAAGCAATATGGGATGCTGGGATGAGTTCTACACAAATAAATGGGCATCCCCTTGCATTTTCTCCTAAAGCTGAGAATGCTTCTGCTGTGGCTGTGCTTGTGAACATGTGAGAACTCTTCTCCCAGGACTGCATGCACTTCTCTGCCCTGGACCATTCATACTGGGGTTAGCTGGACTCTGTAGGGATGCTCTGTGACAAAGAAGGGTCAGAGTCGCAAGGCTCCTGCCCTGCTCCCTGTGAGGAAGCACTTAAACAGGGAAAATGTCAAACCTTGCAACCAGAACTTTGTCTGTACACACTCACTGTGTTGTCATAGAGGTAACAAGGAATTAAATTCCTCTTGATTGTCCCAGGAAAGTCTCATGAATTGCGTGTGTCCACTCTTGTCCAAGAGAAGGTTTAAACAAATCCTTGTGTCTTTGTCAGGTCTTGGTTCTGTCTTGCTGGGAGTTTTTAGTAGCTCTCATGACTTTTCCTCTTCTACCTACCAGTCAAGAGGGAAGTTTATAGAAAACCAATGCCATATAATCCACCAGGCCATTCTACGTGTGTGTGTTTCTGAAAGACACATAATTAGCCATGTTCGGATAACTTGAGAAATGTAATTTGCAAAGTTAATTATTTTAGAAGGGAATTTAGAGACAGTGTCTAACTCATTGTGTCAGAAGATAAAGAGAACTAATTTCTTGAGTTAAAAACTTGCCATATATAATTTTGTTGATTGCAGGAGGCTGTGTGGGTGCAGTTATCTTCTGTGTGGTGTTTGTGTGTGCTCTCTTCTACCATATTACCCTGAATGCAGTGATCTAGTCCAGTGAATCTGGGAGAGGTGACTTGGGAATAAGCTAAATCTGACTTGGTGATGCAGCTTGAATTGCTTTTTGTGTAGTGATATTTACTTTTTGAGGACAGTTGGCTGGAAGGAAATGGGCAAATTGTAGCTGACAGAGTGGAAGACAGTTTGCTGTGCTCTGACTGACACGGGATTTGATCCCTTTCTGCCAAGAACAGCACCCCATTTGGTTTGCTTTAGATCACTCATTTCTTTTCAGAACCCGTTGTCAGAAAGCTGCTGAAAGCTTCTTTCTCAGGAAGAGTGTATGACAAGGAGCGTGGTAGCAGGGACAAAGGCAGATATCCATTTTCCTGCCACTCTCTTGGGATGCCAAGCTTAAAATTGTGCATCATTTCCCACATGACAAGGGAGATTTGGGCTGAACCTTCTTTAAGCTGCTTCTGAAGCTGCTTTGCCTTAGAAAAAGGTGAGGGTGGGGATGAATTCAGCCTCATCTATTGTCCCAAAAGCCTTGGTTTGAAGAAGTGGAATTGCTGATGGTACAGGGACAGGCTGAGACACAGAACTGCTTCAGCTGTGGCTGTCCTGGCCAGGATTCCCTTGCTGTCTTGATCATTTGCAGTTCCTTTGTGTGAACATGGGGGTTCGGGACGTTTCCATTCTGTTGTCTGAAGTAGCTTAATTAATATTTCCTTTCATTGATCAATTTTTACATATTCCTTCTGCTTGATATTGCTTTTCGTGGCTTCCTGGTAACATTTCTTTCTCTGTATTTTGAAAAATAATGCACAGTATTCTTCCTACATATCTTTTCACCCCGAGCATCATTTACTGAACTGACATAACACAATGGATGGTCAAAATGGAAAAGGATGGTTTTTCCTCCTAAAGTCTCCCTTTACCTACACACAATTAGTTTTCTCCCTAGAGACCTCATTGGACTCTTTCAGCTCATGTCTGTCTGTCAAAGATTTCCATAGATGGTTGGAATGCTGCTGTCTTTGTGGTTCCACTTCTTTTGGAGTTTTCATTATCGTTTGTAGTTGAATAAAAGTTGAAAAATAAAATATTGTAGCTTTAGAGTTTGACAGTTTGTTGGCCAACTTCTTTGTTTTCAAAAGGTTGTTCAATGATGAAGAGAAAATGGACTCTGCATCCAGAAAGGATTCTTTTCTTAGGGAAAAGCCACAATTATGTCCTCAGAAGATGGGGATCAGATTTGTACTTTGTGGCCAAAGTCGAGGTGCTGTAGATGGAGGTCTTGGCTCTGAGGCTCCAGTACAGCCAGTTGAGGTGAAACGCACATTTCTTATTTCTTTTTTTAAACTTTGGTATTTATTTCTAGGCTAGCATTTTCTTTCTTTCTTTCCTTTTTTTTTTTTTTTTTTTTTTTTAATAAAAACAACTCTCTTTTTTGCTGGTTCCTTATCCTAAAAATGTGGTTTGTGTTTTTCCTTTTCTCTGCTGTCCAGACCACATTCTTGGTTTGGGGAAGCAGATCGATCTGGCAGCATGATCCATTCTGACTAATTTTTCTGGCATCTCTATGGTCATGATTCCCTAATGCTATCCTTGACTTGTCATCAGTGACAGAAATTTGAAGGCAACTTGTTCTTCAAAGTGTTCTACATGCAAAAAATATATTTTTGTCTTTTTTTTAATCTCTAAAGCTCTCATTAAACTCTTAAAATTTATTTGCCTCCATGCAAGGCTGTATATAAGAGACCTTCCCTCTTGCTTATCTCTTCCTCAGCATTTCTCACACGTGTTGTTTGGGATTTTGATCCTAAAAAGATTAGACTGGATTAATATTTTGTTTTCTTTTCGACTGTGTAAATATTGAGCAGCAAAAATGAAACAAAATCCTCATTTCTATTAAAATACAGCAGGACTTAATAGAATCTTAGAAAATAACCTTAAGATTTCTCTTTTTTTCTGCAAAAGGTTAACTAAACATGGCCCCAGTTCTGCAAAGGATTACTCTTGTTTAATTTTACATACTGTGCATTGACTTTCAATGGCACTCTGCATAAAATACCCTCACTCAGCCTTCTGAGATCATGGTCTCAATGACCATACAACATGATGCTCCATATTCCACTAAACTCAAAGCAGTTTTGCCAGAGAGTTTTGCCTCTCAGGCCTCTGGTTGTGCAGATCTCTGTCACTTTCAAATCCTTCTCTTTTTCTGTGGTCAGCTGGTGACGCTGCCTTTATGCTTCACCTGCAGGAAAGCTGACACCTCCTTCTCCATCGCTCAGTTTGTAACAGATGTTATCATCTTTGGCTAAAATCAGCAGCCTCTCACAGGATTGTAGAATGTGCCTCAAATATTAGGAATGTGGAGAATGAAAATCCATAGAAAGAAGTATTAAAGCTGAAGGTACTTTTCCCCACTCAATTAGAAAGAAAAGTAGAATATTAAGCAAGCATTGAAGACTGTCTCTTTTTAAATGTCCTGAATTCAGGCACCTCTGGGCTTTCTGTGCCAGGACCACAGGAATCCTTGTTGTGGGCAGTGCATTTTGAGAGGTCAGGGTTAAGGCTGGTTGGTTGGGTTTTGTTTTTGGTTTATTTTCCCAAGGCACAAGCTGATGACCACTTTTCTTAAGTGAGCATGGGGCCTCTAGAAGTGCTGGGCTTTGGTTCCCATGGAGCAGGAGTGCCTCAGCCTGGTACTGGGTGCTTTTGGAAGTGTTAACACATGGATCAGACTGAGAATAAGAGAATGGTCTCACAAATGTCTTCACAGCTCTTTCTGCATTTTGTTATTTGGATTTTGAACGTTTTGGTACATTGCTGTAATTTTAACAACTTGCATTGAAAGGAAGAGGCCTCTTTGAGAGGCTACAGTGAAATGAACTCATTTCTGAGTGTGTTCTCCCTCCTTTGTTTGGGGACACTCTGATAATGTAATTTTTTTTCCAGCATGCTTTTTTTACAGCTGGCCCCTTAATTTTGGCAAATCTATTTTCTGCAGCCCTAATATCTCCCTTCTTTTTTCATATATTTTTTTCCCCTTTGACAGATTGCAGCATTTTTCTTTGCCAGCTGGTCAATGGCTGCTACATTTTAATTTGCTTTTTATTGTTATTTTTTAAGAAATAAACATTCTTTAGGGTTGCTATCAGTAATGAGTAAGGTTTATACTGATGTAGTGATGGCTGAGAAGTGCTGAGGGTGGGGCCATACGTAAAACTTGTTTAATGTTGCACTGATTAATATGGATTCTTTCCTTTTTTCTTTTTATTTTCCCAAATAGAACTTGGGTTCCAGTGGTTTTCTTTGTTTAGCAAAAGATGTAAAAATTACCTGCTTCCTTGTTTTATGTGCTGTGTATGTAATACAAGGTATTTTTCATTAAGGAATATCAGAGAATCATAGAATGGCTTGAGTTGGACAGGACCTCAAAAAACCATCTATTTATGAAAAAGCACCAGAGGGCTTAATGTGAAGAGAACAACTTTATAAAGACATATTGTCCCATGAATTCTCATTTCTGTCTTGATCCAAATTAATTTTCAAGTGTAGACAAGCCCTTGGAGCTGCTTGCTAAACTCTGTTTATAAAGTATCTATGGCATCTGGAAGAAAATAACACACTTGGAGACAGGCAGTGTTTTCCAAAGCAGCCTAACTACATATTTTTTCTACTTTGACTTTCACAAAAAACTCTCCCGTCTCTGTGCCTGGCTGGACAATACTTTAAAAACAGTGAAATGACAGTGACACATCCAAAATAAAAAGCCTTTCCATTAGCACTGCAACACTGAAGACTCTCTACCGCCCCCCAAATATTCTCTGAGTTTATAGAGGCTTACAGACTCACAATAAATACATTTAATTCTGATCCAGCAGTGCATGTTTGAACCCTGGTTTATGAAATCAATCAGAGCAAGTAGCGATACCTGATGCTAGTGACAGAGGCACTTTGAACAGCTGACAGAGATCATTATGAAAAAGCTACAAGAAAAACATGGATTCAAAGCCTCAAAATCATTTATAATGTAAGCCTCAGTTTGCTTTCCCCACAGTGCAACTCAGAATAAATATGATTACAGGCAGAATGGCTGGAGAGGGCTCTTACACAACTTTGTAATACCAGGCACAATCAAGCTTCTAATGGCCTAAGGGATGGCTGTGTTTGAAAGCTAATTTGGATTAATGCAGGGTCTGAATTTAAAGTAGGCCTAGGT
Source organism: Molothrus aeneus (assembly GCF_037042795.1). Lineage (NCBI taxonomy): Eukaryota > Metazoa > Chordata > Aves > Passeriformes > Icteridae > Molothrus > Molothrus aeneus. The sequence goes on along the minus strand of NC_089656.1, from coordinate 11,264,262 downwards.
ATTTCTGAATAACTTTATTCTTATTCCAGAATAAAAGCATCCACACGTGAAGTTATTCAGAAACAGCTATTTTGGCATAATCTATTTGTATCCAAGCCTGAAATCTCTGCCTGTAGGCTGCTAATGGAGAAACAAAGAATAGTATCAGCTAATAGGATCTCTCACAAAATCTCTTCCTTCCAAAACCTGAAAAAAAAACTTCCCAAAATGTAGCACTTTAATTTAACTGAGTATATCTTGATTTTATTTTTTTTCCTCAAATGGAAAGTCTTTTTAATTAAGAACAGGATTAGCCCAGACGGCTTAAATGATAACTTCAATGTGCTCATCATTTTGTTAGCCTTGATTAAAAACAAGTCTTTCATTTTCGAGGCTTGTATGCAATATTGACTTCTGAGCATCTTTGGATTTAGAGTAAAAAAAGCATGGCAGTGTAGTTAAGGCAGAGAAAAGGATAATGGTGTTCTACTGGTAGAACTGGGCAAGGATTTTGCAGTGAAGCCCTGGAAGAAGCTTGGCCATCTCCTTGCCTTTGTGTTTTCTGCCAGCATTTGAATCCTCAGACGCAGGGAATTTGCTTTGGGATTTGCAGGTTGGGTTTCAGCACTCTCTGCAAAGTGCCAGGGTGTAATGTGTGTGTGTGTGAGGGGCTTCCTGACCTGCCCTTGTGGGTGTCATTTTTGGAAGTGCTGAGTTGCTTCCTCTTGGTGTGAGTTGCAAGAGACTGGTGTGTGAGGCTGGTTGTTGTCATCACTGCTGGATGAAATGTCTCTGCAGGGCAGTGTTCACTGCCACAGCATTGGCAGGATGGAACTTGGTGATTCATTTTCATGATTTTTGCTTTTTGCTCTTTGCATGCAGCATTTAAAATTTGTAATTGGGCTGATGTACTCAAGCTGAACTAAGGCAGGCCAGCATAACAAAAGATCAACGTCCAAATTTGCAGCCTCTGTGCAGAAATGTTTGATAGCATTTGTAGATAGAAAAGTAGCAATATATTTGTTGTTTGGGTTTTGTTTGTTCTTTTTTTTTACATAGCAATCAAGCTGCATCCATTTAAAAATATAGTCACCACACACTAGTAGGTTTAAGAATTAGCAGGATAACCAGTGTATTTCCACTCAGAATAAACAGCAGTAGGATTTAGAAGGCACACTGTGATACTGCTGGTGTAACGAGCTGTTACACTGCCCATGGTGCAGCTTGGTTTGATGGAAGTCTGTTCCTGAGCTCCCAAATATGCTCTGAAATGTGCTTGGCCATGTGTTGCACAGGCATTCAGTGATGCAACCATGTGGAGCCTCCTTGAAATCACACCACCTCTGGAAGGAGTTAGTGTCCTGCTGCATCCTCTGCCTCACAGTGTCTGACTCTGGGATGTGTTTGGGTTGGGATTGGGAATCACACCCAGCCCTTGGTTGTGTCTTGCAGCTATAACACCTGCTTTTCAGCTGTGCCAGCTGCTGCATGTGCCAGATTTATTACCCATGCATTTTCTTTTTCCTTTTTTGGCAAATATATATAAATGTGCTTTGCAAGTTGCCAATAAATGAAATATTTTGCATAGATCTCTGCTATTATCTCCAATCCTGCAAAACTTGCTTTTATATCCTGAAAAACATTAAGATGGCAGCATTGTTACCTTGAAGACCTTATTTTGAAGACTTATTTTGCTAAAATAGTGGCAAAAATGCATTCGAATGGACAGAATAATTTCAAAAGCACGTGTAGTCAGCACGGTTGTATTTGTGGTAGCTGGAAGTTACAGTGCTCTGAAATGCAGAGAGCAAGGCAGGGCTGTACAACACACAATTCCCTGAATGTATCTGTGAACTGACTCTGTAAGTGGAAATAAGTTTCTTTGCCAGCTTGAAGTTTTAATTGTTTCCCTTTTTAAGATTCTATGTACGATTAGATTAGTTGTTTATCATGGGTAGGGTATGATGGTTATTTTTGCTTTACCAAAAGCCAATTACATAGGTTGGTTCCAGTCCCTTGCTAAATAGCTTTTTCTTTGGGCATTAATTTTAATGTTTAAATAGCAAGTGCATTTTCTTATGGCTGCATAAAGATATGTATAAGTAGAAGGCTACTTTAGTTGGGAAGATCCAATGCTCAGTGAAGCCTTTCGCATATATAGAATACTGAATATCTAAACCATTATTTAGCATCAGAATCAGTTATGGTTGTCTGACTGATGGACAATCTTTTCCTGACCCAGTCTCTTTGCAAGTGACCTATACTGTCTAGACAGTTGCATATTATTTATACATTCATTTCAGATTTATAGTTCTTTTAACTAAAGTTGAGGATGTTAGTTTGCCGGTGACTCCATATCCATATCAGTACTTGAAACAGGCTGCAGCAAACCCAGATGCTTAAAACTAACAATGCAGGCCCTTTCCACTGCTGCCCATTGTTTGCCAATTTGCCCTTCATCAATCCTCCTCTTCACCTCCCCCCCAACCCAAAAACAAAGGAGGAACAAAAAAAAAGAAAAGGTCTGACACAGAAGGAAGATTGTGTAAGACCTGCTAATTTGAAAGAGCAGAGATCAATTCTGGTTGATCCCGTTGGGTGATTGGGGAATCACTAAAACAGTATTTGCATCCAGTTTTCAAGTCTGAAATGCCAGGGCTGGAATAAAAGAACTGCTCTGCAGAGCTCTCTCCTGAAGGGTGGGTGGAAGGGAAGTCACATTAACCCAGCTCTGGATGTGTCATATGGGAGAGACCATTCCACCTGCAAGAGCCCTCCTTAATGTATGATTTGCTTTTGAAAATCATGTTCTTGACTCCTTTAGGGGTGAGGCAAAAAGGACATTTAAAAAAAAAAGGATGTGCAGTGCTGCTGGCATTAAATGCAGTTTTTGAGACTTGCTTGCCATGTCCTTGCCACTACTGATGGTTTGCGTATCCTTTCTTTTGAAGATAATGAGATATCATGTCAAATTCACATCTACTTTTAGACTATTCACTCATTTATTAAAATTTTATCAACTGTACTCTTCTAGGCAGCATGATCTTTTTTTGAGGGTACAGAAATAGAAGCACACACACATCCATGAGTGGCAACAGATTATGTCAGAGAAATACACACTGCCTTGTCTTGAGCACTGGTTGTGCTGGCAAAATTTAGAGCTAGAGGAGCAATAAATCCTCACAACGCACACATCCTCTTTTCTTTTGCAAATGGCTGTTTATTTTAGAAAGGGCATAAGGAATCTGAGAATACTTGTCTGCACCATGTACCCGACATCTTTTCAGGCGTGAATAATCACAGTAACAGTTCTAAAGGCATTGTTACCAAATGGCACTGACAGGCAGAAAGAGGCGTGTAAGAGAGGCTCCAAAAGTCAGGGCAAAGAGAGGCCATGCCAGAAAGTCCATGTAAATACAGGACAGTGGGTAGAGAACAGGGGTGCTTGGGCAGAAGAGCTTGGGCTCTGGGAAGAAGAAAGGAAGGGAGTGCAAGAGAGGAAAAGGAGACTGAGGGCAGTGGAGGGACTGAATCTAGAGGAAAAAAAGGCAGAAATGTATTATTTACCAGCCTCTGGGAATCTGTCAACAAGGGTTGAAAATTCATTTTACTGACCATTTTAGAAAGGGTTTTCAAAATTGATCTCTTCCTCCATGCTTGAATTTTGTTGTTTTATATTACATTATAAAATGAAAGAAATAGTCAAAAAGGAATTAACAGTTACTGCACACAATCCCTTTCAAATTGTGCTGCTCTGATAGCGTCTTTCTCAAGTGTATCTGAAGACTTTCTCATACAAATTGCTTGATTTTCATCTCTTGGCAAAAAAATTCCCTCTAACTCCTGATAATTTCACTGTAAAGATATTCTTGACTCTGGAGTTTCTATATTTATAGGTAGTGCAAGGAGATCATAGACTTTTAAATAAAATGGTAGTGCTGTTGTTCAGAATTAAGATAATAGATGAGAGGAAGGTAATCAAAATTAGAGATGTGTAAAATTCATTAGAGCTATTTATGGACTACCTTTTTTGCAAATTTTGAAATGAGTAAGGTAAAGAAATATCAAATTAACCACTCATGGAAAAAGGCTCTGATTTTTAAAATCATAATCCTAAAAAATACACATTTTATAGGTAGTAGGAGGAAAACGTTTGGACATTTTCCATGCTTGTTACTTGGAGTCCCAGAATCTTTCTGTTTAGCTAATACAGTATAAGATTAATTCTCTCACAGCACATTGCCTGGAGTTCAGTGCACATGTTTACTGATGTGTACAGCTCTCAAATAAGTTTAGTGCTTCTTTCACCCACTGTTAGGAAGTATATTTAAAAGAAATTGCCTTTTATAGATTTAAATTACAAAAGTACTGATATCATGCAAAAAGCACTTCAACTCATGCAAGCATACAAATGTGTAAATCTTAGGGAAAAAGATACCCAGGGCTAATATGAATGTAAATAGGATTAGCTGCTTGCATTAGTGTCTGAAATACAATTTTAAATGCTTACTGCCTGGTTATTATTATTATATATATATATATATATATATATATATATGCATACGTGTCTATATACATGTGTGTGCATGTATTTTTTCCTCAGAAACATATTTTACTTGAAAAAAATTCTTTTTTTCCAAACAGGAAGACTTTTAAAGAGATTACTTAATGACAGCTGTGCTAGTGATGGAGTCTGTTGTTATATATATAAGGCATATATTTGTTGTTATATTAAATATTAACACAAAATGAGGGCAGACTTCCATCCTTCACATATCTACCCAAATGCAGCAACAATTCTAGACCCAGTATTCTCACTGAATCATGAACAATGACAGCCACCAGATTCTCTATAAGCCTATGAAAAGAACAATTTTCAGTTAATGGTGCCACTAAAGCTGCATAAATCAACATAGGGGGAATTTCATTAGAGATTTCAGTCCCCTATGTCATGGCTTCTGCAGCAAAGCAAGTCCTTTAAGCAGCCTTAGTGCTAGTAGAGGGAATTTATTTTGTTATTACTTATGTTAAACTGATACAAGCATGGGGGCTATAAGAAGCCTAAAAAAATTTCAGTTATCTGACACACTCTTGAACTTGAAGTAGGGTAGATGCCTGAGGAATAGGGCAGATTTTGTGTTTCTCAAAATGTTCAATCTTCTTGCTGTTTTTCTGCTTGCTAATTGAAATGGTAATCCTTTTTCCAGCAATAACCATATATACCTGTGAATTGTTCAGTTTAAGTGACAGCTAAAAAGAGATAATGTCATTTTCTCTCCTGTGTGTAGTAAATATGTTAGAATGATGCCATAATAATTGTTCATGAGCTTGTAGAGAAGAAAGAGTCCTAATTTGCCCTGTCAAAGTGGGCAAACAGTTGTCAAACGACACAACATTGCATACCTGGAGTGTGATGTCAGACTGATAATTGCTCAAGCAGAAAAGTTTGTTTTTTCTAAAACATCAGCTTTCTCCAAGTGTGCTGTTGTGTAGAGGGGCCTGTGAAGAACAGTGCTGTGGCTCCTGCTAGGCAAGAGTATTGCTATGGGCTGTGTGTAGAACATGGGAAATCAAAATTCATTACAAAGAGTGAACAGTTTGGCAGAAGTTAAACCCCCTGTTTTCAGTTAGATGTGATTCATTTTAATGTTTTTTTAACTAAAACACTTCAACTTTTTTGTTTGGTAAGAATATTTTTCGTTTTAAAAGCTGTTTCATTTATGAATAAACCTTGGGGCCCTGCACAATGCTCAGCTTTGCAGATCAGTGCAGCATGGAAGGCAGTGGGAGACACCGGTGGCACCAGAATGGGGTCCCCATGCACAGGCACATGAGTTCAGCACGTGGCTCCTGCCCTTTGGTGTGGGCTACCAGCTCGGCCTCAGGCTCATTTTTTCTGGGTAATGCACCCCATTGTAAATAGATCAATTGCCAGCATTATGTAACATAAAGGAAGAGACCTCACTACATCATTTTTTCATAATTATACAAAAATAAAATGAGTGCATAAACAAGACCAGAAAAGAGCTCTGAGTGTTTACAGAAATAAAAATAAATGAGTGTGTTTTTTGAATTAATATTTTCAAATGTTCAGGTTGAATTAATTTGAGAAATATGAATATGTATTGGTAGTGTTAATTCTTTGGGGTTTTGAAAATTCTTACAACCACATAATTAAATGAGTGCCTTTAGAAATACTGATAAAACCCATTGCCATTCAAATATCCATACAAGACAACAGGGGCTGTAAGCTGTAGGCTTTAGAGATTAGTTTGGCCATGGGCCAGTATTTATCACAACATTTCCATCTTAGAAGATAAAATTTAATCATTTTTATTTAAATATAAATCAAAATTAATGCAGGTTTAAAAAAAAAAGAGAGTGTATAACCTAATCACAATATCTTTATTTTAGAGATGCTCGCCTCTATTGTTTCTATTCAGAAGAGCAATTCTGTCTTTGTTGTGCTGCTCTTCCTTCAGCATTTTTTTGCTTCTACAAGGGTGCAAAAGGAAGGGGCGGTTGACCCAAATACAGTCCTATCTTCTAATTTTGCCAAGATCAAAGGCATTTCTAGCGTTTTATGTGCTGCCTATTGGTGAAGTCTAAAAAAATGCAGTGTTTAGGCACGTCTCCACTTCCCAGACACAAACACAGGCAGCCCAGGATCAGTCAGTGATCTCTTGGTTCTGTCAGTGCCCTCTCCCCACCTGCACACCCCCGTGGTGCTGCAAGGGGAGCACCTGCCTCAGGTGCCCTCACCCTGCTTGGTGCAGGGAGTTCTGCTGAACATGACTATTCATACTGTCACTCTTTTACTGATGTGGAAAAGGTATGTAATAGACCGATAGTTTGGAGACTAATTTTGAAAAATAAAAAATTAACTGTCTGCTTTTGTTGTGGGATTATGGACAGCATGCTCAGGAGGCAGCAGGAATTTCTGGAGGATGTGGCTGTGTTCATACAGGTAGCTGGGTGAAGGGCAGTGCTCCCCTTGCATAACAGAAAAGTAAATGCTTGGATGTTACTTGCAGCAGCCACCAATGAATATGAAGCTTTCTCAACCACATGTATGTTGTACCCATCTGGGGAAGAGCACATGGTCAGTTTGCAAGTTTTCCACCACCACATTGCATTTCTCCTGGTATTACATTGACTTTTACAGTCCTGATGTTAGAAATGAGCAGTCCTATCTCTCTGGCTTTGTAAGCAAACACAATTTTTTTTTATTTTTTTTTTTTTTTTTTAGTTGAGCTAGTGAAATGGTGTTTGTTAAAGGGTTGTTAAACCAATTCTGAGCAAAGCCTGGTTGTCCTCACCTCTTGCTTCAAATTACAAAACGCAGTAAGGAAGAACATTTCACAACACAGGAGACTTGAGGAAACCTCCAACCAACGTGCTGGGATTGTTCTGGTAATGCTAATTCTGCTACCAAACAATGTGCAGCTTGTGTAGGGATCAGTGGGAGCACTGCCTTAGGATCCCTGCTTACTCCATACCTTCAGATTAAACAAGTGATCACACATGATTTCCTACCCGGCAAGCTTTAAAAGCAGCTTTCTGTATCAGGCTTTGATATGAATGTGTATATGTGTGAAAAATGTTAAGTGGATACCTAATTATATGTTATGGGGACCCCTCATGTTGGGTAACAAAAACATAAAGCTGGTCCTGCAGTATCTATCTTTCATCAGCCAAAGATTACTGCTAAAAACTTTCTCTGGGAGAAAGAAATAGAGCTGTTCTTTCTTAATGCTATTTCTTGTACAAGGAAGGCAGACTGGTTCTGACTTTTAATGCAAAAGCAAATTCAGTGCTATGCAGTGCTCAACCTCATATTGTAATAACACACTAACATCTGGAAAATGTGAACTTCATGGGATTTTTCTAGTCAGAGTTTTCTTCTGTAGGGTTTTTTTCTGTCTGCTTACTTGTTTTGCTCCTTCAGGATAATATCCAGGACATCTGGGCATCTAATGGAAAAAGATACATTATTTAGAAAATTGTTAGACTCCTTAATACTGGTATTATTTTTATATATATATATATATATATACACATATATATATACACCTGTGTGTGTGTGTATATATATATATAAGATATATATATACACTGGTATTATATATGTGTATATATATATATTGGTATTATATATATACTGGTGTGTGTATATATATACTGGTATTTTATATATATAAAATATCCAGAATAATATCCAGGCTATCTAAGGGGAAAAAAAAAAATCAATTATTTAGGAAATTGTTAGACTCCTTAATAGTGGTATTATATATATATATATATATATATGTACTGGTATTATAGATATATGTTTATATAAAATACTGGTATTATAGATATATAATTATATAGATATTAAATGTATAATGTTTATGCATAGGTACATTCACATAGTCAGAATCTTAAGCATTGTTTACATATCTCAGCACCACCTGCTTAAACCACTGGATAATTCACAGCTTCCACTCTCTCCTGTTCCTTCAGTAAATAGGGCCAAATTCAAAGTGGAACTGAAGGTGGATCCATTTCTTCAGCTTCAATGGATTTCAGTGCTTGTTTAGCAGCAGCTCTTGAATACTCAGAGGTGGTTGTGAGCTCAGGATTCTTTACCTAAGGCTATGTTGGTATTAGTTGTTCTAACCCGTTAGCAATTCAGAATAAGTGGGGCACTTCATTAGCACCAGTTAAAGACAAAACAAAAATGTTTGTTTAAACTGGCAGATGTTAAAGCTGTGTTTCTTTCACACCATTTAGGAGATTTCCCACAAGTTTTCCCCTTGGGTTTATCTTCAAAAACCAACATTTTTTCAGGTGCTCTACAAACTCTGACTAGCTTGCTGTAGCCTCTTCCTCACTCTTAACCCACAGGGTGTGCTCACATTGTGTCCAAAACACCATTAGTACAGGGTATTTATTTCTCACACTTCCTGGGGGCAGCATCCCACTGTACAAAGTATATTTCACTCACCATCAAGTGAAGTTGATTTCCAGTTAAATACTGATATCAGTATAAAGCAGGAACTCAGAATGGCACTTTGTGCATCTTTACTGAATTTTGGACAGTGTGTTCTCCCTGTTGTTGGACAGAAAGTGACCCTTGTGAAAACAGCAAGCAAGAAGGGTCCTAGCAAAAGAAGCTAGGAAAGCTTCTTTTTGGTGATGTTTATCCATGACATCCTTGTTTGAGCTGTATTTGTAGGCACCTCACCTTGGCACTGAGATGTTGGATTCTTTATACATATCAAGAATGGCTTTGAGAAAAAGTTGCCCTCTATTTGGCCATTTTAATGGCCAAACGGTGACTTTGAGGGAGAGCAGAGAACTGAGAAGCTTAGCAGAAATATTCCTGAGAAGCCAAGCAGAAATATTTCATGGAATGATTCTCTTCCCTAGGAAAGGCTGGGGCTGATAGCTGGTTGGTAACTAACTGAGAAACTCATGAAACTTGGGGCTGCTCCTGTTTGAAGGTGCCAATGCTGCCAGCAGAAGCTCACTGAGGAGAAGGGGCTGTGCACCTTGGGGCTGCCTGTAGCTATGAGGACACACAGCATTGAGTACAAGACAGAAACAAGGCTTGTGTAGCTGGATGGACATACCTAGTTCAGGGTGTGTGGGATCAAAGTGGTGATTTGGTTTGCTGGTTTTGCTTTTCCCTGAGAGACTGACTTCAGCATCCCGAAAACTACATTCTGGACTATATTCTTTGGTGCCCACTAAAGATTAATCAAGATGCTTGTGTTTCAACATGTTGTAAAATAAGGTGCTCCATTAAGGCTGGAAAAAGTTGTTTAAACAACTCCTCCGGCATCCTGCTGTTTGATTCTTAGATAACAATGTTGTGGGATTTTGGAAAAGCCTTTGCCTATCAGGTTAACTGGAGAGTGTAATTTAAAGAAGAAAATTAGACTCTTAAACTGCTATGCAGTAGGGAAATAGAGTTGTGCTTTAGTACAACCAAGCCCTAAGAGAATATGAAAAGTCACCAATTCTTCTGTACATGATCTGCATTGAATGTAAGGAGGTCACTTGAAAACTTTGCTGCCTGTTTCATGCCTCATGCTGAACTGAAGCTCCTGTTCAGTGCCTCATCCTCTCAGGTACACTGGGGGAATTGTAGCATTGTGTCCATCATTGATTTCTTCTGATCTTGAGGCACTCTTCAAGGGTGTTACTTCTTGTGCAGTTATTTGTTATGTGTTTGCTAACATGTGGGCAGTGGTTCCACACATAGTCCTGGATCAGTTGCTGAAGTTGGTGAAGAGTCAGTACAAATGTTCACAGAAGCATCTTGGTTTTGCTTTATTCTTGGAAAACACTGCTGGTTCAAAGGAGCTTCTCTATGGGTAGAGGTGTGAGGAAGATTTATATTGTAAACATTCTTTTGATGACAATTGCTAAATCACTGTTTCTATATCCCATCAAGGTGTGTGTTAAGTCAGTGCACTGCATGTCTAAGCATGTATGTGCATTTTGTGGATATGTTCCACGTCTAAGGATGGACTGAAATAGTCAAGTCTGAAATGAAAAATGGGAAAAGACTAAGGTCTCTTGTTTCTGATTCTTTGGGGGTACACTATGGTCAATTTAGGTTTTCCTCAGAAGATAAGGCTTTTTTCCTTTCTTTTTTCTTTTTTTTTTTTTAAACAAGCAAACACCTCCCACCCCCTCAAAAACAAACCAAAACAAAAAATTCTTATCTAATCACATGCATCCAGGAACTGGGCTTTTAAATTAAACCCCAGCTATCTCCAGATTTGTCCTCAGAACACAGTTGCCAGCAACACCAGGTGGTGTTGTAGCAATCAACATTATTATTAAAAAAAATATTGGCCAGAACATACACAGAAATGTACTGAATGCTAATAAAAAAGTGAATAATAGTTTGAATGCTTTTCAGCTGTTCAATAAGGCAAACAGATGTAGTAATGCATACTTGAGAGCATGCCATGTACTTTAATCAGAGAAGTTTAGAGTATCATTTCATCATGGGCAAAAAGAAAGAGGCAGAATAATAGGTTCATTTCAAAAGGCAGAACTTTAAGGAGGAGAGCAAAGACTTCCCTGCGTTTTGTATCAGACCAAGTCCTGGGAGCTACATTACACTTGACTGGAGAAGACCTACTGCACCAAGCTAAGCAGTTTCATGAAACAAAGAGTCACAAGATGCAGTTAAATAGATGATGTTTTTTAGAGGCTGCCAAACTGTTAAAGACATATAGTGCTGGAGTATTTGTGCAAGCAAAAATGCAAATGTTAATGAAAGATGAGATATGTAATGGAGAGTGCTTTGTAGATTTTCATATGGCATCAAAACCCGTGAGGCAACCTGGTTGAAATGTAGTGAGCACAGCTTGGAACTGCTGCAAAGGCTGAAGTTGTGGTGTGAGAAACCATAACTGACTTAGTTTCAGTCAAATGAGAATGCAAAAATAAAAAAATCAAAAAGCACCTAAATCCGTGTGTTAAGACGTAGGAGCTACCATTGTTTTGGTAGAGAAGTAAAGAAAAATTCAGGGAAAGGATTTGCTGGCATCACAACTATTTGTACAGACAAATATCAAGTAAATAAATACAAGTAAATATCTTCTTGCATGTGTTAATTTTACATAGTCATGGTTATCAGTAGCAGCCCTTCCAGCATTGTTTCAGAGGCCTGGGGTCCCATGTGGGAGGAGTTTGTGGCACTGCACAGAAAGAATTCTGTCTGAGGAGTGGTTGGGTCGCAGCTCTCTCAGGTCCCTTCTGCATTTTGCTTGTCACTGTGTTTCTCACCCTCCCTGGCTTTTTGTTTCCATCCAGAGCTCTTCCTCAGCCAGTCCCGCAATCCCTGAGCCTTGCCTGTGTCCCTCCCTCCCTCCTTCCTCTGTGTGCTCCTCTGAGATGGTGTCTGTCACCTGGCTTTGCTCTTTCTGATTTGGTGACTTTTCCTGGCCATGTTTCAAGGGCAGAATTCCCCAGGTTCTGTCCCTCCATGGCTACTGTGAGGCTGGAGTCTGGCTGGTGAGGTTACCAGGTGTTATTGCTTCCCCATCCTCTCCCACACTGGGAAGGGATAAGGACAGGGATAAGGAATAGGCTCCCAAGAGCTTGTAGGATTACAAAGCAAACTAGAATTCATGCTGTACCAAGTCTAGATAAGACTTGGTGCCATGCAGTGAAGCTTCAGAGTTGTTTGTTGCTGCTGGGTTTCCCTTTCCTTCTCAGAACTATGTGATGCTGTATGTTCTGAGATCAGGAGCAAAGAGTTGTGACAAAAGAACAAACAGTCTGAAATCAGTGGAATAACTAGGGGTAAGTTGATAGATTGCTTGCAATATTGGAGTCTGTCCCTAAATGACAGCAGAAATGCAAATGCTGACAATGGTATCTTCAACTTAAGATTTCAATCCAGGTGTTTGCTCACCCAGATGTGCAGTATTTCTAGCAGTGAAGTCCTGTGCACCCTAACCCCATACTGAATTTTCAAAAAATGCAGAAGACAGTAAGATAGTTTTAATAACAAGTTTTTACATATGTAGTTGCCTAGAAAAGCTATGTACTTCTTCTTCCAGTTAAATATATATCCAGGAAATGCTCCTGTAATTCTACCTGCAAGAGAAAAAATTCTCCGAGCTAATACCAATAAACCACAGATGCTGCCTTTTAACCATCATTATCCTCATTCTCTCAGGCTGAAGCATCAGCACTGATTTTCTGCCCTGACTTTAAATTTCTGCACATTTTGAATTTGTCATAGATTTAGCATTACTTCAATGCATTTCTTGTGTGTGGTTGAATACAAAGAGCAGGAGGTCACGAGAGGCATCACCTTGTTTTATCCAGAGGTCAAAGCTAAGAGAGTGTCAGTTTCCATTTTAGGCTTTTGTGGCATAGTTGACATTATATATACTCTTAGGTATGCAATGCAAATCACATTCCTGCAAGCTAATTATAGGATAAATGTAGCCACTTAACTAGGCAGCAGGCATGTCATCTCAGCATGGAGCTATCATATTATGTACATTTGCTGTCTCCTGTATAATTAACAGGATAAAAATATTACTGCCAGATACCATAAAAAAAATTAACACTATCTTAATTGTCTTTTCAGCTCAGGTATAGCCTATTACCATTTCAAAAAAGACCTTCCCTAATACACTAGAATTTTAAACTTCATTTGCTGAAGATGCCATTAATCCCTTTTCACACTTTGATCTGCCATTGTGATACCTTTGGACTTTGACTTCTCTGTTTTGCTTTTGAACTCTCCTTAAAAACTATTACTGAGATTTAGTGGCTTAAAATTTGAGGTTGCTCAAGACTCTGTGTTTGATTTTTAAAAACTTAGTGACAGTGCATTTGGGTTTCAGCATAACAGAGATGTATGCAGCCTGCAATAGCTTTTGTGTAGGGTGCCTTCCTTCTGAGCTTTGGACATTGCCCTTGTTTAATCCAAATTTTCTGCACTTCTAATCTCTCATTTTTAATGTGTATCCTACAGCCTTCATTGCTGTCTTGTACGTGGCTATGAATGAGTGGAGTCTTAGAAAGTTTAATCCTAATTCTTACTAGAATATACCTTCATCAGTATTTGTGTAATATTTTGATGAAAGGTGGCTGGTCCCTCTTCCTCCTTGTAAAATTGCTGTAATCTCCCTGTGATCTGAATACCACATCACTGCTGATGTCATCTGCATTTTGTAACTCTCATTTTCTGAAACTGCATTGGGAATCTCAAGACTCTGAATGCTGCTTTTGCCACTTGAAATTATTTATCTGATGGCTCACATTCAGAAAATATTTAGAATACATGTTTATTTTCAGGAGGTTTGGGGAGTAATTAAAGCTGAAAACTTGCATTAATTTAACAAATTGCTCTGGAATTCTTTGCCACAGCAGTCTTCAAATTGCTCCTAGAAAGCACACCTGTGCTACAGACATGTAAAACCCAGTAACTGCAGAAAAGATTGAGATAAACATGGCACCAATTAATCTGGCAAAGCTCTCTCAGTTATTTCTGTTGCAGGAGGTCTGTAGGAACCTTAGGTAGTTCTTGCATATTTACTTAAATGTTGACATCAGTAATGACACACATGGCTAACAGATTTTCCACATGTTTTCCTCCCTGGATGACATCTTCCTACTCCATCAGGACTCAAAGTCTGATTGTGGAGGCTGTTGATTGATAGCTTAGAGCACATGAGGTTTGGGAAAAACACAAGAATGACAGTTTATATAAATATCCTAATATGACACTTTTTTCTAGGTTTACCCTCTTATTTTTCTCTGACCTAGAAATGATTTTTAGGTGCACAAAAACCCACAGATACTTTAGAAACACAGTTGACTCATTCAGACATCTTGTTAGCATTTTGTACTTAATTGCTTCTTTCTCTGCTTACCCAAGGGGAATTGTACATGCCAAGATGGAGCTCTACTAGATCTAATAGGAGAAAAAAACAAAAGGAAATAATGACTAGTCTTCCAAATCATCCTAAGTGGTCCAGGAGATGAGAGGGAGTGCTTTTTCCTGGCAGCAAAACCCCAAAACATGTAACTGGCTCATCCAGTGTCTCTTAGATTTTCAGATTAGGAATGGTATTTTTATTACACTCCATCTTTCTTCATAAAGAGCCTGTTTTAAGCACTGTATAAGCTACTTGTGGAAAAAGTAGCTACTATCTGTAGAAGTCACTTTAAAAGGAATATTGTTACCCCTGAAAGCGTTGCTGCTTTGTGTAAGCCTCTGGAAAAAGGAAGATAGCTTTATGACAGCCTCTTTTTTTCTGTGAAGACCAAAGGGCAGCCTAATATTATATGTACGGATGCAGCTTTAATAGCAAATTGCCAAAAGGATTCTTTCAAAAATAAGAGACCTTCAAGAAGATGTTTGCATATTTACATATAAATCACAGAGGGATATATGAATATGCCATGCTGATACCTGTCTTGCTAAAGCTATGGAAGGGAGTAATTGTATTTTTTTCATGCTGAGCTACTTGCACATGGAAGTGATTAGTGAATTTCCAGATATATGGAGGCTCAAAATGATCATATTTTAAAGGATATTTTCCCAGGATTGAAGGGAAGGGGCAGTCTTGGCTTTCCATCTCCTACAAATGTAGCCATTTTTCATAAAGGGTTATGTGCTGGAATTTTTTGCCCTGTATTCAAGACAGAAAGCAAGTCTTGAAATCCTTTTGTCAATAACATGAATTTGGAGTTCAATATTTTATACTTGCACCTCCTAAAATAAATAATAACTTAAAAAACTATTCAGACAACTACATTGCCTTTTGTAGCCCTTTCAACACTCCTGTCTACAAAATTTTCTGCTGATTTTGGTGATAATGGCAAAACTAATCTCTGGAGACAAAAATTAATAATTCTGTACCTGAACAACCAACTACTCAGCCCAGAGTAATTTTAAAGAGCGGTCAGTGTCAAGAATGCTTCTCCAGACCATTTACAGTCGCTCTGCCTCCTGACTTTCACGCTGCCAAATTGAAAGATTTGGTTCCAGCATTTCCAGGGCTCTCAGACCAGCGCTGTCATGACATTCCCCCACTTCAGGCACATTCTTGCTCTTTCATTTCACTGAATACATTAGAGGGTTTTTAAAGGACAGAGCAACGTTAATCATAATAGCCTTAGGTCTGAGACTTCATGCTGTTGGCTGATAAAACCAGCCTGTCTCCTTCCACACCCAGAACATTTATTCACTTTACTGGCTTTATCTTCCCCAACAACCTCGGTGATTTATCCTTTTAATCTCTCCAAATCAGTTATAGTTACTATTCTTTTAACTATGCCTAAGTGTTGGAAAATTCTTTTTGAATCGACGCAGTTCTAGAAAGGTTTTTCCAATCAGTTGTGTGATGTCTTGTTTTCAGGATTAAAAAGTGACCTTGCCTGGAGCAGGTTAGAAGAATAAACCACAGCTCTTGGTGCTCCAGGGGGCTAACAGGGGTGTTCAGCTCCTCATTCAGCAGTTCAAGGAGAGCTCCTCAGCTGAACCCAGAGGTCTGTGGAGCATCTTTTCCTTGGCTGGGCTTGCCTGGCAAGGGAGGAGGGAAGGAGCAGTGCTGCTCTGAGCACTGTCAGCTCTCAGCAGCAGGTGCCCCTCTCTGGGGTTTGTGCAGATGCTTCTGATGACATGGCCTCTGTTGGACTCTGCCTTGCCAAGAACCAGCCCAAATCCCTGGGGAGCTGGGATTCGTTTGCTTGGGGTTCTGCCTTACAGAGGCTTGTAGTGACATCTGAGTGTATTTCCTTAATTAATAGAAAATGTTCCTGGTTTATGGGTAGGAGTTCCCTTGGTGTAGCTTGTTCTCAAAGCACTTGGAGGAGCTGTGAGCTGAAGCTCTTCCCCCAGGTGCACTTTGGCTTGGTACCCCAGAACTTTTACAGACAGCGATGCTGATTGTTCTGGACATCAGGCATCGTGAGATTTCTGTTTTATTCATCTTTGGTTGAACTTTATACACATCAGGCAGAGCCATATGATGAAACAACAAATTATGCAAAAGCCAAGTGTATTTTCTTTCAGGAGGTTTATAGTCCATTTAGTCAGCTTTTTTACTGCTTGGTCCTGTAATTCAGGCTTCTCGCTGTGTTGTTACAAGAGGTAGCTCCTGCTTCAATTGCAGCATCACTTGATGCTGCATTATTGTGATAATAAATGTATTTTTAGTACCTCTTCAGTTAATTTCACACAATCCGAAGTGGTCATTTACATTTTAAAATCTATCCTACATATTTTTGTAAAGGAAGCTAGATAGGCTTAATCCAGCTCTGGTGACCCCAAAAGAAGTGACAAGCTCTGCTTTATTAGTCATGACTATGAGCGTGGTTCTTTCTTATCATGACTTCTAACTGTCTGGTACAATGAAGATTTACAGAAATACATGATCTGCTAATCCTCTGTGTTTAAAGGAAGAGTACAGGGATTATGTGGTCATTTTGTTACTGTCATGACCAGGTATCATGGTGGGGGTTATGACAGTTGATTTTTGGAACATCTTTGGAAACACTGGAAGCTGTTTTAATAGCACCTTAGCTGTGAATTAAGCTGTCATCACTCAGTGATCACTCCTGTCTTATGGCTATTTTCCAGACAGTCTGGTCTGCCTGTAGATAAGAATGCTCAGCTCTTCATTTTGATGAGGGCTGTGTGTTAGAAACTGTGATCTGAATTAGTAGGGAAATGGAAACAGGGAAATGGTTTGAGAACAGAGAACTGCAAAACTCTCTCACTATTCCAAAAGAAGCTCCCATGTTGGTATTTTTCCCAAATGTTTTGTTCTTTGGCTGTACTGATTCAATAACTGCCTTCTTCCTCAGGTGCTTTCTAAGATACTTATGTAATTTGGGGAGCAGACATTTCTAGTATCTGTTGTTTTAAATGACCACCACTAAATAAACATATAAGGTTCTGTGATAATTTAAGAAGAATGAAGGTAGTAGTTGCCAACTTGCAGATTTCTGGAATCAGATAAGGCTTTTTGGTTCAGTTTTCTTCTGGGTAACCTCAGGAATTTGATGTCAGCTCTATGAGAACTGGTAGCCTCGCCTGAAACTCTGTTTCATCACAGCCATTTCCTTCTGCCTGAAGTTCACATTGCAGATACCTTCTCAATTCTTAGTATTTCTTCCAGCAGTAGAACTGCAAACCACCGTGAGTAGCTACTGACTCTAATTTGTTGGACTTTGTATCTCTTGGCAAGCCTTTGAAGCATAATGTGGTTAGAAATGAAGCTTACTGGTACCAAATGTTACCCATGCCTTTTAGGATTATTAGTATGGAGAGTCCACGAAGACACAGAGGACTTAGGAACTTGCAGGTGGAGGTTGAAGGAAAAGAAGAGAAGCTCCAAAAGAATGAAAAATAGCTAAGTAGTCATAAAGTTTCTCATCCATCTCAGATGCACAGATAGAGGTGGGGCTGTGCCATCTCCACTGGCATTGGTGGTGGGGTGGCACAGCTCAGTCTCCACTGCAGCACCAGCAGAGCCCCAGTGGGACCTGCTGAGGGCTGGGCATGGATCCATTCCCACCAGGGTGCTGGAGATCAGGGCTGTTTCCTCCTGGGATCTACTTTGTTCCTCACTTATGGCAGTGGTAATGACAGGGACATGTTCCTCATCTCACCCAACTCAATAAGGTTTTTATTGCATGCAACAACTATACAGCTATATACTATACTAATTTCCAGCATAGGGGGCTGCCTCAAATAGCATTGCTGAACACTTTTTGGAGTGGATAGAGAAGTGGACACCACTGGCATGGTTCAGTCTTGGACTCTCTTCTTTTTCTCACTCCACAAAGCATAAAATTGAAATGAATGCTCAGCCCCAATTTAACTTAAACTTTACATGAAAATCAGAAAAAAAGTAGGGAAAAGCTCTGTAGTTAGTAAAAACTGGACAGGTTTTTGTTTGTTTGTTTGCTGTGCTTGTTTTTGTTTTGTTGGTTTGGGTGTTTTTTTAGTCATGTTAAAATTCAGCAAACTGGTTGTAGCAGTATTTTTGCAAAATACCAAGGCCAGTTGGATTATGTGGAAGGGGAATTGATTTCCTCTGGCAGAAAGTTATTTTGTTTTTTGTTCAGATACACAAAATAATTGCCATTTATGTTTTGATTCATTGTTGATTCCTAGATATTCACTCTGGAGTAATTCTGATTTGCTCCTTTATAAATGTTACAAGAGTGGGTAATTAAATGTTATTTTGTGACCTTTATGTGCCTTAAGGAAAAAGACTTGATTATCTTATCTCATGTCACTTTTGGGCCTTCCTAGCCATCTAACTAGAGTAAAAACATGCAGCTTGGTGCACTGGATCAGTGCCTGCTCCATTAAATGGAAGGCCTGGCTAAAAATGCATCATGCAAACAGATTCTCAGACTAGTGCTGTATCACCTCTACATTATGTCATTTCTATACAGATCCCCTTTCATATTTTATTATTGTTGTGAATAATAACATACAAGTGCCTATATATCCAATGAACTCTTTCTATCTCCTTCAGTACCAATTTTGAAGTAGAAGCTGTTTATAAATGTATGTTTAATTACTGTGATTTTTAGCAAGCTACTTGCTCCTTCAAAGTTGAATTCTAAAAATGCAAATTCTTCACCTACACATTTTAGCAAGGAGTTGTGATAGATTTTTCTCTTAACAGACAAGCATAGGAAACACCTTTGTTTTTGTTGTATCAAGGATGCTTATTCTCAAATTCTCCTTGTTGCTTTTTTGGGAAATTGCTGTCAAATATTAACTTCTGCTAATTGTAGCAACTCTGGATCACAGAAACTGAATGCACATTTCCAGATTTTATATATATATATATATATTGCCAATACATGCCTCATGCATTACAAAGATAAGTCAGTGCAAAAAATACATAATGCATGTCTTTCCCTATGGAAGATGACAGGCTTTCACTGAGACAATCTTGTCTTGGGTGAATTAGACATTTTTAATTGTACACAATAGGCTTCAAATACTAACATCAATTTATTTGTAGGAAAGGCTTGATTCTTATATCTACAAAAGCCAGTTTACACACTTGGTTCTTTTCATTTATTTGTTTGCAAAAGGTGTCTCAGATTGAGTTGAACTATAACTTGGCATTACTTTTTCTGGGGTTATGCATATGTTTGCAGGTAATGTGAATCAGGTTGTGGATTTATAGAGCAAAGCAGTAGGAGCTGTGGACACCAAGTCCATGCTGTACATTTCTGTGAGTTCTTGCTTGTCCTGTGGACTGAGAGCCCAGGAGCTGGAGGGCATCAGGGGTGGTGCTGGGAGGAATCTTCTATTTAATTTTAATTAAATTCTGTTAAATTTCATCCCAAAGGGGTCTGGCTCACACAACTCTGTGATGTGATCCTGCACACGGACTGTGGGTTGGCTCCTAAAGCACACTGGTGATTTGAGAAGTTTGTATCCATGCATAAAATTCCTGAGGTACTAAAATTTTACATTGTGTGCTGCTGGTGACACTTTTGAAAAAAGAAATGTGGCTTTTATTCCTGTGTGTGAAAGAGCCTGTGACATCATCTGCTGGCAGGACTGAGTGCAGCCATCAGGATATTGGTGGAGGCTGCTGAGGGAACTGCTTTTAGAACAGTTTCCTGCTGTTCATGTAAATGTTGGCCTCTTCCAGTGATATCACCTCCACTCCTCACCTTCTCTGTCACCTTTGGTTCAGTATTCTCCAGCACATGGTCAGAACAGATGATTTTAGGGTTAATACCCTCAGAAGACAAACATCAAAATAGTCATGGAGCTAAGGCTGTTACATGGAAGGAGTCAGATATGACAGATCCTCAGCTAATTTATGCTAATGTCTATGCATTACCCATAGCAAAGCTATGAGGATTTATTTCAGCTGACTTGGCCCACACATCCAAGCTATTCTTGAATAATGTGGCACTAATAACCAGGGTTTATATAATTATTTTCACATGCATGAGATAGACTTTTAGCTCAAATGCTTGTGAAAAGAGGGCTGCCAGTGCAGTGCTCTGCCCAGCTGGTGCTGGTCACTGTGAGCACCCCTGGTGACCCAGGCAGTGCCCACCTCTGCCCTGACTGGGCATGCACAGAGCCTGAGGTGTGAAACTGGGGCTCAGATCTCCCTACAGGCCCTGTGGCTGGGAGATGGGTGGACATTAGCTGTGGTTCAAGATCTGTTTTTTCACTAATGTGAGGTCAGACATTTGCTCAAGATGACTTCCGGAAAATTTTTCTTATATGTGATGACTAAGGCTTGGTGGTAGTTCTGCTTACAGAGTTCTTCAGTCTACAGATATTTCTGTAATTTTAAAAAAAATAATCTGTGAGGATGGGGACATGATCAATGTAATCTCTTACTTCTGCTACTTGCTAGAAAAATTATATCCTATTAAGGAGTACAGAATCTGTGCAAGCCTCTCCTAAAACAAGCTTTGTGTGTTTCAAGGGTTGAAGAAATGAAAGGTTTTACCCAACCAGCTCTGCTGAGCAGTTTTTGGTTTATCAGTGTGGTGGCTTTGTTAGTGAGGGATGTGGGGTAAAATTTCTCTCTAAGGATGATACAGAAAGCCGGGCCAGATTTTGGATTTATCAAAGAAGATGATATTTCTTAAAGTAAGCATAGAAAAGCCTGGTCTTTAAAGTTCATACCTCCAATTATTCCAAGATGAAGCACTGATACAGGGATTAAAATGGCATTTAGACTTCAAGTATTTGCAATATGGGCAATTTCCATCAAAATGCAGATTTAAACCTTGGTAAATCTCTCATCTCACTTCTGTGATGTAATCAAGACTTTAATTTTCAAATTTTTGACATCTTAGTTAAATATATGTGCTCATTATTTTTCCTAGTCATGGAATCCTGAAGGTTATGGGTTTGTAGGTTTCTTTTCAGATTTTTACACTCTTTCTATTTCTTCTCATTAGAGACTAGCTTGATCACATTTTTAGCATATTCTCTTAATTGAAATAAAGCCTAAGTAATTAACTGGATTGAGTTTTTTACTTGGCCCAATAGTTTGGGAAACAATCCCAGTTACCAGGATTTCTTTACACTTATGGCAATTTATAAAAGGTTTTGTAACTTATTGTTAAATGAAACCACAGAAAGTGATTTTGCACCTGAGAGTACTGTATCATGGCATATCAAAAGTAAAAAAGAACTGTGATCTAAGTACATGCTCCATTGAAGTGGCCTTTATGTGGGTAATTTGCAGATACTTCACTGTATTCCCAATTTTTTCCCCTTCAGAATTAGGGATGCTTAATGAAATTAAGAGAAGGCACAATTAACTTTGCTTTTCATGTGCAGTCTTGAAATTTCATATCATCATGACAGGGATGGCTGTCTGACAGGTATTTAGAGTATGGATCCTCTGCTTGATCTTCTCTAGTCACTTTTGCTGCAGTGCAAGTATGTTAAGGCACGGAGAAATCTATGATCTCTAGCTCTTGAGCCTTACATTTTCTTCTAGAAAAATGCATCCAAGGTTAAAATTTCTTTGCAGCTGCCACTATTTCTTAAATTGTTTCTCTTTCTGTTTGACGTGGTTTCCCAGGGACTTGCTTGGGTCTTGAGGTAGAATAGATTCAGATTAAGGCTGGATTTGTTTTAACAGAATGTGTAGAAACATAATTTGTGACAGTTTCTGTCTCAAAGATTTATCAGCCCCATTAACTGCTTATGCTCATTGACACAACTATCTCTAGCACTTAGAGACAGGGGGTTGCTTGTAAGGTCTGAAGGACTCTGGGTTACTGCATTTGCCTTTTTTATCATCATCCAACCTCCCTGTGCATATAAAGGTTGTTCTGAGCACAGAATAAGTTGAAATGCCTGAGTCCAGCCTCAGCACTGGCTTTAAGCTAATCCACTGCCATGAATTACCATACAGCAGTGTCTATCATTCCTGCCTAGCTTTCAGCAGTTTGGTATGGAAGGATATAAATTTTGGTGCTGATACTACTGAAACATTAGAAATCCTTAAAAATGCTGCAGCCAAATTCCTTTTTCTAGCTCCTGCTTTTCTAGGGAGGTGCTTGTGCCCTTGATATAAGGCCTTTTTCTCTCTTCTCCATTCTCTTCTCTCTCCCTCTTTTCTCTTTAATCTCTGTTTTTTCTCTTTCTTTGTGATATACATGGAAGATGCTTCAAGGGCATCTGTTATTTTGCTTGTGACATACACAAAAGAACTGCATGGTAGCTTGCCTCAAACAAGAAGAAAATAGAAATGTAAAGAAAATTTGAGATGGAAGATTGGGAGAGGAGTGTGTATTTGTACCAATAATGATAAGACCATCCAGAGGGGGAGGGAAAAAAAGTGGTTTGTGGGTTCCTCTGGTCCCAGTCCCAATCTGCTGGCTACAGAAATTTGCTTCAGACAAGAACTTGCTTTTTAAGGCCACCATTGCCACATCTATAAGCATCCCTCAGAAGTTTGCATTGTAAGTTCTTATTTCATTCTGAAATCTGCTGACATGCATGGGAATAACTGCCCCAGCATCAATGAGTTTTGAATGAGACCCTTATAGCATCAGTCTCTAAAAATGTGACAACAGCTACCAAGGGACCCTCTAGGATGTTTTATTCTCTTACCCGACTTTATATCACGGAAATGAATCTCTTTTCACTGGTCTGCAAGATGGGTTTGTTTCTGAGAGGTTAGTTCTATGATTGCATATGACTATGTTGTCTAGAAATATTTGCAAATGGGAATCATCTAAATCCTGAAGATGCTTCCTGTGTACCCTACAGAAAATCAATGATGAGAAATTAAAGCAGCCTGTGAGATTACCTATCATCTTCTGGGTAAAACTGTGTTGATGTTAGTGTCTAACACAAGAGGAACAGGCCCACAGAAATAGTGGCTTTAGATAAGCCACCTGAATTACAGAGCCTTGATGTGTAACATAGACCATAACTTCAATTTTTTTTCACAATTAGATGGCATCAGCACACTTTTAATGCAGTTGACAATAGCCAGGCGCATAATTAATTTACACTTAAATTTTAATTGTCACTTGCATTTTATTTGGTCCCCCTAATTACCAAGTCATGTCATTTTGCCATGCAAAAGATAAGCTCTGATGAGAATAGAAGCCTGCAATTATGGGAATGCATACAGATAGAAAGGTACTGCTGGTGGGATCTCTGTATGGTCTGCTGGAGTGCATTTCAAAAGTCCAATTAGATCAGGCTTATAAGAGTTTCCTGCAACACTTGTACTGACTGACAAACAGACCACACCATCTCAATCTGACTAAAAGTCAGTGCAATTGTGAGTTTTCAGGGACTGTATTTCTCAATTAAATAAATATTTGTTATCTGGGCTCAAATGAACCAAATGACAGCATTTGCAGTCTCCACCATTTTAATTTTACCCATTTTCCTGACTGAAGATTTGCACTGTGCATGTTGATAGGTTCTGTTTGTGCTGAGATATTTAGAGTGATGAATGCCCCAAGCAGATGTAGAAGGGTGCTCTGGGATGTTAAGTGACATTAAATCTGCTTTGCACACCTTGACATAAAAGTTTTAAAATTAGAATATTTTTAAGAAGTAATAATATATTGTATAATAATATATCCTGTAATATATACTATAATATTAAAAAAGGAAAAATATTTTATTGTTAATAGTTTTAATTTTAATATTAGTCAGTGAAAACATCCATGAACAGCACAGGCAACATATCTGAGTATCTCTACAGACAGATCATATAAAATGTTTAGCAAAAAGAAACTCAGGAACTTGAATTTTGTCTATGTGCATCCATTTTACAAGAAAAAAACCAGAAATTGCTGTGGAGCTTTTCTGTGCAGGGTCTCCATCAAAAGGGGAGTCTTATATAGGGATGTTTCATATGGACAAAAAGTTGGTATTAAAGTGAGTCTTTCCTATGTGTTTAAACTTGTTTGCCATGCCAAATATTAGAAATTAAACAGAATTTTAAGGGGAGTTGTCTCTTCAGTCTGAAACTCTCAAACAGACTATGTTTTGCTTTTCAGTGAAGGAAATGTGTTGTTTCTGTGAAATAACCGCACTGAATTCCTCAAATAAATTTTCTCTTTCACTGCTTCACCACAAGTACATTGTAAGAGATAAAGGAAATTAAAATATATTTGGTATAGGTTTTTATTTTTCCTTGGATCATGAGTCATTCAAATTAACATAAAATCTTCAATTAGGGACAAGTTCACAGCTCCCATACCATTTTCAGTGGTATATCACATTAATACTCTTTTACTTGTGGGGAGGGAGAAAGGGAGAACTTTTCCAGCTCATAACTTAGTTCCTCTTTTTTTTTTTTTTTTTTGCCTGTTCTTGGCAGACCGTGGGAATAGCAAATTTCAAAATTACTCATGTATCACTTTCTGTTCATCTCTGCTGCTGTGTTTGTTCAATCCTCTCGTAGCCTTTGCATACTCTTAAAATACTTCCTTTTCCATCTAATTCCCTACATTTATTTCCATCTTATTCTTTATCTAGCCCAAAGCATCCATCCTACTGCACCCCTTCTCTCTGCTTGACTGTGCCCTGCCATTGTACCAGCAGTGGTCTGTATCTGACATTTTCAGATTGCAGTTTATCCTTCCTTTTAAAGATATCTGCTTGGCAGAGACTACAAAGAGCTCCCCAGGTGTTCTAGGTTCACTGTGGAAAATGGTTTCACACGGTTGTTGTAGATTCCCATGATGTTGAAGCAGTTGAGTGAATGAATAGGAAACTGAATCTTTCATGGCTGATGGAGCTTTCAGAGCTGCCCTGGCTGCTCTGTCCCGTGGTACCTGCTAACGTGAGATCACTTGCTCGTTGACTTAGGTTGATTCATTGTTTTAGACACACCGTCCTGCTTCCTTCTGCAGGGCTGCAGAGTAGAAACTTGGGTTTAGCCCATGTTAGACCCACAATGGGAATGATTTTAGGACTGGACAAGCATTGCCAGTGTAATGTGTGGATACTCCAGCCTTCTGTAAACCATCCTGTTGGGTCTGGTTTATGTGCAAATCACAAGCTTTACTTTTGCAAATGGTTCCAATTTTTGTGAATGATCAAAGGGTTGCAGCACAACAGGATCACCTATGCCAGAGATGTGTCTGGATCAAAGGTTAACATTTTTTGCATGGAATATTCATTTTTAGCTTTGGTTGAACACTGCACAGTTCAGCTGGGAGCAATGGTCAGGGTTATGTTATTATTTAAGAAACGAACAAGCAGAGAATTGTGGTACATGTCTTAGCAAGGCCAAGTAGAAATGGTGGTGAAACAAAAGTGGACATAAAGGAAGCTGGTTCAAAGAGATGGTGCAGTAAATGTGATGTCAGACACACAGAAATTTTGATAACTGGGAGAAGGGAAGAGTGTCTGTGTCCAAGACACACAAGCCATAAGGGCCAGGGACCACCTGGGCAGGGACTTGCCCCTCCAGCAGCCCCCTCTGTGTGAGCTCTCCAAGGGGAGCCAATGCAGGCAGCGTCCCTGGGCAGCTGCAGCAGTGGCCCCTGCCTGCCTGAGTGTGCCAGCCCTTGCTGGGCACTGTTCCCTGTGCCCTTTAGGGGCTCTCTGACTCACAGCTGGAAGATCTTTTTGGCCTTGAGGTGGGCATTGAGATCTTTGCCCAAGCACTCATGTGGTGGCCTTTGAGAGATCTGTGGTTCCTCCCTCACATCTCAAGTGACTTGTTTGAATAAATGGTTTGAATATGGAGATTCAAATACAAATGCTAAATTCCAGTTTAGTGAACTGAAAATTATATTTTTTTTTTGTCTGCTTGGAGTATTTAGCCCTAGAGAGCACATTGCTTCACCATGTAGAGTTATTAGCTTACACTGCACTAATTTCTAGTTTGACTTCATAGGGATTTTGACATTAGATGGTATCCTTATGTGCTACAGAAAAAGCAGTCTCTGCTTCTTTTCTCAAGCATGTCCTGATCTCTAGCTTAACTTTCATTTGCAAATAAATAAATAAATGAAACCTACCTCTCATTAATAAGAAATTGGTGTGTGTGCAAGTCTGTTCTTTTAAACCCTCATAACTCAGCCAAATAAAAACAGATTTTCACTGGACTACCAAAAGGCACATGTCCAACCTAGAAAGTGCATTTAATAACTTCCCCACTTCTGCTGCTTTTTTTTTTTACATTGACATTAATCTCCTGTGCACATTTGGAATTTGGAATGGAGTCATTTTCTAGCTGCAGTGCTTCCAATTTTAAATATTCTGTTTCCTTTCAGTTTTTCCAAGCAATTCAAAGATTAGTAACACTGTAAAACATCTAAAAGCATGCTGGAAGTTTCCTGCTGCTTCAAGTGTTGTGTTATGTTATCTTTGGAATAATTTTAAGGTCCCACTGGTGTAGTATAACAAGTTATTATGTCATGGAGCTTATTAGTATGCCTATGGGAAACATTAATTCACACTGACATCATACTACGTTTTTCAATAAATCAGGGGATTTTTTTTTTAATTTTGGTTTTAAGATATAGTAGTTTTGGTTTTTTTAATGAAAAAAAGTGATCAGATTATTTTTCATCCGCGTTGGACACGAACAGAATGGCTTGGAGGATGTGCGTCATTATCTCAGCGATGACCTCTGCATTGTTGCAGGGAATGGAAAGAGCAGGCGTTTGGGTGGTTTGAAATCTTTATTTTTCTAGCATGTAGATGTTATTATAAAAGACTTTCTAGTCTGCGATTAGCACAGCAGGCTTAAATTGCCTGGGCTCTGGTCATTATTATTTCTGTAATCCCAAAAGTTTATGATATTATTCAGGATCTAAAAAATGACAAAGTAGACTTAAATTTGGTAAGGATTTAATGTGTGATGCATTTCTTTTGGAGCTGAAAAGTCTGTTTTTGTTGACACAGAGAGCTGAAAAATGACCACAGACCACAAAGGTCCCAAAGCATTGCCAGGGAAAATGTATAAAAAGGGAAATGCCCTTACTGTGCTGTCTGTATGCAATTGATTTTACTCCCGTTTCCCAGATATACTGTTACTTAGAAAAACGAAGACAAACTATTTAAGCTGTTGATTTGCCCATGGATCATGAATTAAACTAAGAACTGAATATAATGTCTATAGGATAGTTAAATTATTATTATTATTCTATTAAGACATCTGCATTTTACAGGCATTAATTGACTACCCAGATAGATTACTGCAATTTCAGTTGTGTAGTTGGAGAGCAAGAGGCAGAGATTTTTCTTATGGGTACCACACAGGTTCTGCAGTTCCAGAATGACCAGAGTTCACTCCCCCTTGGGCTCAGGTTGCCTGTGAGAGTACAGGCAGTTTTGCTGTTGTCAGTGCATCATAGGGAGAGGGGGCACGCTGGAAATTTGGGCATCCACAGCAGGAGCATTTCAGATGGAATAAATTCACTGTAGAGCAATGTTTTGTGTGTGGGATATAATTCTTGGTAAGTGCTGCTTGCCACAATCAGATGGTGAAAGCTCTCAGTGTTTCTAAGGCCACTATGACAAGTGGGAGCATGTTCCATGAATAATGTTGATCCATGCTTTAAAAACCACTTTATGGGAAAGGTTTGTGGCATATCAGCCTTTCACTGTGGCAGGGCCAAGGGTGTTCCTTCAGGTTAAGCAGAACACACTGGTGGGGTTAGAAGACTCCAATTTGGGTTTTAGGGCTCTTGGACCAGGTGGCTGGATAAGTGGCTGGTGTGGGATGATGTCTGTTTGCAGTCAACAGCATAGACACAGTTAGAACTTCAGCTAATAGTGTGGAAGTTAAATTAAAGTAATGAAGTTAGGCAAGGTACACCCCCAATGTCACCTCACAGTAGTAAGACTAACCTCACACTCATGTGACAAAGCAAAACCTGAGTGACTGTGCAGAGGCACTCACATGAAACTGCTGGATGAAAATTCAGTAGGAAACTGGAAATCTTTAGATTTTTGCAGTAGATGTTTAAAGCAAAGCACAAAAACCTGAAACTCTCATAAGACCCTTCAGAGAGAGCAACGTTGCATCCACTGAGGTGTTTTTCTCTTGGTGGTGAACCCTAGGCTGGGTGTCATGTACCAATATGTCCCTTGCCTAGGATGACCAGCCCTGTTTACTTTCAGTTCTTTTCCATCTAATTAACACTGAATAAAGTTCAGGCATTTTAAGGCATCTAGGGTGATCCTGACCCCTTCCTCTGCTCTGTGAGCTGTTCTGGCTCAGGGGTATCCTAGAGTTAATTCTCCTATCTGGAAGAGGGAGTTTGCACTAAAGCAGTTTCTGTAGTCTTTGCTGACTAAACCTAGGGGAAAAAATTTAGTGCTGGATGTCTCCACCAAATTACATTAATTAGAATTACTTTTTCTTAAGTAGTTAGTTCCAAATAATTTTCTGTGATTCCTTGTTCTGCCCTCCAAAAAATAAGTGGTTAATATTTTTCCTAATATGATGCCTTTTGATCATTTTCACAAGGATGTGGAAATTTCTGATATCAAAGTTAAGAAAGGCTTAACGAATTAAATAAATCATTTAAAAATGCAGACATTAGCTATAAAAGTGATAAGCATATTATCTTAGTGTAGTTTCTGAGTCACTGGGAGCAGAAAGGCAGTGATTTATATTCTGGGCTTAATGGCTGGTCTTGTCCATAAATGCAAGGGGTGCCAAAAGCCCCACTGCTGTTCCCTGGCAGCAGCCCCAGAGCTGTCCCAGCTGAAGGAGCAGGGTGGTGCTCACAGAAATACAGAGGGGGAAATCTCCACAGCCCTGGGCCAGGGCACAGGGGAGGAGGCACCCAAAGGCTCCTTCTCACCACCGGGAGAAAGGCATTGATTATCATGAGCAGAACCTCCTGGGAGGAAAAGGCCAGCATAAAATGGATTAGGGCTGCAAAGGAGCCTAGGAGAGGCACCTTCTGTTTTTCTGTTTTTGTGGATTCGCTTGGTGCCATTTCCCATTACGCTTCTGTTTTCCATCCGTATATTTTTATGGAAGACTTACAATCTCCTTCTAGAACTCACTTTGTTTTCTTTGGGTGAAGCAGTCTCCAAAACCTCGCTCCTCTAATCATGAGAGTGCTCAGATGCTGGGGGATACTGAATGGCCAAAGACTGTATCAGGAGAAGGAACAATTATAGATGTTGGGTTATGAATGCAGTGTTTGTGCAAGTGTCTACTACAGCAACAGCAGTAGAAGATAAACAACCAGCACTAAAATACTAAAGAACGATGATGAATATACATGTATCTGACAGGAAGATCCATGAAACTACAAAGCAGCTCAATTTTATGAAAATATAAAGATGCATTTCTTCTTTTACTAACCTAGATCAGAAGAATTATCATGCATTAAAATAAGCAATTTATACCAAAATTTGCCAGTCAGTTTGGAAGCAAGTTTAAACACAAGTCAGCATCAAGCTATGATGTCTTTTAATGTATGTCAGCCTTACTTTATACTGAAAAATTAACTGGCTATATAATGATTTACATTATTTTAAAAGTAATTGCAACACTGCACATGAATAAAATGCATCAAATATAGTTTTACTGAGTTTATCTCTTGTAAACAACAATGTAAATAAAAAACAATGTGAATGATACACAAGAAGGTTATTTCTTTCTAAAAAAAAGTTAAAACCAAATATCATACTTCTGATTTGTATCTATAATTTCTGATACATACTAGAAGCCCAGAGAAACAATGGTCAAAATAAATGGTCAATGTCAGGCCCTAAGTATGGTACACTAAATCTGCACACACAGGTCACAGTGTTCTTTTTTTTTTTTTTTCAAGGGATATATCTGTATGTGTCTAAGAAGTAAAGATCAAACCCCATAAAATACATCATTTATACGCTACTGTGTTACAGAACTGCATGGACATCCATAATGAGAACTGCTGCTATAAGAATATTTCCATGAGTTTTTTCCAGGCACACTGTGGCAAAAAGGAGCTGTCCTGTGGGAATTAAATAGTAATAAAAATGTTGGGGGGAGGTGGGCAGCAGAGGTTAAGAACAAAAAAAGAACAAACATGGTACTTGAATTTTTTCCCTTCTACCAGTTCATCATCCTTTGCAACAGATTGAGGTACAGAATTTGCAAAATGTACGTGGAGAGCTTTTTACTGCTTATTTTTTTTAATCTCTGAAGTCCAACGGTGATGATGAAGGTAGCTGTGACATTTGCAATTTTCCATGCACCAGCCCATTCCATTTTCTTCCCTGGTGCCACTTACATGGTACAGTAAGCCTCCAGCACTGACAATAATTATAGCCTGAATAAAATGAAGAAGGTAATATGAACAAAGCTCTGCTGTAATTGCCTTTTCATTATTTGCTAACAGTTAGTTATTCAGTCACAGGGAAAAAATTACACAGTAATTGGTTGACAATAGGAAGCTAAAGCTAAATTCCAGAACTATGATATTTTTGTGTGTTGGTCTTTTAGACCTTTTATTCATATTTTGATTAAACAGCTAGAGCATTAAAGTGAAATATAAATGTAGTCTTGGTTCAGATTCCATAACATTAGTTTCCACCCCACACAATTTTCGTTCAGTTTTGAATTTTAAGCTATCACATATGGCAGCCCTGTAAATATTGTAGCCTATTGACTTTGAAATACAGATTTGCAACTCTCATTCATTTAGTTTAACAGCAGCAAAGAATCCCTTTTACCTTAATGCTTCAAAAAGGTGTCCAGCGTGACTATGTGCAAGCAATTTACCGTGCAGTTCTGCCTTATTTGAGATACTCAGGTAGAGGAATGCCAGTCTGAATAGACATTTTATTCTGGGGGGGGGTTTAACCAACAAAAAATCTTTACCTACTCATGTGATTTTGTAGATGTGGGTGCCCAAAGTGATGTGATCATTTCCTCCATGGTGGCTGAGCAGGGGCACCCTCTCAAGGACATATGCAAGTTTTGTGACCCTACAATGTGAAACTGTTGCTGATTAGCCTCAAGGGTCTGCGGGAAAATTTGCTTCTGATATTTGTTTTTCTAGCCTTTATCTCTTTCATTATCTTTATTCTTGAGTTTTATGTGGAGCTTAAGTTGCAGCTGAAACTTCTTCATATATTCTCTAATTGGTTTAAAATATGGGCTTTTAATCTCTATTTTTGCTCCAACTTGGCAAAAGTCCACTGAGTACATTCTACTGAAGCTGGTTCATCTGCCTAAAGTTCAGCATTTGTTTAAATTTCACAGTTATTTAATACCACCATGCATTTCTCAGAGATTCAGGTGTTACATATGAAAAGGATGAAAATGACAGGTCAAGTTCTGCATTTTTTTTTATTTATTTTATTGCATACAATAGCTTAGTAGTACTATTCTGGGTGGTGCAAGATGTGCAAGGCTGTAATGTAGTGAAAAGTTTTAATTCCTAATTTTTTGCCCCTGTACATGGGTTGTCACTTGCAGTGAATTGCTACCTGTAAATGTGTCAATGGGCTTTAAAAACTTTTTTCTCTTATATCTGGTCAAGTCTTTAGAAGGGAGCAGAAACTAAGGGCTGGACTGATAATTGAACTCAGTATATTTACTTCATCAGAAATTTAATTAGAGCGACGTTTTTCCTATAAAACATAATTATTAGTGTTTCATCAAGCAAATTTTTGCCAGTCTCTGGTATAAACTACAGTGGAGTAATTAAGAATTTCATCTGGGTCAGAAACTAGAGGAATTATTGTACCTTGTATTCTGGGTCATGCACCTTTATGAATGCTCAAACTCCAGCAAACCAATTGCTGGAGGTAGAAAAAATCCTGGAGAAGCTGAAACCAAGCAAAATGCGAGTAAAAGCACATTTACAATGGATTCTTTGAAGAGTTTAATTCTTATCAGAGGGGGCTGCCTCTGTCTGGGCCCTGGAGGATGGGCTGTGGGAGCCTGGCCCAGGGCAGTGACCAGGGCATGGGCTCCGGCTCCTCCGGCTGCCTGGGAACGCGGCTCTTGCCCGACCAAAATCGAGCAGGGAAAGCTCCTTCCTGGGCACTTGATGAATGTAATCTGCAAGGCAAAGCCATGTCTTGTTATTCTGGGCTTGATCCAAATGGCAGTGATATCAATGGAAATCTTCCTGCTGGGTTCAGCAAACTCTGGATGGGGCCTTCCAAAGCAAAGAGCCGAAGGAAGTGCCGGCAATAAACAAACGTACCCCATCAGCCCCGTTCTGATGTATATTTCATACTTTGCCCTTACTTTTATTTCGAGTCCTAGATCTTTATTATAATCAGTCAGAGTCCTGGCTTTCAAGTTGTGAATGGGCATCATAATTATCTAATGCAACTACTCCAGAAATCAGATTAGTAATTAGCTGAACCAAACTGATTGGTGTGACTTCCTGAATGCATCTCTTTAATGTTGAACATTTGCTTTGTGCTTGAAGGATTTGTTTGTGTGTTTCTTGTATGTGATGAGAGGTTCTCTGTAATTAGCTCCTGGGGGACAGCATATTCTAACAGTTAAAGAATAATTGCAGCCCTATGAAATGTGAAATGGCTTGGGCTGGCTTTTGTTGCAGCTTAATTGTATGCAACAAGTACAGGAGGCTTTTCATTTCACATCATGATAGTAAAGATGTAGCTTTCATAAATAAAGAAAGGAATTTTGTACAGTGGTAAATAGTCTCTAATGTGTTAATTTTGCAGAAAAAACAAACAAAGCACATTTGAGAATTCTTGGTGTTATTGAAGTAGATGTTCATCATTGTTTCATTAGCTTGTAGTTTCCATGTATGACTTTTATGAAAAAGAAAAAGGAAGAGAAAAACAAGTGTGGCAATAAAAGACAAATGACTTGGTGGTCAGTCTGAACCATCTCATTTTCCTTTGAAATAAAAATTTAAATACTTCTAAAATTTTGTAGGAAGAGAAATTGAGTTTTTTTGACAGCAGTTATAACAGTGGTAAAATTACTTGAATGGAAAAACAAACCTAGTATTTAACATATTCTCATTGGAAAAAAGGAGAGAGAAAAAGTGGTTTTTATTTTCCTCTGTTCATACATGGGCGTGTTCTTTCCTTGCCTGTAGGATATTGCTGTTGACTGCTCCTAATAATTGCAGCTGTCCCTCCTACCTTGCTGTCTGCTCACAGTCACCAGTGCCACTTGCCTTATTGCTCAGTGTCTGTCAGAGAACTGGTTTGGGGGTACCCCACTGCGTGCAGCAGAGAGCCCTTGTGTGCTTGCCCTTGCACGTAGCCTGAGTTTGCTGACTGTTAATGTGTCTTGTGCCTAATGCCTACAGATAGGATTGCTGGATGCTACTCACAGGAGGGCATTTGGAATGCAGAAGGTTTTCCATCCGCTACCCAATTTACTGGCCTGATGCATCCATCCTTGCCATCCTGCACATCAGAATGATGGGTGCTAATTCAATATTTATTGATACCTAATTGGTATTGTTCAATTACCAGCACTTTGCTCTGTTATTGTAAGATGAATTATCCCTAGATTAATCATAGTACTCATGCATGCATTTTTCCCTTTAATAAAAAAGACAAAATTGTGTAAGTTTGAGTTTAGGTTAATTATCAAAGCTCTTGAACCATCCTTGCCATAAACAGCATTGCTGCAGCATATCTACAATGCCTGTCCATTCCTGTGGCTAGTGGCATGTAGCATTTATTTATTTTTTCAGTATAGATGACAGTGATGTTGGAGTCTCATTGTCATCTAGATCTGATAACTGTGAGTCATTTTGATATGGTTCTGGGCTAATCTACAGTGTCAGACTCTCAATGTCATCTTGTCACTGCCACTTCTTTCCATAGCATCGCCATAGGCAATAGCTCTGCTGCTGCATTTCCTTCAGGGGTTTCCCTGCAAGGCTACAGATCCTGTGAGGAGTCACCACAGGAGCTGTGCATCTCTGGTAATGGGAGGAGAGCAGAGCTGTGTCCCTCACAGCTCCCCTGCCATGGCTGAGTTTCACTGGGATGCTTGGTGGGAGCCAGGTCATGGGATGCTGCTGTTTTTTCCTTTGGCAGCATCTCAGGAATTTGATGTGCAAGTCCTCAGCCACTGCATTCCTCTCAACAGGGAAAGGGAGGGTGTCCTGCTCCTGCTGTGCTTCCCTTGGGTGTTGAAGCAGTTCTGATAAGAAACAAAGCATTTATTTGTCCAACCTTGTGTTTTTACACTGCTCCCTGCAACACAAGACCTTAATGTAGCTGTTGAATGGCTGTCACTTTTGCCATGCAAAGTCCTTTGACAGAGGGAGTGAGAGCAGTGGGTGACCTAGTAATGAGACTGAAATTCTGCCTGTGGTAGAAGCTTGTAGGAAATGGCAGTGAAAAACTCTGAATATGTGCTTGCTCTGCACTGTGACCTTGTGTACAGCTACCTTATGTACTTTGTGTTCTTCTGTGCAACAGCTGGCCAAAATGGGTTTGAACAGGGCATCTTTTGTCTGTATCTGACAAGTAGGAATGGCTCAGAGGACAAGTTAATTCAATGAAGTAGTTTTTGTTTAGCCACTAGTGTTATAAAAACAGTATTCTGCACACAGTATTCTGTAACTTAGTCTTTTGTGGGAATTCTACACCTATTTGAAAACATTATCAAGATTATCTTAAAATAGTTGTCAGTATTTTCTAAGCAGAAGCCTAGTGTTTGATGAACAGAAATGCTTAACTTCTTGAAAACTTTTTACACAAATTCTGGAGAATGTTGCTATGAAATTGGTTGAAAATGGTCTGGTGTTAACAAGTGTTAGATTGTGCCTAGGATGCTAAATGTAAATGGGAGAGATGATTGTCTTGAAGTACCTCTAAGCTATGTGCTTCCTACTTCTCATCATGAAGGGTAAGAATATCCACTCTTTTCCTCATAGGATTAGGAGGAAAGCACAAGAGAAGTTAAATGTTTGGAGTGTGTTGGGCATATAGGTGAAATTAATTTTTATTAAATACAGATTGCTAGAATTCCCAGTGAATGGTCATCTTGGCCAGTAGAACCATACTTGTCTTGATTTTTTTGTGGAAAATTGACCCAAGACTGTGCCTAATTCTTTAGAAAAAAACCCAATTCTCCTTATAATGTGATAGGTGACTTTTCCTCAATCTGTAAGAAGAATGAAGTATGAACTAAAAGGGAATTTTTCCCCCATTAAGTGTCTTCATGACAAAAGGTTATTGACTTGACAGGACTTAATTGCTTGTCAGAGTATTTTTTCCCTCTGAAACAGTGTGGTTTATTAGTTTCCACAGAGGAGGCAGCACTGGGGGCACAGTTCAGATGTGGTGGAATCTGCCAAGCCCTTTGCCTCTGGTTCAGCTCTAAAACCTTTATCCACTTCTCAGCTGGGTTCAAAAGAGACCACTTGGCAAGTGACTTGTTTAATGTCAGGGAGTATTTTAGTTGACTAAGTGCTTATAAAAGCACAGGGATCTCCCAGATCCCTGCTTTCATATTTGCATTTAAATAAATAGATATTTGAGAGGATTCAGTGGAGGCTTTTTGACTAGTACAGTACAAAGGTGCAAGTGTTAATTTTAATGAATAGATTAATCTGAAAATTTCATGTTTGGTAGGTTAGTCCAAGCTTCTGTCTTACTGCGTTGGATTGGAATAGAGAGACAGGATAACATAAGTGCTCAGTAATGCCACAAGTCAGTGATTATTTCCAGCAAGTATGAAACAAGAAGATGAATGGAGATTTTCCAAACTTGAGTTCTTCAATTAAATAATAACTTCTTGAAGTAGTCTTCACTGGTGGAAAGCTGGTCAGCCCATAAATCATAGGTATTACTTTTCTTTCCATGTAGTTAGGAGCATAAACAATTGTATCACTACTATTTTTAAATATTCCCTGACATGAAAATGAATACAGAATTTGGAGTGCATGCTCAAATTTCATTTGACATCTCATAAAGTCAAGACATGACTATTACAGTTCAAACTTGTAGAATAACGTCCAAAACTAATGTCATCCTTTAAAAGGCGCCACACTTTGTCCTGCTAGCATAAATGCAAATATGACCAAGAGTTGATAGCATAGCTAGCATAAACTGTTTCTGAGTGTTTGCCTATAGGGAAAGCCTTTGTTGCTGTGTGGCTGGGTTGATAAGTGTGTTACTGAAGTCACTCAGGTAGGTACAGTAGAGCTGAGAGAAGCAGTTTTACTGCCCTCCCCTAAGAAGAATACTTTTATTTGTCTTCTACTTAATCTTTCTAAGCAGAGGGTCTTGGCTAACTGAAGTCAATACAAATCTTACCATGACTTCAATGGGTTTTGAGTCGGTTCTTTAAGCCTTTAATATTTGTTACATTTTGACATGAGTATATTTGCACTCAAAAAGTGGCAAGCAAACCTGGATTTTTTCTTATGTAGTGCTTATTTTACTGTGCTCTTAAGACATCCTAACAATTATTCCTTCCTGTGCACGGAGCATCCATATGATTTGTGTTTCTTTTCAGTACTTAAAACTAATCTTTGTTTTCTCAGGCTTTTAGGTGGGACACTTACCTTAATCCTCTTATGTTTGTATGCCTTGAAGTGATGGCGCTTTGTATGATTTAGGATTTCAAGAGCCTGATTTAGAATCTTGAGGTCAGCTTGACCTTCTTTGTTGGATGGTATTTTTTTTTTTGCTACCACAATTGTGAGTAATTCTCAGAAGTTTTGCTAAGTCTCCAGCCCTAGTTTGCTTTCTTTTCTCCCCCTGCCCCTCCAGCACATGCACACAATTATTTCTTTTTTATTTCCTTTTCTTGGCCTTATTACTTGTCTGTGATTTGAGGTTTTTCAGCAATTAAAAATAGCCATCCTTTCTTAGAATCATCTTACTTTGACTCTTTATCCTTTTCCTTGCTAAGGACTAAAATTTTGCTATGCTAAGCAAGGACATAATAGTCTCATTTTGTAATTCCTTAATCTTGGGTTGTTGCTGTTTCGTTGCTTTATTGAATTGGCCTTTAGTGAATAAATTTTTTCTTTCATTCAATCCTTTAAGGAAAAATACCATATTTTTTGGAAGTTAAGAAAGGAGAGGGCATTGATCATTTCCTAAATCAACTACAACATATTATCATTTTGTGTGTGTGTTTGATTGTCCAACTTATTAGCTATGACTTCACTCAAATTTTTACATTTTTGGCTGATAGCCAGGTCTTAGGTTTTTATAATAGCAGAATATAGTCAGCTAAGACAAATTGATTCAGACAGTTGTCACAGAAGTATTTAGCTAAAATTACTTCAAAAGTTTTACACTGCTTGACATTGCAGTACTGTCTTTGAAGTGTATACCCTGAAAAATATTTGTTATTAACAATTCCAGACAGGTGTTTCACCAAAGACATGTGAAGATGTGTAGAAGAGGAGATTAATATTTCGCAGAAGGTTTAGCCTCTGGAGGAAATATTTGTCTTACTCGTTTGGAATTCCACTTGTCACTCCACCAAAAGCTTTGTTCGCAGTCAGGGTTTGTTCTGAACAAGTGAAATGAAACTGTATGTGGTCATAAGAATTAGCACAACATATGCTTGGGTGATACTTAAGTAGCTGCTGGGAGATAATTGTAAGGCAATCTTTTGCAGGCTGTGGTTCTGCTTTTACGATACTTAAAGCAGGGGTACCTGATAATCGTGTTGGGATTAAATACATTTCAAGCACTGCAAGAAGGAGCCTGTGGTAATGCTGCTGTGGCTGTGGGAGTGATCCATCCCCCCTGCCAGAAGCCTTGGAATGGGACAGGTGAGGTGGCATCGCCCTGGCTCTGGGGTGGGTCAGGGGACACCCTCTGCTCCCTGCTCAGTGTCCCCCAGCAGTGCTGAGGGGTGCTGATGCAGGGGCCTCTGTGCTGGGAACCAGCTTGCTGTGCTGCAGAGCAGAGTCAGAGCCCTTCATGGCTCTGGGCTGTGCTGGGCAGGGGCAGGAGGGAGCCAGCCATGGGCTCGTGGTGCTGCAGGTCTGCAGCTGCAGAGAGGAATAAACCCATGTGCTGCTGGTCTGCACTGCTGGACCATGGTGAGCTGAGGGCAAACCTGACCGGGCTCCTGCCAGGCTGAGAGAAGCACTTAAGGACATGACTGCATCACAGCCCTGCTCCCTGACACTTTGTGATCGAGACCAAGGCAGCTATTTAGGATACTAGAAGGGAAATGATGAAATAAACCTATTTTGATTTGGACACCAAATATAAACTGTTCTTGTGAGGTGGTGTCAAGAAAATTGCTGTGTGTTTTTAGGAGGTCAAATTAAAAGTTAATTGAGTGTGAGCTACCAGTCATAAAGGTGAGACAGGTTTGAATGCCCATTTTTGGGTGGGGTATTCTACTACCTCCTTAAAATTTGAATTTTCAGTGCAGAGGTGTTAGCCATCTGGGAACACTGCCCACTGATGCCACATTTGTTGGTGATGGGGAAGCACAGGGCTCACAAGAGAGCTGCTGAGATCGACAGAAGCAGGGGCTTAGATTTTCTTCCCACGCAAAATGTGTAACATTTAGGCAAGTTATTTAATTTCTGCCATGCCCTGCTGTGGGGGGGAGAATGCCCTCTGATTCCCGTCGGTGAGCAGTCCCCATCCTCCCCTCTGCGACAGGCTTTGTGCTGGGTGAGGAGCTGCTCCTGCCTGCGCAGGGACAAGGTGTGGCTGATGCATCCCAGATAAACCCTCACACAAAAAGGCACTGTGTCACTGAATGGGATTCAGTGTAGCTCTTTAATTTCATCCCTTGGAAATGTTTCTCCTCTTTCATCCAACTGCCTTTATCTTAACTTCTGATCTGAGGAAAGCAGCAGCCTTTCAAATTGAACAAACCGTGTTTCAAATAGGCTCTTCTGCTTGTGACAAGATGTACCTCATTTTCTCTGCAAGCCCTCAGCAAGGTCACACCTTTTTAATTTATTTTCTGTAAGAAAAATCTAGTTGCATGATAGAACAAGGCCAGATCTAGCTAGAGGTCATTTCTTGAACTAGTCATAAAGTAGAATAGAATTAGAACCATTTAATATCCCAGAACTTTGCAAGCATAGTTCTATTAAAATATGGGCTTTATGTTTACAAATCAACATAAATAGCTGCTTAAAGTTGTAGCCAATTCAATTATAATAATGGAACTATTTTAGATTTTTTTTCTCCTTTTTACTGTGAGAGTGACCTTTCTTTTCCTTTCTTCCTTTTTTTTTTGTTTTGATAGCTCCTAGACACAAAATCCCCAGACAGCATCATAACTTTAATTAAGTTTTTGTATTTCTAAAATTAAATAACCCTGTTTCTTCTAGAAATACTCACATTTTGTGCAAATGCATATTTCATTAATATGTACTAATACAGTATTAACAGACATTTAATAGCTTTGTTATTTGCTCAGTAGCAGGAAAATACCAGTCTGGATACCATCTGTATGCTGCCCTAGAAATCGACACAGGTATTTCTGGAAGACATAGTTAGTTTCTGGCCTCATCCTTACACACATTGCTTTTTGAAGAGCATATGTTCAGCAACAGCACAGGGGGTTTTTAACCAAAATTCCCCAGCCAGTTTTTGTTATATTGCTCACGTTTTCCAGAGAGCCATTTCCCACAAGCCTATCTGTTTCCATACTTTCAGATGCCAGCTGTTGGTTTGCAGCATCAGCTTTCCACAGGCTGGTGTTGTTTCAACAGCTGTAGTATGGAAGTGAGAGACATTGCACTGGCAGAGGTGCTGGGGACCTTGCAGCAGTGATAGGCAGAGCTTAGGTCCTGCTCAGGTCTGGCTATGAAAATGTCACAGGGCTGTTGGGGGCTCTCCAGGTGCCCTCTCTGCTCAGGTTTTCTTCTTGTCAAGTCCATTATGTCAAAGGCCTATCTAAACTTCTTGGTTTTACATCACGGGTGCAGCAGAGCAGAACGTCTCCTCCTAAGAGCTCCCAATCCCCTTGACTGACGTCTGTGCTCACTGTATGTCTGTACACTCAAAGTTTTGATGGAAAATATTGAAAAAGGCTGTGTGTACATGTGAGGTAGCTGGTTTTCTTAGAGGTTTTTTTAATATAATTGATAATGTCACGATTCCACTGTGCCCTAGTGCAGCTCAGTCATTCATTCTGGATTTGTGCTGAAGTATTCGTGCAACACATTTGAATGCTGTGCAAAAGGGTGCCCTGAATGCTCTGAAACTCAGGTAGGGATCAAAGGCATTCTTGAGCTCTGACAATACTGTGCTGTGTACTATGATTAACTTGCATATCACTATGCAGTTCTACCTTACCAAACTCCCCCTATACGGGTAAAATAATAGTGCTGATTGACATCACCATGTGAGCTGAGGATTATTTATTAATAGCTACTAACAGTTTTTGACCACTCAGTAGATATCATCATTTTCAGCTGAACATAACTCACATTTTGATTTGTTTGACTAAATTTACACTTACATGGAGACTGCTTGGAGAAATTGCTATGGGCCCACAGTAATTTATCAGCATTCAGTCGTACTTCAGGCAAATGGAAGCTTTTTCTAATAAAATTTATGTATTAAAATAACATGGAGAACTTTTGAATTATGGAAAAACACCAAGAGTGTATGTTGGAATAACAAGGTCTCAAATATTAAAAGAATACAGAAAAGGAGATGGAACTTTGCCATTTTTCCCATTCAAAATTCAAGTTACATATGGTATGTCCTCATGTTTTCCTATAAACATAGTTCTGTGTTTAACAGAGCATAATCAAGGATAAATTTACTTTTGAGGGTTTAATTCAGAAGAATATGAGAAATCAGGCTTAAATAAACTGGTCAGAATGTCGGCTAAGCAGAAAGAGTTTCATCTTTTTTGTGAGACTAGGTTTTCTATTTCAATTCCAAATCAATAAGATTACTAATAAAATCTGTGGTCATCTCTCTTCGGGATAGCCTAAGGAGCTCCCACTGCCAGGCAGAGTGTGGTGACTTTGCAGGAATGTCACTGTGGCTGGGCTCACATGAGCAATCCAGCTGATCAAAATGAGATTCACCTCTGAGGCTGAATAAGTAAAATTCCAGCTGCAAAAAAAGCCTTTACAGAACCCGAGTCTTGGTCTGGTTTGGCACAGAGGAAATAGCTATGGGATTCCATCATTCAGTTTCACAGCTTCAATTCAGAGAGCAATAGCATTAAGTTAGAGATGTTTGAAAAATGATTGTTTAAAAGGCTGTCTCTTAAATATTTTTACACTTCTCTTTCCAACAAGAACATGTTTTCATTCACTGTCTTCACTGCTTGAGCTTCTCACTCCATGCTTGTTCTACAAATCTGATGTCTCTAGATTGGTCTTTTTAGTAATCTGAAAGTCAAGTGCCTACACAGGCATTATTAGAGACAGATGATATATCATCCACTCTTTTATTATTTCTTGCACTGAGACAAGACCATCTGTTGTCTTAAAACTGCCCACATATTGTAAGAAATTTCTTTATAAATTACTGTAGGGAGGAAAAGAGAGCATTCTTGCTGTGTACAGCCTGATCCTTTTTTTAACGTAGTGTTAAAATATGTTCAGTGCATCTTGAAAATATAAACTCAAAGTTACCTGAAATATGGTAAATGAATATGAAAAGAAGTATATACGCCGTTCAACAATGGTGTATATACTTCTTTTTTAATCATTTTAAAAATAAGTGTGAAAATAACTTTAATGAAAAGCCCTTTAGAATGGGGAGAAAAGACATTATAAGTATAACTTAATTGGTTCAATGAAATTGTTTCATAGTATCCTCTACAGCTGGTAAAACTACCTCACATTTCTCTTGGTTAATAAAACCTGTGACATATTTATGATGGAAATAACAGTTGCACAGAGCAACAGTGGTATTAAGAATTCCTGATGGCCTATTTAAAACACAAATGTCTTTCTTGGGAACAATTTTATTTTTTTTTTTAAACAGAAAATTTTCCTTAAAACAGTGCTATTTCAAATTGCAAAAGATTTGTACAAGCTGTTCTATATTATTTGGATAGACTATGAAAAAAACATGAAAGACTAAAAAAGATCAAAAGTTTGTTTATACCACCAGCTTATTTCTAGTGAAAAATCCTTTGACAGATCTCTGTCAACTGAAAATTGCTTTAGCCAAACTTATCCACATTTCTACAATACTTTAGATATTATAGTTGAAGTAACTACTGATGTATTTCATAATTTATTCCTCCTTCCTGGTAATACAAAGTTTTGACACTGTATGAATTAGTACTTGAATAATTGTTAGTGAGAAGTTGTATGAGAATACGGGGGACTTCTTCCAACAGAAACTTCAATGTTTTCTAACTTGATTCAGGCCAAGGAAGTTCAAGAGACTAAGTACTAACATTTACTGTAGGTGCAGCAATAAACAACTTTTCAGTATAGGTACCAAGCAACAATAAAATAAGAATTAGATGAGAATAGTCGTATTTATCTTGCTTAATATTATGTACCTTAAAATTCAGTCTGTAAGGTTTCCTTTACAGTCAAGCAATCTGAAGACTTTATTTTCACAGGTCAAAATACTCCATTTCACATGTCACAGACACAGTATAGCTCAGTTTTACAGACTGTTGTCTTTATTGACTTGTCTGTCCGAGGAACTGGTAAGGGTAGATGCTTAAATTTTAGATTACTAACATAGCTGAGATTAATCCTATTTGCTATTAATGATGTAATAACAACAACATAGTTGGATTAATTAATGATTATTTGTTTGTTATGATCATCTGTGAAAAGCAGAAATAAAAGGCAGGGAGACTGTGAAAAGCAGAAAATGTCAGAAATAAGAGCATGGGTTTGAAAACTTTGTAATTATATAGATGAGAATAGGTTTTGAAAGGGAAAAGAAAAAACATTGAACATAAACAGAGATAAGCTGCGTTCTCAGATTTGTGTCCAACTTTGAATTTGCCAAATTTGTGATGATAGAGATTAATGCTTTTGAAATGTAGAGGAAAATTGCTTCAGGATCTCATTGTACCATGCAAAGGCAATGTCTTAGGGTAATAGGAGATGGCAGAGTCCATTGTGCTGGACTAA
This sequence comes from Molothrus aeneus, assembly GCF_037042795.1. Classification (NCBI taxonomy): domain Eukaryota; kingdom Metazoa; phylum Chordata; class Aves; order Passeriformes; family Icteridae; genus Molothrus; species Molothrus aeneus. The sequence continues at coordinate 11,220,810 of NC_089656.1, read as the reverse complement.
TTTTACCCTCAGAACATCTGTGGATTTCTGCTGGAAGTGGGATACTCTGCTCCAAGACATCTGTACTGGGCATAAATCAGGATGAGAAATGTTTACTGTGGCCTTTCAAGTCCTATGGAAGGATTGTATGTAGGTTAACAGCAAGTCTGAAGAAATCTGTGCTATAATATTGATCAAGATAATTTAGATTTCATGGACTTTTTCTTAATATGAAAGATGGATAGAACCAAAGAAGTGTTAATAGATGAAGCCAAATAGTGTCATGAGTCCTAAAACATACCCGTTGCAGGCCCTGGAGCCATACCAAATGATTAACTTTCAGAACTAGTTAATGCCATTGCCTTGCAGTCTGGGTAGTCTTCATTACTGTCTCTCAGGTGTATGGGTTTGAGAGAGGATCCAAATCAGATCTTGGTTTCTAGTCAATACCAGACAACAGGAGCAGCATCTCAGACTGGTGCTGCACATCTGAAAGGTGCCACTCATTGTGTATTTGTGATGTACATCCTGGGTATTGGTTTCTCCACTGCAGCAACAAATTTTCTAAAAAATCAGGACAATGAATCATTGAATTTCCTTGTTGCATCCTGTGTGGCAGCATATCAAAGTATATTCCTGTATATTCTCCTACACCCCCTAAACAAAGCAACAGAACCAACATGGATGTCCCAACGGGACCTGGTCATCATGATGCTTTCCAAAAGAAAGAACTATTCTGGCAATTAAGATAGTGTGGGAAATCCAGTAGTTATCATATTTGTGAGGGTGGGGATTGGAAAATGCAGAACTATCCTGTGGTATTTCATCAATGTTTTATATAGTAACATATTTCACAAGAAAGTTTTATTTACTTACGCAATTAAGAAGCAAACCTTCCTGTTCTGTATTTGGCATTCTGTCCTGGAACCAAATGCCCATGGCAAGTTATGGTCTGTTTTAAAATACAGAATGTAAATTGGAACAGAGTGCAGCACACACCTGCTCATCTCCAATCAGATAGGCAAGCAGTATGCAAGCTGCAAGCAGATGTAGTGAAGAAAAAACCAAATCAGGACATTCTCTACTTCCATAGAGAGAAGGAGCTAAAGCAAATAGAGGAAAGGTGCAAAAGCCCTTGTATTTCATCCTTTTTCACAGAGAAGACACCCTTTTTTCATTATGGCAATGGCAAAAATAAGCATAGTAACTGATTCTCAGAGTCTGTGTGACAGTGGTGGGACACAGAGAGTTCACAGTTTTGGGATCCTGGTCCATTTGCTGGTGCTTGTTAAAAGGTCTTTTTTTCAAAGTTCAGATACTGAGAAGGATTGGTACTGTTTGATAATTACATGGTACAGAAAATCTTGAGTTTCTTGATGGCTTATTTCTTTGATTTGCAGACATTGTGATTATTGCATTTTGGCTGTGATCCAGTCTTTTCATGCAGCTTTAGAACCAGTGGAATTAAAGCTTCAAATTATCTATTTGTTATTAATGGAGAGACCCAGCTTCTCCATTGCTTTCTTTGGAATGGTTATTCCCTTTCATCATGGTAAATGCTGTGCTCTGGTTGCACCATTGGTGAACACTAAGCTCCAGTTGCTGTTTATTTAGTGAGTGCAAAGAAATGTTTATGTTCGTAGGTAATTCCAGTAATTATTGCTGCTAGCTTGTTTCATGTGTTCTGCAGGCAGTTATTACACTAACAGATAGACACAGCCATTCATACGAACAATTACTTGCTTACCTGGTAAAATAAAATGGGTTTGTCCTCCCATTCTAGTATTATCTCTAGTCCATTGTTTTATGCATCTTAAAAAACTTTTTATGCAACTGCTTTGCTTACTCATTTATTTAATGGAATACAGGCAGATGCCAAATCTGCTTTGCCTGTTTTAGAGTTCTGCAGTTGATTGTTTTATATAGCAAATGTATAAACTTTTTTGCAAGTTTCTCATTGTCAATAACATTTGCAGAAGAAACATCCATCCATGCAATTTTCTTTCAATCACATTTATGCTCCTGAAAATTTGGTTTTCAGAAGTTATTCCAAATTAACACTTTGATGCAACTGAACTGTGTGGGAAAACTGGTGCTGACTGCTCTCCTATTCTTTTCTCCAAGAAGTTGAAAGGTTTTGCAATGATAATTTTGCTTACAGTCTCCTTTGTTATATCCAGTAAAACACAACAGGTTGGGAGGGATCAGTGTACCAGATTGCACCAGGTGCGAAAACGAAACACATTGCATTTCTTCAGGCAGTCTGCATTTTACATTGGTAATTAATCTGTACACATGTTAGTAAAGAGAATGAAATTACTTTGGCAGTGTTCAGTAAGAGCCAAAGCTACTCCTCCAAACATTTCTTGTAATGCTGTGATGATCTGTTTTCAAAGATCAGCCTGGGAGTGTTGGTGAATTTGTGGGACAAGTGTGCAACTCTTGGCACCCTTGTCTTTGCTTTGCTTGTAGAACAGCACTTGCTTGGCCCTTGGTATGCACCATCCCAGCTCCTCTGCTTTCCCACAATGACCCTCTGCTGAGGATTGCAGCCATGTCTCTGCCACTACAGCTTAAATTCAATATTTTTCATCATGGCTCCTTCCCAGCAAGCTCCAAACTGGCCTCCTTCTTGCTCCTTCATCCAGAATTTATGAAGCTCTTTCCAAAGCTAAATTCGTGTACGTAGGCTTGTGTAATGCACTTCGTCTGCTGCAGATGTGAGGTTAACTTTTAATTCATTTCAAACATGTTACAACTAACACATACTTGTCTGAAGCTGTAGGAGCTGTTAACACTTTATGCCTTGCAAATCTCTCTAGGTTGCTTCTGGAATCACAGCAGAAATACAAGGGTCCCTACTCTATTCTGTCTCTGTTCCATTCCTCCTGAGCTAGGACACAAGGTCTTGTCTTGATATTTAGGCTGAAGATGAACAACTGATTTGTAGTTCTGGCTGAAAATACTTCTTTTTAATTTCATCGTGTTTTGGGCATTGCTTAGTCACGTTTTTGAAATGACTAAATTAAGGATGTATTTTCTTATTGATTTTGAAAGGAGGGGATACAGGAGAAAAAAAATTAAAGTAGCATAAATATTAGGACTTGAGAGAAACATATTCTCATTTATGGTCTTCCCTCTCCTTTTCTCTTGAACTCTGTCACAAATGGATCAAATGAGCAACATTTATAAATACAACCATTTTTCTTTAGTAGCATGAATCCTCAAAAGTTCCTCCAAAGAAACAAGTGAGTAAAAGAACATAACCAATGTGCAAACAGGGTCATACTAAAAATCCTCACAAAACCCAAACCTGACATGTTTTATGCATTTGGTTATTGACTAAATTAATGTATTATGATTTCATTTCTATTTTAAATAAAATACCTAAATGCAAAGCAATTCCTGGCAAGCTGAGAAAGGCAAATAAAAAGAATTGATTAACAAGAGGTGGGGTTTTTTAAATAAAGTTTGATAAAGCAGGTCAAGTAGAACTATGCAGTATTCATTCATATTTCAGCAGTAAGCTCTCATTATGTGGTGTAAACTAATCTAGATCTCTCCATCTGGCAGTTGTGAGGAGAAGTAGTCAAGAATATGATCAATCAGCTGCAGCCCAGCTAAGTACTTCACTGTAATTAAACTTGAACAGCATTAAAAATTACATGCAGTAATTGAAGAGAGGTGATTTCCAGTGTAGTACCTTTAGCTTGTTTGGTGAGCATGTACTTTTATGAATATATAAATATTGCTTTTGGGCTTAATGCCCACATAGGAGTTGATACACCCAGTGGGTCATTGGATCACTCAGTGGTGTAAATCTGCCCAGTTGCTGTGATTTCAGTGGTGATACATTAGTGCAGGGTAGCTCGGGACCTTGCCAAGTCCATAAATATGAATGCCATTCTGTATGTTACACCAGCTGTGTAAATCCAAACTGTTAACATCATTACTGTGTATTTATCACTGCCAGACTAAGAAAGCTGTGAAGAAACAGTTATGGTTGAAAGCAGTTAATTAATTAGCTTAAAGGCAAGATTGTGGCTTAGCTTAATGCAGCTATGCAGGCAGGCACAGGCGCAATGAACCTTTCTCCCTCCGTTCTGGCTGTCCTTGGGTGTCCTCATGTTTATCACACCATGGCTATGCAACATGTGAAAAAAATCTTACAGCTCAGGCTTATTAAAACGAAGATAATTTTTAAATTAATTATTGCCCAAAATATATAAGGGGAGTATGTATGTGGAGATATTTCCTCAGGAATCAATATTTTTTTCCAGACCATCAAAAAGCATTTTTCTTACCTTTTCGGGCTGGGGGCAAGGGGCAGCAGGTGAGTTCTAGAACACAAGGTTTTGAGGGGAGTTATTGGGCTATATTCCAGTCCTAAAAGTACCTTGGAGATGGATCAGAAGGAGAAATTGGGTAGTGCCTACCTAGGCAAGGAAAGCTGAAGAGGCCACATTTCTTTCTTCTCGAAAGTGGTGCAGACCTGAAGTGTGTGCAGCAGCTGGGGACAGCCATTCTTGTGACTGGAGCATCCTCATAGCTATCTAATTTGAGTTTCCCATATAATCATTCTGCAATATGTCAAAAACCCAGGTTTGGGTTGCTGTATTTCACTGGAATAGTTTTAGACACCTGGGCTAAAGGGCATCCATAAATGCCTGCAGTTTTATGTAGGTATCTCTTGTGTGGAATGGGTCTTTGAGCCTTACATGGAGGTTACGATTTCAGACATCACAAATGGCCACTTTGATATTATCTTCTGTCTGGAAATCCGTGTTTCAGCACTAAGCTATCACATTTTGTATTAAAAAAAAATAACATTTTGCCACCAGAGTTAGGTTCAAAATGGCACCATCAGATGAGTGCTAAGGTTGTATCTTTGCCTGTCATACCAGATGTAACACTTGTCAAATAACACAGATGACCCTTAAGTATCTTCCATGTATCTCAGGTCTAGAGGGCAGGTTAAAGTACTGAATATCTCTTCAGAAAAAGTATTTTCTACTTATTGCTTTGTACTGAACCAATCAACCTACGATCAGAGCAACCTACAGACAGAACAAAAGCAAACCTCAGGAAAAGATGCTACTTCTGTTCTTTTTGTTAAAAATAAATCCAAGACACATGCTTTTGTCTTGGCAGGTTTATTTCAAGAGTAATACCATGCTGTCATTATGCTTGCTATCCATTAAAAAAATAAAGGCAAATAAAGTGTCAGACAAAAGAGAAATGTTAATTAGGAAGTTCTATTTATATATATCATGTTTAACTTGTAGGGTTGCTAAATATTTTCAGACTAAAACAGACCCTGATCTTGCAGTATTATGGTGTCTGAATCACAAAATGAACAACAATCTGTTTACAAAGCACCCTTAATCATAGGCAAGCAGAGATCATATTGCTTTAGTATTTTTATGAGGAAAGCAATTTAGGCTTTTTATTATTATTATTATTTCCTATAGTAAATATAAGCTTTTCAGTAAAACAAGGATATTTCCCCCTTTGGTCATAAGTAAATATTGCTCTTTTACAATATGTGTATTCACTTGTGGGTTCACAGAGGAGAAGAGAGGATGCTAAGCTACAAAGCAGCAATCTGAGCATTTGGCAGAAAACTATCAATGCAGAGAATAATAATATCTAGCCCTAGGTATTTGTAAATTATACACAAGCAATTTACATATAATTTATGATTCTAAGTCTCATTTTATTACAAAATTTGCAGTTGTGATTGTAGAAACACCACAGTTGGGCTGGTGGGAGAGGGGTATTTTGTGTGTGTCTCCATTTGAACGAGGCTGCTGTGCAGCTTCTCCCCCTCCTCACCACAGTTCAAGATGAATGTATTTGCCCCAGCAGTGCTTCTCCCACATGGGCAAATGAGAGGCCTCTCCTTGGGACCCTTCTATTTACATAACTTCACAGTCTGCTTTCCCTGCTGGGACATTCCTCTTTGGATCAGTCAGTGCTGCTCCTTCATTAGGAGATCACATTTGAATTGCATGTGTTATGTTATCTATATGACAATTTCCATCCCCCCTTCGTTCCCAAAGACCATGGGAGGGAAAAGGTGGGAGCTGAACTGGAACACAGGGATTTTTCAGAGGAGGTTTGTGTGCGTGGTCCTGTGTTCAGAGACCAGGAGTAGTGGGTGGCAGTGGATGGGAGGAGCTGGAGGGGCTGCTGGCTGCACCTCCTCCCCTTCTGCCAGGTTTGGGACTCTTCAGGCCTTGCTGCTCAGCTTCAGCCACCCCTGCTCTTGGACTTTTTATACTTTTCTGCTTAGAGCTGCAATGTTTTTACCTTTTACTGTAGTTGAGGAAGGGATGGAAATATCTGTAGAGAGCTGTCACAGGCAGCCTGAGGCCCTGAGGCAGCTCAGATTTGTTTGAAAGACTTATTTTTGTCTTTCTTAATCCCTGATTATTTACATAGACAGGCTTCTGTTTGGGTCACTGTCCTTTTCTCTGGCATTTTCTCCCATAGGCTGTTTGTGTTCCTCTCACACCAGCATGAGTGAGCAGAGCAACAAGTCTGATGGGGTGGCACAGGTGTGCCTGGAAGGTGTGTGCTGCTGCCTTGGCTCTTCTTGTGTGCTTCAGGGAGTGCCACCACCAGCTGGAGCCAGGACCTGCTGGTGTCCTCTGAGGAGCAGCCCTGTGCCTGGCCTCTGCTGGCACTCCAGGGGTGTCAGGCATGATGGAAGGAGTTGGGAGAGTGCAGTTTGCTGAGGGCAGTGGCTCTGGGCTCCGTGCTGAAACTGAATCTCTCCAGCAGTGCTGCAAGGAGCTGGAAGGGCCCGTGTTCCATGGAGGTGTCTGTGAGTGGGACGTGGGCTTCCCCCTGTCCCTGCCTGTGCCCCAGCAGCTCAAATCCTTTCCCTCACAGATTAGGAAAGCCCATGCAGCCATAACAGGGAGGGAGCATTTCCTGGCCTTGCCACAAGGTCCAAGCAGCCTGTGGTGGTGCCAGATGCATTGTCCTGCACACTGGCTGACATTTAGCATTAGTGATTTAGACCCCTATGGAGGCTGGCAGAGCAAGACAAGTGAGATACTCAAACATGCAAACCTAGCCTGATCTAAGTTGAAGGTTACTGTTTGGTAAATAAACTGAGATCAAATCCAAGTGATTGGCCTTGAACTGACACCTCTGTAGATGTTTTTATAAGCAAAGAAATAAAAATTAAAATGGAGATATAGCTCATAGATTTGATGAAATTATTATCTAGCAAATACTTTGCAGATGGGATGTTTGGTATATATAACAAAGGTATATATTGAAGATTTAAGTGTATAGATAAACACTAAAACATCTGTTAGTGCTGCCATTACTGTGTCTGAACTCCATCTCAGTATCCATCCTAGCACACCTTCTCACCAGAAAATTGTGTTCTGAGGGAACACTTCAGCTGTGTCCTCTTTGGTGTTCACTTCTTTCATTTGACACCACACTCCTTGGTCAAGCCATGTCAGAGAGAACTTTGTGTTAATAGCTGTCTAACTGCTTCTCATGTTAGGATTATTGCTTTGCAAGCCTGAAAACCCAGGGCTGTGTTCAGACACATTCCACTGGAGGCGTGTCATGACTGTTACTAGCCTGGGGTTGATTCCTCTGCAGGAGTCTGCCAGGACTGTCAGAGGGATTTCATTGTGTGCACTTAAGAACCAGTAATGCCATAAATCCAGGAATAGTCTGTTGGAGGACCATGTCCGGGATCAGAGTTGCCCTAACTGTCTTTTCATTGTAGGTTTGTTCTCAGGTTAAAAAAAAAAATCCTTTATACCCACTGTTTAGTAGCCTGCTGGAAAATTTGCTTTATTGAAAAGCCTAAGTATTAATGTTTCTGGCAAGATAATCAAAACTTCAGGCATCAGGACAAGTCGTGTCATTGTAGAACTTCCTGCCATACACTAGGGGAATTATTAAGCTGCTCCATTTACCATCAAACCATTTTTTCACATTCCTGAGGACTCCACAAAGATCAAGACTTTGACTTAATCACCTTTCATTTTTCCATATGAAAGATCTAGCATTCTGTCATGGATTGCTCATTAAAATCTTATAAAATCTTACAGTCGTGTTACTTACTCAAAATCTTACAAAAATCATGTGTCATGGTCATACTGACTCATGATTTGTGTTCTGGGATGCATTTTGGTGGGATTTGCTCCTGTAAGAATGGAACCAAAGGAGCAGTTGCTGATAGAGGCAATTAAGTTACTGGATTACTTACACTGAGTAACAGATGCCTTCAGATTTCAGGAGTCTTTAAAACAAACAAAACAAACAAACTGAATGTTGTGTTTTAGAGAGTTATTGGAGGATGGTATTTGTTGCCAACTTGCAAGGCAGCTGTAGACAAACCCCAGAAGTACTGAGCACTCAGGGGCAGCCAGGTACTTGGGGCAGGGAGATCCTGGCCATCCCAAGGACATTGCCAGTGAGGTGACACAGGAATGATGATTATTGTGCCATGAAATTCAAATTCTGAATGGATTTTATACTTGAACTTCTTACCACAAAACATACCACCTTGGTATGATCAGCATTCACCTTCACACCAGTGGTTGACCTCACCTAAAGCAGGTGAATAAAACAGAGGTAGTTTATCTTGACTATGTTTTCACACTGACCTACAACATGTTAAGTTTCCCTAAGTGAACAAGTACAGTAGTTTTTTAGCAATCTCTGTGTTAGGAATATATTGTTAGTATATAATATATATTAACATATGTTAATATATTGTTAATAACGTACACTCTGGGAAGTTTTGAACACAGAGCTCTACTGCCTTAGGTTGTAGTAATAAGATGTTAACCATATCTATGCTGTTCAAACTATCACACCCTAAACTAGAGGGAGACATAGCTGCATTGTTTTAGACTCTTTGCTGTTTCAACAAGAGAAAAATCTGAAATGAAAACAGTTCTGACAGCCTGGAAGCCAGTGCTGTTGTTATTAATGGACTCTTTGGTAATAGAAGCAGAATTTAGTGTGCCAGATGCACCACAGCCATAGAGGGAAGATGCAGGTCTGGGCTTGTAAAGGAGACAGAAAAAGTGCACTTGGAGGTTACTAGGTCAATGGAAAACCCACAGCCTAAGAGCTCAGCTGCTAAAATTGGTGTAATTTTAGTTTTGGTTTTGCTTTCTATGTAAAAACTGCCTCTACTTCCTTAACTTTTTAGTTTCTCAAAATATATCCACCCAACCAGTTCATATTATTTATCCTTTTGCCTTCCAACTCTGATGACCTTGTGTTTACCTCTCCTGCCAAGAGCCTTAGACTGTGGGAATTAGAAACGGCCTCAGAACAACCTGAAATCAAACAGGTCCTTTCCTCTGGAGCAATTGGAAAGGTAGAGCTGGTACTTTTGTGATGGGACTGTCTTAATTCAGGAGTTCCTAAAAACAAATCTTGCACTCAGCCTTTTGTAGCCCTTAACTCAGTGAGGATCTCCATGGGACCCTGGGTGATGGAGAAGTGTTGGGGCTATAGAACAAAATATGGTAGATGAACATTACTCGGTTCTTCATGGGACAAGTTTCTTATGCGTTCATTTGCATTTAAAATTGGAGTTGAAAATAAGGCTTTTAGAAACTTTTAATTTGTATTTAATTATGAAAATTTAACTTCAGGGTCTCTATCTGATTTAAAAGAATAATTAAAATTAAGTATGGCTGGAGTGATTTTTCACAGTTTTTCTGCCTGTCCTTTAGGACTTAAAGTAACAGTAAATTATTTGTGGCTGGGGGTGATCTATATGTAAATTCCATTAAGAATGGAATTTTGTTATAGAGAAATTTAGATTATGAAAATGACATTGCTGCCTTGAACGTCAGTAGCTAATAAATGCATTGGTTGTTACCATTACTTCTCCTAATGTCCTCAATTAAAATGATTTAAAATAGTACAATAGATAAGCAAGATCAATTAATTTTATAAGATGATCAAAGGAATGTAGTTCTGCATTGTAAACGCTCTAAATGTGATAATGGCTTTATCAGGCAGGAAAATAATTTGAAGTAGCTTAAACCTTATTCATTTTAGCTCAAGGGGGTTTTATTTGTAGCTAATCAAATGGTCTTTTGTATTTGCTAAGGTAGAATTTTCAGATTCTGTGCATTAATTTTACAGAGTAAATTTCAAACATTTTTGAAAGTAGCCAAAAAATTTCTCAGAGGGCTGTGATTACAGGATCCTGTATAATCAAAGAGAACTTGCTTCTAGTGGTGTTCTGAGCAGGAGTAGGTTGTTTGCACTTGCAGTTTTGGAGATGGTTATTTTTAGATTGCTTTGCAGCAGTGGCATTTGTTTTACCAAGACGCACGAAGCACCAGTTGGGCCACTTTCCCCAGGTTTAGCTTCCCTGTGGCTGGCATTCTACATAAATGGTTAATTATATGGACTTTTTCTTTTCTTTGTATTTAATGTGAAGTCTTTCAATTTGGGAATTAAATAGCTGGATGGTGCTATGAGAATAGGTTTGTGGATGACACATCTAAAAGTGGCTTTGAAACCATGGGAAGTGCCATGTTGGTCAGGCTAAGGGGGAGAGAGGTTCACAGTCCTGGGAGATTTCCTCCTTCCTTTCCTAATGACCATCTGTTTGCTGTTAGCCAAATGACTTTGTCCTCCTGCTACAAACTTTAAAACTATTTGACTAAAAGAAAGTGTATGAGAGGTATAAGAAAAAATTAACTTGATGATCTAAGGCACCAAGAAACCCTTGAAGGTGACAACAGGCAGTGTTTGTCTTGCTGTGTTTGTGTACTGTGGAGCCTTGCCTTGTAGACATTTTGTTGAGAAGCCTCTAAGGGAAATGTTTTGGCTGCTCTGTCATCTGTATAATTGTAATCATTGATATTGGGTCTCCTCTTCTCTCTAGATTTCAAAGCTGGTCAAGCATTGGAACAGGCTGCCCCAGGACATGGTTGAGTTACCAATCCCTGGAAGTATTTAAAAGAAATATAAATGAGGCACTTGAGGACATGGTTTAGTGGTGGAACTGGCAGGGCTGGGTTAATGGTTGGACTCAATATTAAAAGTCTTTTCAAACCTGAATAAATGTATGATCTTTCCAGTACCTGCTTCCCTGAAGATCCTAGAGAGGAGAAAGTCAGGTCTATGTCATGGAGATGTTACTTTCTCTTCATGGGATAGAGCAAACATCTGAGGAGAAAGGGAGGCAGCCTATTCTACTGTCTTAGAGAATGTTTTTTAGTTTAATTATTTACAGTTCAGAGTCCTGATGAACACATGGGCTTAGATCTGTGTCATATTTTTTAGTTATCTAAGTAGGTTTTTGTATGTTTACCTGTCCTCTCTGTAGAAAGAGAAATAGGACTTGCTGGTGGGGAAAGAACCAGTCAGATGGTGCAAGAAAACTATTGCACAGAGGTAAAAGAGGGCAGAAGGAAACATGGGATTGAGAATGAGGGATAGTGGTGTAGGGCAATGAGGATGGATAGGAAGTGCATCTTCAGTGGATGGTGCTAGGAAAGAGACAGTAGGGTAACAGAGTGGTGTGAATTGAAAAAAGGAGAGAAGGGGAGCACAGACTCTTAATCTGCACCTAAACCCCTGTCAGGGGGGACATAAAGAGAAGGTATGTTGACACAGCTGCAAGGAACAGAAGTAATCATTGGTGTTATAGATGCATTCTACTATGAAAACAAAAAATGTGCAATATAAAAAAATAATACTTTTCAATCTTTCAAACCTCTAAATTGTAATAGATGTACAAGAGCTTTATCCATTAAAGTTGAATAATTATATTAAAAGGAAGTAGAAGCTTCTACAAAAGAGAAAGGAGCTTTTCCTAAAGTCAAATACAGAGCCAAAAATAAAATCCATATCTCAAAACTTCAAGATGAGGAGACAAAAAAAGTCTGAAAGCCATAGCATGATGTAATCCTCTCTTCTATTTTTCAAGTTCCACTTGAAGCTCAGATTGGTTTTGTGTGCCCCAACCCCCTTCATTGGCAGCTGTTTCAGGATCTCACCACTTTGCTGGTTAATGACCTTTTTCTAATTTCCAATTTCCTGGCATTTCTAATTGCTGATTGGTACTTGGTTCTCTCAATTAAGTGATTCTTTTTCCTCCCTAGAGCCTCATTTCTTTCACACCTCTCTCCCCAATGGTATTTACAGATGTTATCCACCCTGCTTTGTTTTGGTAGACTAGAAAAGGAGAACGTTGTTCTTCTCTGGCTTGGGGCTTTTTCCTTGATCTTCCTCAGCTGTTCTAGTCAGAGCCCATTTCTGCAGCAGTCAGTGACTCAGGGATGATGAGGTTGCCATGCCCTGTGTATTGAGATCTGTACTGTGCTGTTTCTGTGAGAGATACCTTTCCTTGAACAGTGTAGAATCATGTTTGTAATCTAAATCTTGTGCTGCTTTGTCTTTCACTTTGATGTGGCTAGCAGGAATGCTTCTCCAAGCTATGATGTACATGTACATCATAAAAGCCGAACAAGACTATGTTCTTAATTTTTTTACAATAACAATTAGGTACAGCAGCTATAATTGCTTTCTAAACAAAAGCAAAGTGTCATTGGTGTGGTGCACCCTAACAAGGTGTACAAATGTTCCATCCCCACTCATTCTCTAAGGCCTCTCAGCTCAGCCAAGTCCCTGAGCTCTGAAGTTTCACGTCCTCCTTCTGCTGCCAGAGTGGGAAATGGATCAGCCCATCCCTGCTCCCTGCCCACAGTTTTTACAGGCCTCTAGCAGAGCCATTTAGAGGGGAAGTGCAGATCCAGCATGGACAGGTGGGAAAAGTGCCCATTGCTGCAGCACAGAAAGTACACAAGCCTTGAGCAATGAGCTAGTTAGGATTTTGCATTCCCAGTTTGTTGTAAGAAAAAATTCTTGTTTTTCCAGTTGCTCCCCAAGAGGTTGTTATAACTATCTGCCATTTAAAGAGCACACACACACACTTGTGCTTACATGGGAAAAAGATGAATCTGCATTTTCAAACAGACACCTGAGTATATATGGCAAATAAAACAGTTCAAGAAAAATACGCATTAAAATCACATTGTCATAATCATTGCAAGCTGCCTGAATAAATTATCTTCATAACCTGGCCCAGCCTGTGTGAAAATTTGGATCAAGAGGAGGAGATATTGCATTGAAATTGTTGTTTGCTACGTGTGCTTGCATCCAGATGAAGCCCTCTAATACAATGGCCAAATGAAATAAGCTTGGGTCAGTCACACAACTCCAGTGAGTGTTTGAGCTGAAATACTGCACTTCATCTGCAGTGTAATTCCATTTGTGCTATTACATAATTAAATTGAGACTTGAATCATGTATTTTAAAAGATTATGTGACCATATGCAGCTTGAACAAGGGCCAACTTTTGAAATAGGGCTCTTTTTACCATGTCTTTCTCTCATATTTATTGAGGGGTATTTTTAGGGAGTTGTGGCTTTGGGGTGTTTTGTCATTATTTGGGATTTTTTTGGTGGGTTTTTTGGTTTGTTTTTAGGGGTGTGTCTTTTGGTTTTGTTTTTGTTTTTTTTTCAAATCTGAGCTGAATGTTGCCAACATTTAATGAATTTATGTGATCTAAGCTTGGAGTACTTCTTCATATAATTCAAAATCACCTCTGGGAAAAGAAAGGTGGAAAAAAAACCCCAGCCAAATAAAAAAAAACAAACAACCCTGTGAAGCCCCAAATGTGTAAAGCATGAAATAATGACACTCCCACTCATATGGGAATGTAAACTAAAATTGCAGAATGTGCTTTTATCAAATCATACTCTTAATTAGGTTTTAGGAGAATGCTTTATAGTCAAGGTTTTGTTGAATAATTTAATTATGAAACAGTACACCTGATTTTCAAACTAAGCCAACTGATACTGCCTGAGATAATCAGCGTGAACAACTGAGTTTTACATACTCCTGTGAGGGCAAGAGTTTTTGGGGGAAAAAAAGGAAACAATCCCCCCAAACAAAACCTTTACTCTTTTTTTTTTCTTTTTTTTGTTTACAAAGAACTTCACCTTACAAACTTTCTGGAGTGGCCTGCCGTGGTAAATTGTGGCATTAGATGAGGGAGGTACAACTTAGAGCTGGGTGGTAAAATCAAACTGTTGCCACAACAAGATATAAAAGAGGAATTGTAGTTGATAGTAAAATTCCTTGAATTCAGTTAATTTTTTATTAATTCACAGTCCTGAGTTCATGAGGTTTCAGAGCTACCTAACTGGAATATGACCTCTGGCCTGGCTATTTCTTGTAACCCAGATCCTGAGCTCTGCCTGAAAACTGACCCAGCTCAAACACAGCTTGAACAGAGCCTTATCAATAAATATAGAAGCTGTGGTGTGTGGTGTTTGTGGGGTTTTCGGGATGGACTCAGTGAGCAGATAGAGCACATCACCCCATCATAATAAATTGATAGAGATCAGTGTTTCTGAGAAAAAAATATACTTTATTCTGTTTTATTGTGGCCTGGTTTTGTGTGGGGTTGTGTGGAGGGAGGGCAGCCAGAGTATTCTTTTTAACCAGGTGAGTCTGTATTCCCAGGCATACTTAAATGGTAATGGATTTTGTGCCCTCACTAGAGAAGGCAAAAAATGAGGTGGTTGAAGTTTAATTACTAGTGTTTGTTCCTAAAATGATAATATTCCTAAAAAACCAAAATTCAGTACTACAATACTTGCAAAGGGTAGTACAAGGCCATATTTATGTATATGTATAGTACAAGGCCACCTGTCCTTTCTCTCCTAAGAAATATTGGTCAAAGAAAGTCTTCTAACTTAGAAAGATTTGATTATTCCTAGAATTCCGTTCTATTCTGGTTCAGTTGTTGATTTGTGGGTTGTTTCTGCCTAATCTGGAAAAACATCAAAAAAAATATGTCCAATTATAGTTTCATTAATCTTTTCAAGATTTTTTCTTGTGTGTATAGGATAGTTGTAAGCATCTTATAACCTGGTGCAGCTGAGTTGTACTATAGGTTATTCCAAAAACTTCATAGCTGTATTTTCAACACTTTTTTCACCATATTAAATACACAAACCTATCTCATTTTTCCATGCTTTGCTTGAGCTAGTTAGATTTCAGGGGTTTATCTAGTCATTATTGGTCTTTAAATATAGTCATCATCATAAATGCCCCTCTGTTTCCGTTTGCTCTGCAGAGGTCAAAAGATGAGGTTGGTTTATGAGCTCATTCTGCCATGTGTCACTATCGGCAGCACAATAGAACAGCAGGATGGAGAGGCAGCTCTCACCTCTCCATTTATTACTCTTGTCAACTTGGAGAGGATTTTTTACCTTGTGAAAGGCCCATCAGCAATGAATCAGTGAAGTGAAGACGACAGTTGATTTGTGAATTCAGATTATATAAAGTGACTAGGCTTCAGTGGACTGTGTAGATAAAGCAACTGTCATGATAAGGTGGCATGTGCAATTCCACAAAACCAAATTTATTGCACATTTAAGGAAATCATCCTATTTTAAAATGCCATAAATTTGAAATTGAATATAAGTTATACCCTTGAATTTTGATTTATATTTTGAATATTTTTAATGTGATGCTAAGTAGCATAAATTTAATTCTAGGAGTTTATGCATTCCTTATTTAAGGGTCATTTTGACTTTTCTTCTGAATATGTTATCACATTCCTGATATTTTATTCCAAGCAGAAAAATCACTTTATTTGATATTTAAACTTAATAAACATCAGCAAAGATCAAACTAGGATGGCTAGAATAAGACAGGCAAAGTTTATGCAGAAAAGTGAGAGGCCTCAATTTTTCTCCTGTAGACACACACACTTATTAGTAGCAAATGCTGTGTTTGTATCAATATGGGTTTACAGGTCATTAGTGATATAAATGTCTCTCAAGTGTTTAACAGATGAAAGTGGATAATTTCATGGCTTCACAGCACTCATTCATTTGACCTCTTCTGCAGTGTTGATCCTTAGCTCTTGTAAGGCTTTAATTACAATGGCAGTTTCCTTCATCACTCCCAGTTTCTGGACTCTGTTGGGATTTGAGAGTGCATCTCATGCACCTAATCATGGGACTTTTCAGTGGTGTTGTGAAACTCCAGAGGTTTTGTAGAATAGAGTTTTGACTAGAGTGGAATGTCCATATGGGACCAGGGAGTCTGATGCCACATAAAGGGGAAAAGGTCCTGGCACAAGACATGAGAAAATATTGCAAACAACTGCCCTCTTCTTGTGGATATACAAAGTACTGTGGAATATCCATTACCCTTTTTAAGAGCTGCCAAATGCTAAAGGATTAGGCAAGGAATAAGCAGTCTTTTCAAAATATTTCATGACAGCTTTACGTAATAAACAGTTTTATGTTTTGGGTGTAACACCTGCTGGACTGGCTCAAATTTGGATGGTCCCTCTGACATTGGTCTGTACCAGATGTTTACCAAAAGGTGCAAAGAAATGGACAGCTATGGAAATAAAGTGTCAATTGGGTTTTTTTTCCCCTAAACCAATACATCTAGCAATTGGCTATGCACTCAACTCTGAGTTTTAGTGTCACTTATAAATGTCCTTTTCCTTTCTGGTCTAACTGTAGATGTTCTTATTATTCACATAAATGTCTAAGCCTTTTTGAATCCTGCTAAGCTCTTGGCTTTAATAATTTCTCGTGACAATGAGTTCCACATGTAAATTTGTTAGTATATAAAAATACAGGTCAGTGTAGATTTGCTGCCTTTAATTTCACTGAGCACTTTTTTCAAAGGTTGGAGCTTTTAAAAACCCAAACCTTCAGAAGGCGCACACAGCTACAATAATGACTTTAATATGTTTCATTATTTATTTTTCTTCTTGCTTTAAAGTCACGAAACAAGGAAGTTCACAGGGTCTACAGGCCATCTTAAGACAGACTCCTATTCTCTTACAGCACATCTGGGCCTATAATGTCACTTCAGAGAGACGCCTCCTCTCATATCCCAGTCCTGCAGAGTTTAGCAGAGAGTTTCTGCCTTAGCTCTGCCTGTTTTGTTGATTATTAACTTTAAGTTTCAGCCTGGACTTTAGAAAGCAGCACACTTCAAAGAATTGTTGGTTTGCATAAGCGTCCACATGTTTGGACCCTTACCAAACATATGGGATTTTCTGAATCACCTCTCCCCATAAAATGAGATGGACATCTTGAGCAGTTAGATTTTTCCCCTGAAATTCTTAATATCAGCAAGTCATAATCTAGGTAAATGTGAACAAAGATTAGTTTAAAAGTGGTGTTATTTACTCAACAGCTTATTTGAAAGTGTTATTTAATTGCTTGACTGCCTTCTCACAGGTTAACTACATCTATAGTGGCAAGGATATGACTTGTCATATTTTATTTTTGTATAATTTGGATGTTGAACTGGTGTATGTGAATCTGAAAATGAGTCCTTTGGCAAGAATTTCTTAAGAGCTGTTGTAGCCAGAAATCCCTCCTGGCATGCACCAAATCAACATTTCCTAAGTGTGTTCTAGGCAGAGCTGGGTCTCTGATGTGGTGCAGCCTTCTGACCTTCCAAACAAGGCACTTCTTCCACAGGTTTCCAGGCTCCAGATGGCAATAAAACCTGGGGTAAAACTCTGCCTCCACAGTTTAATGGGAACATTTATACCACCTTCTAACTTCTCCATGGTACCTAGGGAAGCCTTTAGAAAATCTCACAGTGTCCCAAAACCTCTGTATTTTGTGGCCTTTTCCTGTGTGGTAGCACCAGCTGGGAGGGATCTGGCAGAGGTGCTGTGGTTGGCAATTTGGTTGCACTTGTACCTGAGATGGATGCTCCTGTCACCATGCTCCAACTGTAACTGCACATGCTGGAAAACTGCAGCACAGTAACAGAAGTATGGGTTTGACAGAAGCTTCAAACACTTGGAAAACAACCTTAATAATCCACAGGACTATGAGTGCCCTGTTACTTGGAGACAAGGACACAACTGAACTGGGAAGAAGGAGTGTAGAATGAGTTAGAGGGCCTCATACTAGACCAAGGATGTTCAGGTTGTCTGAGAATACAAATCTGTACATCAGATGGGACTGAATTGTTGTGTGGGTCGTTTACTGCACTTGCTAGGCTGTAGTGAGTACTGGAGGGACTGCTAATCATTTGCATGGTTTTAAAAAGCAAAAAGGATGAGATTAATAAACATCTTTGAACAAACCCTTGTGATAATTAGAAAATTTACAAAGCAAGTCAGCCCTTTTCACTAGTTTTTCCTGTTTTTGCACTAAATGGTGGTTATTGAAAGAGAGAAAGGAAAAACAATCACTGGTCTGCTTTGTGAAGGACAGTCTGTAAACTTGCCCTTAAAGCTCAAAGCATGCAAGGGTGCAAGCGTTCAAAGGAGCACAGCATCCTTCCATGTTTGCTCCTTGTGTTTGTAGTGCCTGGGTTCTCTCACTGAAATACAAGAACACTGCACAGGGGACCACAAAGCTGCTCTTTGGCCCCAGAGGTTTGCAGCTGGAGTGGCACAGAGACAGCATGGGAGGGGAGGTGGTGGAAATGAAACTGGACTGGTCAGGCTAAAAAGCTGGAAAGTGATTTTTCTCTTCCTGTTGGCATTTTGACAAATCACTTGACAAAAATCTTTGTTTCTTCGAACAAAGTGTGTCTTTTTGTTTCCTTTCCTTTAAATCTCATCTTGGGCTAGAATTGCTCTTCAGCTGAAGCCCAGTCCTGTGCTGGAGAGGATAGATAGGGCAGCAGGCTGGATGTTGCCATTAGAAAGTAGGTAAATGAGAAAACACTTGCTTCTCTTTTTAGGGGCTGCCAGCTTTGAAAACCGGCTTTCATGTGAATATCAGAAACTTTATTGCCTTGACTTGGGTGACCTCATCTACTAGAATGAAGTCATTCATTGAGCCAAGAAAGACAAACCTTCGTTCCAGAGAATTAATCAAGTCCATCAAGTGCTCTGCTTACATCTTATCTCCAGCCAGTGAGAGAGCAAGCAGTTAAAAACTTGACAGCCACCAGATAGCCTCCTGTTCTTCATGTTATGCTAACATCAAAAAGGAGCAAAGAGGCTTCCAAAAGCTCAAACTTGCTACTGGATAAGCACAGCTTGACATAATTTCTGACTTGGGGATTACATTGTTTCAAATCAAGGTATTTCTTAGAGAACAAAAACATGGCATTCCAGTGAACTTTAGCTTTTTTTTAAAAAAAACTATTAACTCTGCCAGATAGGAATGCTGAGCACATAATTGCTCACCCTGCCTTTTCATCCCAAGCTATCGCAGAACCCATAAACATTCCAATTAGGCAGCCAATTAAAATGAGAAAGAGCCCTCCTGAATTATACAGCAGTTGGAGGCTGTTCTGCCTTTCTAGTTGTCAGCCAGTGAAAGGTTTTTATTGCATTTGAACTGAAGGAGGTGAAAGAATTAAGTGAAACAGTGATGTTTGAAAGGCCCATGTGAAGGGGCAGTGCAGTGATAATAGTTCTCAGCACTGGTGACAGGGAGCCATTAGTAAGCTATGAAAAGCTTTGTTATGCTAAGAGGTGGACATTATAAAAGGTAGAAGAAAGCAGTTACTTATAAATAAAAAAGCCCCTTAATTTTGCTATTTTATCACTCTTATGGCATGAACTGCATAATTTCAAAATCTGCTTATTTCATATGATGTGGGTTTTTTAAGGGGTTATTTTTCAGCTCAGCTAATGCTGGCGCAGAATTTTTTCAGAGTAAATTATTTTCTGCCAAAATGGCATCCATTAAGATATCAAAGAGTGATGGTATGACACAGAGATCCAAAAGGCAAAGGGAAAACCTAAATATTTTGGATACTGGATTGAAAACATGTCATTTTGCAACAGCTGATTATAGCATAAAACTTTCTCTTTCTTATTCTCCATGAGGAGTCATGGAATATTACTCATTCTTTATAAACCAAAAAAGTCACCCTTGCTGTCCTGGTTTATGCCCTTGATTGCACTGTTCTTGACCTTTGGGTGATGGCTAAAGCAGTTCCATACACCCTAAATTAACAGTGTGAATTTACCAAGAAAATTCTCTTTTCTGAGGCCCAAATCACAGAGAAAATCTATTTTTTTTTTCTAATACCACTTTGCTATGTTAATATGCCTCTTTCCTCCCTTATTCTTCACCTGTTACTGCTTTTGGCAAGGTTTCTCTCCATTAGCAGGACCATCGTGATTGTTTAAGGAGGAATTGAGCAGAGGGGATGGGGGGTGGTACTTGGACAGATCCATCCTCTGCCTCTGATGAGTCTGAACAGAGCTGCACCAGACTGAATAATTTCTATTTTCCTTAAGGCAGGAACAAATTATTTTATATTCTTCTGTACTTGAATGTTCTCCTGTTGTTCACCCTCAAATATGTCTTACACCCTCAAACATGTCTATTTAGTGGTAGATGATATCAATTGATACCATACCTCCCCCTTGTCCCTTCTTTTTCAATGTGGAATAGTTTCCATGTCCTGTGCTTCTTTTTTCAGTCAAATTTCAGCTCTCTGAGCCCTCTACATCTCCTCTTTTACACAATACTTTGTGTCCTCTCCTGTTTCTTCTTGCATTGCCTGCTTCCAGTGCTTCCAAGTCCCCATATTTTCTGTTCTCTCCATCACTATTTACTATTCATCCCTTGTCTGCATAGAGGGATCCTGTGCTGGAGCTGTTTTCTGAGCAGGGTTCAGCTGGGTTTGCTGCCTCCTTCTCACCCCTTCTGTTCTCCATGAACTATGAAATACATTTATCCTACAGCTTCTCCATAGGCAGAATATTTATTATTAGAAATATAACTTCTGTCAGCTTGGGAAGAGTGATGTTTTCTTGTAGAGACAATTTTGTGTGTCGAAAGAGCATAAAAAGCAGGTGTCATTCTGTGCATAATATGTCCTACAGCTTATATGTAAGTGTTTTCCCATTTGGATTTGTACATGCATCTCATCAAAGCAGGGCACAAGGAAGCTGGTGATGTTTTATGGTCTCTGTGGTGCAGAAGGTCAGACTAGGTCTAACATTCCTTTATGGTACATGCATCTGTGCAAGACATTTACTTTCCATGCTCAAACGTGGCAGCATTCCTCTCCCTGTGTTTCCCTTTTGCCAAGTTACCATGTGCACAATGATATGGCCAGGAGGATGGCTGGGCTCTGCAAAAGCTGCAGGTGCTGCTCTCTGAGGAAGTTCTACTGCAAGAGAGAATTAAGATGGGCTTATTTGGGTTGTTTCTGAAAGCTTACTCCTCAGCCATCTCATTAATTTCTAGAAATTGATTTCTAGTTTGACCCACAGCTCCTGGAAGGTAATAGAAAACCTTCTGGGGCTTCAGTGGATGTGGTGAGTGTGCAGCCACAGCTCTTTGTTTCTTTGTCCCTGCTCTGTGCTGCAGTGGAGAGTGTTCACAGGATTTCCATGGCTAGGTGGAAGAGTATCTGTGTGCAGGCGCTTGCAAAAAGGGAAGTGCTGAGTGGTGTGGCTGTGTCTGTCCCACACTGCTCCTGATGGATGGGGGGTGTACAGTATGGATGCAGAATCTGGACTTGACTTAAAATAGAAGCTTTGGATTTCAGGAACATCTCACCTTTGTATAGGAACAGCACAAAATTCTTTTCAGTTTTAGAAGGTGCTCAAATACAGATTGACAGAATCTCCTGCATTAGAAACTGGAGTGTTTCTCATGCAAGACCCAGACCAAGGAGTGTTTTGTAGGCCAATATTACCAAGATGACCACCCCTGGATGTTCCATGTGGTTGGAGACAACATCCAACTTCACAACCACCAGGAGAGAGAATCATGGTGAGAAGAGACCACGCGGTTAAAAAGATGATGGGAGAAGCTGCCCAGATCTAGAAGGCTGGAAAGTTTTGTTAGTTTTGAGATGCAAAATAAGTTTGATCCAAGAAAAATACTGAGTGCTCTTTCACTAGGGAGGAAACATAGTAAAGTACAGAAGGTAAATTGGTGACTGGTGGCTGTATCTGGAGCTTCAGACACAAGGACAAATCCTGCTTGAGCTAGACAGTGCTGCAGAAAAAATTGACTCATAGTGTTGACGTGAGCTTCTAACATGTTATAAAACAGAGGATTCCTGGCAGCAATCAGATACTTCTGCTACAAATGGACAAGCAGGAGAGGAATTTTACCAGGCAAATGCTAGCCTGGAATGTAGCTGTAAATTAAGGGGAACAGAAGGAAAAAAGCCAAGGAGAGAATGACCATGAAACCTCACTTGAGGTTCTGCAAGTTGGCAATGTCAAATCAAGACCACAGATTTCAATGGTTCCTGCTTCAAGGACAAATTGAAGGTGAGCACAGAAATGATCAGTGCTGAGGAGCAGCTTCTCCTAATAGAAAATAAGAGATAGGGACAGAAAAGTTTGATTTCTCAAAATTTCCCACACAGGCAAAGAGTAGGACAGGGAAAAAGTGACTGTATGGCAATCTCTGGGCCTCTACATTGTGGCACTTGATAAATTAATTTTGTAAAAATTCTAAAAAGGTTAGTGAATGTTTCTGGAAACAAAGGTAGGGAAATATTTGAGGAGCTATGTTTTAATTATGGAGCTGTGGCCCTGCTGCATACATGTAATCTTTAAATATTTTTCTGATTTTTTGGCAAAAATGTTCAAATACATTTCAGTAGTTAATTACAGCCAAGTTTTAAATTTGTCCTTTTTACTGTAGTTAATTTTTAATGGTGGGAAACATGAAAAATCGTGATTATTTTGACTATTTAGCCTTGCTTGCTTCTTAATCCTCTAAATTTACTGCAGAGATAATGGGCAGCAGGGATGACATCATGCATATACAGCTGCCTTTTTAAGTGCCAGGGCCAGAGGAACCACTTATAGTAATTAGGAAATCCTTAAACAAGTGTTTGTGAAGTATTGGCTAACCCTCACTGTTTGCTTTTTTCTGGCACCACACTAGAAAGGTTTGACCTTGAATAATTATCTACTCACTGACTTTCTATCTTTTCCAGTTACTGGAGCACACAGGCTACTGGTTGATTCCTTTATTGTGGTGTGATATTTTCTATGTTTTAAAATATAAATAAAATAAAAAGGCCACACTCCCTCTTAGTCAAATAAGGAGGTGGCTGATGTACTGTACTGAGCAGGCCTAAAGGAATATTTCAGAAGGATCAAGGATAAATCTAGTAATATTTGGTAAGCTTTCTATAATACTGTGTAAATTACCAGTGTTTTCATATGCTGTACTTCAAAACTTCTTCCCATTAATTTTCACTCTTTCTATCTTGTCATTAATTAGGAATCTTCCTACAGTATATTTAGATATATTTTGACCTTAATTATCATCACCCACTTTTTAATGTTTTCAGTTAGAGACCCAGGAAAAACTGAACAGCTCAAAGAGACTTGTAAGCCACTTGTGAATATTCTGTTCAGCTGAGTAAAAAGGAGGTGGTCTAAAACTAGAGGGCAAAGTGTTAAATATAGCATCTTTTGTCTGATTCAGTCAAGTTTCAGACTTGTCATTTACACATTTTAAATTCGCCTCCTTATTCAGCCTGCATAGCACTCAGACTGTGGAGCAGTGGATGCACAAACCCTTGTTCACTAGTGCAGTGAGCCACTACACCAATTGGTCAAAGTCATTCTTCTCAGAATTATATTAAATCACATAAGAGATACTTTTTTTTATCAGAAAGGTTATCATATTTTTATGTGGGGTGCAAAAATACATCTGAACATAGGTATAGGGAAAAATTAAAATGAAAACAAACCAACAAACAAAACATCCAGACAAAATATCAACATATGAGTATTCCTTTGCAGTGAATTGCATTTGTGTTCTCTCATCACTGGATGCTAATTTTTAGGCTAAAATCAATGGTAATATCCTTGTAGAAAAGAGAACATCATTATTTTTCTAAGAAATTTAACTTTAAAATAAACCTTTTGCTTTCTGACTTGTTTTTAATTGCCACTCTACATTCCATACTACTGAATGAATTCATATGGTTGTCATTTTTCTTAAAAAAACCCTTATCTTTTTAGCCAAATTAAACTGTGTCACACACAGTATCTTTAAAGGTCTTTCATCTAACGTATTATAGCTAAGAAGCAGCACCACTGTCAAAAAAATCATCTAATTAAGAATGCAATGCTGAGACATCACCTTAGAGGCAGTGTCTTTTAGGAACAATGCTGCCAGCAGAAGGGTCAGGGAAGATGACACCAGCTGCTGTCTGTGGGCTGGGGCTCTCACAGAGCCCTGCACACCTCTGGTAGCTGCTCCACAGCCTCTGCAACGGCTCCATGGCCTATGGAAACATTAGCAAGATTAAAACTCTACAGTTTCCCTTCCTAAACTGCAGGTTTCTGCTCCTGGAAATTTGTGAGGTGTTGTTGTAGTTCTTGTGTGCACAATTATATGTGACAGCCCTGCATTACTGGGAAGATGAAGTGGCACATCTACACTGTGAGGCTCCTAAGGAGTGTTGCAGTGAGTTCTGGAGAGCCACTGGTGTGTTTCCTCGTCTGATCTGATTACCCAGTCCAGTGGAAGGTGAGCTTGAGCTGTTCTGAATTATACTTTGTCAAATCTCCAGACTGACAAAGTGAATCTGACTTACATATGAAAAATGGATAAACCCACGCTTTATTCCTGATGGCAGTTCTTTCTCCAGTGATGATTGTAAGTTCCACTTACTTTGGTTTAGAACACTTGCAACATAGCTGAAAACAATTTTTAACACATTAAACTGTTTAAAATAGAACCAGTTCTGTCTTGACAAAAAACTTTGCCTCATCAAAGAACAAGAAAAACCATGTTTGACGTGAGTTTAGTTAAAGGGAATGTCGGTAGAGTGATCTGAAACTCGCTAACCTTGCCAGAGAGGAGATGCAGAGGTGTGGTGTGGAAACCTGCTGTGGGATGTGGCAGACTCTCCTGCTGTCTGATGTGATGGTGGAAGGCACAGAGAGAAAGTTCTCAAATACAAGTCCCTAAATCCTGGGTTTCACAGTCTCCATGTGGCCTTCTAGATGAAATTTGTTAAAATTTAAGGTCTCTGAATTGCTAAATCTGCGGATACATTTGTGAATGTGCCCTAGTTTGGAAAATAAGCTCTACAATAGATGGCATCTGTTTTTTCTGCTGTTTCTATTTAATATATTAGTGGATTTATTTTTACAATTACCTAGTTCTGGGTTTTATATTTTGCACAAGAACAACCTTAGCAAACAGTATCCAGCTTGGGATTTTCTAAAGATTGTAACCCTCATCCTTGAACCTCAACCAAATCATTCCTCTGGCACGTAATAGCTTAATTACAAAACAAAGATTATTTCAATTAAAACTGAAATCAATCTGTTTCTGGGTTTAAAATTTCTATTTCATAATGTACATCACAATGCATAACTGCACAGGACAGGAAATGACTAATACTTTATCCAATTTAATTTATATCAGTGGAAGCTTAACCTTGATGCCTTGGCCATCATTCAAGCAGAGTTAACACCCTTATTTAAGGAGTATTGCTGTGAGAGGCTCAGCCGCATGCAGTGGTGCCTCCCACCCTGCAGGGCTGCAGGGACACTGAGTCACAGCTCTGCAGAGTCAGCCCTGAGTCACCAGAGCCACCTGGGGGCCCTCAGCTCAGAGCTGAGCACTCACAGCTCTGCACGTCCCATCTGGGCACCTTCCAGCCTCAGCCACACCAGGGAACATCTTCCCTCCTCGGGCCCTTGCTCTGTCTCCTGCTGTCTGTTGGGGACCTTTCAGAGCTGCTGGGAGGTGGCACTCTGTGCTTTGCAGTTTTAGCCCTGCTCATCCTCCCCAAGGAAAGGTCCCTGTGGGGCAGCAGGAGAGCTCGTGGTGCCCCTTCCAGTTGGCTGGAAGTAGAGGAAATCAAAATTGCTCTTTGGAGAGTTTTTGATGCAGGCTCAGGAGCCTGACTCAACATTAAAAAGGCTTGAGTGTTTGCCAGCATGCTAATATAAGTAATTGGAAGAGCTCCTAAGTGGCTTCAAAGTACAAATATTTTTAATTGCTCATTGTAAAGATACAATGTACCAACGGTAAGTGGCACAGGAATAGGATGCTGTGCATGCAAACTCAGGCTCTTTAAACAGGGCTGTTCTGCCCAGAGCAAGTTCATCCTGGGAGGCAGCAGCAGCTTTCAGGCCTCTCTGAGTCCAACACAGTTTAGGTACTGAAAAGAAAGGTAGCTCTCCAGATTGTTTTGGTCTGGCTTTTCTCTGTTTTTTTTTCTCAAAAGTTCATGAACAAATTGTCTTTTTAGATCAATCAATTATTTTACCAACTATGGGACCCTCTTGCCATCTCCCTGATGCATTGAGGGCACACACATGCTCAGACATGGGTGTCAGTATGATAGCAGAGGGTGCTCAGAGCTGGAATGATTTCCTTTGTGATGTGGGTTAAATCCAGTGATAAAATTTCATTTGGTCACTAGGCTCTGCCAGTCCTGTTGCATTGCTGGGTTGAGTTTATATCTGTCAGTCTTAGGTTTGCTTTGTTCCTTCAGAGAAGGAAGGAGTATATAAGAAGAGAAAGTTAAAATTAATTTTAGTAGAATATTATGCATAAATTGCACTTTGTGATTTGTGATCTCACTAGATGCTAGCTGCACTTGCTTAAATATAGTGTATCTCTTAAACTCTCAGCCTCAAAATTCTCTTACTTGTCTTGAAATGTTGTTATGTTGAATTTATCAGCTTATTAAGCAGTTGTGCGTGTTTATGTTATTTTGAGGTCATTTAACCATACTCATGTGTGCACACACATCCCCTCCCTGTATTGTGCGCTACTGGAAGTGAGCAAATTGCTCCTTTTTATGGATGAGTGGGTGCTGGATGTTTGAGGAGGTCTGGATTTCTCTGTCATCCAGCTGCATGTTCTTTTAAATTGCTTCGTGCAGCTCCAGCAAAGTGATCCTAGGGCGGACCTGAGGCTGAGCTTGATGGCTTTGACTCGCTGACAGCACCTGGCACGTCTCTGCCTCTGCCCGCACCCTGTGAGGAGGAGGACACGTGTTGAGATGTGGGGGGGCTCTGTCTGCAGAGGGATGAGCTCTGTGCCAAGAACCACTGTAACCTGCTGTAAATTACAGCATCTCTGAAATTACTCTAATTTGTGCCAGGGTGTATCAGCTGTGGAAGGGCTCTGTGCATCCACAGCTTCCCTCCCTCCACCTCCCCGTGCCCACGCCTCTGCTCTGGTTGCAGGCAGCACGTTCACCTCCCTACAAACACAATTCTTACAGACTGTGCCCCTTTTGCTGCTGCTTTCTGTGCTTGTCACCTGCAGTTACAGCAGAAGCTGCTGGTTGAGTTGTGATTTTTACAGGGAGGGCCTAAACTACATATAAAGCATCTTAAGGTTGAGCATCCTTCTTTTAATAAATAACCCCAAGTTATTTGACACTAGGGCACAAGAAAAGGTCTGTGAGATGCCCTTTGGCTTTTCTACCATCTGAGCAGAGCTTTTGGCCATCCATGAGGGTGAAGGAATTGTCAGGTGGCCCTGTAGTGAGGAACCCACTGGCCAAAGGCCGGAACTCCTTTTTTGGCCTTGTTTAACTTTTTCCATTTCAGGAGATGAGAGGCTTTTGTCATTAAAGAGCTATCCTCACCTAATTTTTTTTAGGTGTTTGTTTCTATTCTACCCTTGCCCCTTTTAATTCTAAAAAATATGGTATTGGAGAGCAAGTGGCTTTTGGTAGCCTTGCTGCTCTTTGCCTTCTCAGTCCCCAGCCAGTCCCAACTGCAGGATGCTCCTCACCCAAGTCCCAGTACCTAGGACATCCCTGACATTTATTTTGCATTCCAAATTCAAAAGCATTTTACACCTCTAGATATTTTCATAAATTTCCATAAAATACACCAGGCAAAACACTTAAAGTGTTGCTCCTTGAGAAATTATTATATTTTGCTTTTGGTTTATCCTCTAAAAAAGACCTTTTCCTCCACATTCGTGTGGTATCGTTGATACAATGTACATTGCATCCCTCATATTAATACTCTGATCAATCACTGCTGACAATACAGTGTCTTTGTGTGAGGGGCTGTAGGACAAATGTTTTAGCTTGTGAGGAGAAAATTGTTAGCATTTGAATAGAGAAGAGCACGGAGGAAGGATTAATAGCCTACTTTGATGGATTAGAATGTAGGAAAATTGCTCAATATTAATATGAAAATGTTTGTGAATTGGCTGTGTGGGGCTGTCAATGGAAAATGAGGGCCAGTGATTATGTCTCCAAGGCCTTATCAGTTCAGACTTGACTCTCACCAAAGACTTTCACACAAAAGACTGATGAGAGCACTAGAAAATAGCTGAATAAGAACCACTACAATAAGCGAGCCATTCAGCCACCAGTGTCACGATGTCAGGTTTTGTGCCCTTTATGTAATATTGTACATCTTTATATTAACATATCTGAATATGGATTTGTAATAAAAGAGGCAAATGAAACTACCTGCTAGACATTTTTATTTCTATAATTTTTCTTATCTCTGAAATATGACTGGAAAGTGAACTAGGGTTAGCCTTAATAAACAACTGTGTCTACAAGGGAGATTTCTTTGTCAGCATTAGGTTAAGCCATTTCAAATATGGCTCTGTATTTATTCTGGGGAAAAAAAGGACTGTTTGATGGTCCTGAGAGACTTTGCAGGAAAACTTGTTTCCTATTACCATAGCTTCAAAACAGATCAAACAGACTGTTTCTTCTGTGTCCTGTGCTCTTAATAAGGTTTTAAATGCAGAAGTATGCCTAGTTATAAATGTATTTCTCATAATTGGTGTATCTGAAGTAACTTTACATATTAAATTACACATCCTCTTTTTGTTTTATATTTTCTACATACTTGGTCTACCCAGGGGCTGTAATAAAGCTATGCATGTCTTGGCTGTGACACATAACTTGTGGACCTGGACCTCCAAAAGACATCCCTGAATGTTGTTAGTGAGCTACAGCACTTGCAGTTAGTTAGTTAGTTACAGCTTTTTTCTATTACATTAAAATGCAATAATTAAAAAAAATAATTTGGTAAATGAAAGGCTGTGCTTTTCCCCTGCAATTTTACATATGACTTTCTTCTTGTTTTGGGTTTCTTATATCAGTTTTTTTGCTACTCAGTGTCTGATTTAGCTTTGCACAGATTGTGAGCCAATAGCACAAATCAGTCTCCGTGTGGTGACAGTGACACTGGATCCAAAGTGCCTGAAGTGTCAGTAGGTGTTTCTGGAAAAGCTTGCTGCTCTCAATCACATACTTGTTACCACCCAATGTCATGGTAAATCCCCCATAAATTAACAGAATAAACTCTGGGAACTTTGCTTGTTCCAGTGATGAAATCACAAGTGTTCATGGTCAGGTTGAGCCTGCTCACTGTTGGCATGAGGTTGTGGCTAACAGATGTCACCCTCTGAGCTCTGGTACTGCTGGTTTATCCAGATTAATTTTGTTTAATGCAAGTGGCCTTCATTAGGTTTGAGTGTTGTATTGTGTGTCCCACAGGTACTTGGACAAGTTCTGCTTCACCTTTGCAGGTCAGATCTCTTTCTTTGTGTAACCTGTGACCTAGCCCAAACACCTGTTTGAAAGATAATAGACAACTTCTAGGAGTTACACTGCAGTGACATAATACTCTTATATGTCTTATGAACACTTGTCCTCATGGATAAATGCAAAGAAATATGGAAAAAAATAAAAGAAAACCAGAAAAGATAATTTAGTAAATCTTTTTCAAAATCAAAACTATACAGCACAAGATTTTAATGAATTGAAATTTTTCTAAATACTCAAATTTAGAAGTTGCTTTTTTCTTGGTGATGGTGGTTTTGGAGAGTGGTGACACTTTCCAATTCAGGAATTTTCCTTATATTTGAGCTCAGTATTCTGTTAAAGAAAATGGTATGTGTGTATCTATATTACAGAAAAAAAATTTGGTATAAAAGCCTGTCTCAATTAGAGAAAGACTATTTCTTTTACTTAATTATAAGTACACAAGTTTTTAAAGCTTAGAGTTTTGTACGTAATTAGGAACCCAGTTTCCTCTCCTCACTTGTAAATCACAATCTGGTGCAAAGCAACTGTTTGGCACCTGGCTATTTGTAATGTACTCTAGTTAGTACTAGATCAATAAATCTTTATAACTTGTGCCAAGTCTCCTCAGTGGCTAAAAAAGGAATTTTGTGGACATTTCAATAAAGCCAAAATAGCAGACTAGTGTGTTAAAGATAGTTGTGTGTTAAACAGAGAAAGTGCGTAGCATCAGCCTTTGTAGGAATGTAATCCACTTTTCAGACATTAGCTGCCAACCAATAAGGAAAAGTAAAAATTTAAGTACTGTAGTATTTTCAAGTCTAACTTGCATAAATTTCAGTGGGGATTCCTAATAGACACAGAAAGCTCACTTCCCCCACTTGCAAGAGTTTGTTTTAAATTATATGTGTGACACATGAAATAATTAAATTTCAATGCGTTAATACAACTTAATTTAAGCAGATTCTAATATTTTACAAAAAAAAAATATACATGGATTGTCTGAGCCATAGGATATGTGGCAAATTGGTCTTCAGAAGAAAATGGATACTCTGAGTGGGGAAAAACACCAATCTTATTAAATCTAGAGCTGCAACAAGTTCAGGCTCTGATTTGAAGCTGTGCTAGTGTTGTCATATTTTAATAAATTCATTTAATCATTACATGTTTTAGCAATTTTATCCACAACATTTTTCTTGGGAAATTTAAAAATCTGATTTACTGTGTTTGGCTGTTATAATTATTTAAGATTCACTTAGAACCTTGTAAATGATATCACCCATTAATTAAAATATTCCACATATAATTTCACAGAAGAAATGACACCTAGTACTTTATTTTCATCTCCTGTTCCTCTACTGCTTTGTCTCCATAGTAGCAATTAGGAACTACATTTTTCTGTGTGCTTGATACTATGTTTGGTAGTGATAAAAATGATTAATGATACTCTGTGAGTAATCCTCTTAGTATATATAACTAAGAATGTTTCTTTGTGGACAGATGCAAGTAAACATTAATTTTGCTGCCTGTGCTCATGAGCCAAGCTGGCTGGACCCAAACCAGTGCTAATCTGGAAGCCTTATCTCCACTCTCATGTCATGTTATACCTGAACTGCTTTCAGTGTGGGAAAGTCAGTGCAGATTGCAGATAAATAAAATTGGAGATAAAGAAATTAGAAAGTAGGTTCATGTCATTATTAAGGACCAGCCCTGAGGTCTCTCTCAAGCAGTCCTTGGGGTGTGATGCTTCTTTTTGCAGCCATATTGGATGGAAAAAATTTCTTTTTAACACAGCTAAGGTCTAGGAGGTGAAGTGCAGGTGGCTTTTCCCTGCTTCCAGCTTTGTCTTTCTCTCTAGTTGTAGAGGGGGAAGCTATAAGAAGGCTGGAAGAACAAATGCAGGACTTTGCAAGGTTCTGCCTGTGAGCTGGACTGTTGGATGCCTTCTAGCAGAGGTGTGTGAAGTGCAGGAATCAGTCCCCATTGGCCACATCTGCTGTGAGTAGACTGGAAAACATGAGCACCCAAGTATTCAATGACTTGTTTGTATTTCACCTCTGGTAACTGGAGCAGTATTTCCAGGCTCCCCTGGCCTTGTTGAAGGTCACATTGGCCGTGCTGATTGTGCTCATGCAGCAGAACCTGTGCACAGCATGGCATGAGCAGGGCACCCTCTTGGCTAACGGCGGCAGCCGGAAGCGTGACAGTAGGAAACAGGTCAGGCTGTGCTGTGGGAGCATCCTTGGTTTCCCCAAAGATTCTTTAGAACAACAGGCCTTCAGGTGCCCATCAGAGCAGCTTTCCAGCTGACTCAGAACATCCTGGCTGTGGCCAGGTCACAAGTGAGTTTGTTCTTTATAATGAAGAGTGACAATTCCAAAGTTGTTGTGCTGTTGCTTTACCGAGGGCTGGGGGGCAGTTGTATATCCCTGTTTTCTCTAACATGTGGTTTCTTTGCTTGTTTTGCTGAAGACACCACAGCAAGTGTTTGAAATTTATATGAAAATAGGTGTAATGTGATATTAAAATAGGTGTAGGTTAATTTTGAAGGAAGGATGGTTTTATAGTTCACTCTCTCATTGCACTGCTTACTTCCATTTATGGAATGACTCTTCAAGAGAGAAGTGATGACCTTAAAAAAAAATGTAAGGTGATATGTAGATACTGTTTTCCACAGTTAAAGGTCACCTTGACTTTTAATCTTGACTGCCATATTTTTCTTCTCATTAAAATATTTGACAAGAATTCTTTGCATGAATGAACAGCACAGAACACCTTAAGACTACTCAATTTTCGCTAGAGGTGTTGCATTGTCATAATAAATAATTGTACTGGCAGCTAAAAATCTTTATCTGGTACACACATTATCAAATAAAATGCTCTTTTATACATTTATTACCTTGAAAAATGTGTTTTTCCTCATAAAGGGATTAAGCAACAGCACTGAGCATGTTTCTTAGTTATTTTTGGGTTTGAATATCAAATTCTCTGCAATAGTACAGAAAGAAAAGAATATTTCCCAAACACTTTGATTCCAAACAATTGGATATTTTTCATTATTGACTTTAATGATTAATTTCCTATTATGCAACTCTGCTCCCATTCTAGTTTGTCAGCACTTGAAGTGAAATATATTTCTGAACATCTGTTCAAGTATCTCTTGGTCTAATTTCTTTTATAGGAGTCAACCTAAAAATATGGGGCTATTTTAACATAGAAGCTTTGTAATTCACTATACCCAGATGTCATTCTGAAACAGAACAAACTCAAGTTTAACTGTCATGAAATCTGACATCATAAATTTTATACCACTGAATAATAAGCCAAAATGAAAATCACTATGCATAATGCAGAAAGTCTTGTAACTTGACCTTTACGTAAAAGGAATGATTATATGTAAAAAGAGCTTTGTGAATTAAAAATGTAATTCTTTTCACCCGCTGTAGCTTGAGGGTTGTTATAGGCACGGAGTTTTTATTGGTATTTTTATCCCACTGAAATGAGTGCAGTTTCCAGCACTCAGCTGAGAGCACATGCTGAAGTGGAACAAGGTGAAAATAGGTCAGAAAGTGATAGGCCAAGCCACTTCCCTTG
The DNA here is from genome assembly GCF_037042795.1 of Molothrus aeneus. Classification (NCBI taxonomy): domain Eukaryota; kingdom Metazoa; phylum Chordata; class Aves; order Passeriformes; family Icteridae; genus Molothrus; species Molothrus aeneus. Next base: position 11,187,717 of record NC_089656.1, on the reverse strand, counting down.
GAAAACCACATGCAATCCCAGGCACACTGATGAATTTTTAAAATTGTGTATATTTGCCTGCAGATTGTTAAGTCTGTTTCAGGAACATAAGGAACTGGCTGACACTGAGCACCAAAGACCAAAATACCAAATGGTCCAAGTTGCTGTGAAGAGCCTCAGTTCTGAAATTTGTTTAACATCTCTTGACAAGTGCTATTGTTTGTGAAGTAAGTGTTGAAGATGTTTTTTGCCAGAAAGATTCATTACTGAAAAGTCTTTTGTGTTTTAATTAGACTGTGGTTTAATTGCAATACACTTAAGATGCTGATTGCATGAAGGGAAATATGAGGAATAGGTCACACTCATCACTACTGAGACCTGGGTTCAACTGGCAAATTGAAAATTGTTACCTAAACTTTTTTTTTTTTCAGTTCAGTCATCTTTCAACACACCAATTTCATTGTGTGAATACTGGCAGTAATTGAATAAATGTTTGAATATTGCCATCAAGCTGTGAGACTTGAAGAAATTAGTTTCTAAACCTATGCAGGGAATTTGCTTGACATTATCAGTGCCTTTAGATTCATGATTACAGGAAAAAGAGAACTGGTGTTGACTACCAGAAATCACAAGAGGAAAAGAAATCTTTTTGTTGCATGTCTGTGTAACAAACCACTCGTATTTCTTCTCAACACTGTACGTTTCTTCCTTTTCTGAAATTAAAAAAGGCATGCTTACTAAAGTCTCAGTCAGCTAAACTGACATAAATATTGGAAATTCCAAGCAGCTTTCTGAAGGAACAAGAGTAGGAAACTAGACTGTGTAACATAAGTAGAGACTTAGATGTAGTGCTGATTGTTTTCATAAACACTGTCCACTTTGACACATCTTTGTCTAATCAGCTCCTCCTTATGCCTCTCCTGAAGGGAACCTTTCCTTCCCCTCCTGTATGACTTTGCTCTTTTCTAAATTAGAACCATATCCTAACAGTGCTGTTCTGTTGAATGGCTTTCACATTTAGTGAATAAAACAAAAAAAGGGATATGAAACCCGCAATGTCTGACAACACAGAGAGAAGTTAAATCTAAATCAGGTTTTCAAGAAAATCACCAGAGAATCTATCAATTTAAATTTTATTCGCAACAAATACCAGCTACCTACTCATAGCAAGTTAGTATTTTGACTTGTGCAGATGTTTGCAAGGACAATTGTGCACCAAAAGCTCTGTGTTTTATTTCTGGTTACATTTTCAGAAACTCTGTAGTCATTTCTGATTAAAACATCCCCAGAATTCATATTTGGGAAGAGATCATGTTTTAAAAACTGCAGATCCTGCAGTTGCCAGGATTTCTGGGTCTGTTGACTGAAAGAAATTATGTGTGTCTGTAGTACATATCTGCAGGTATTTTCCTTGAAAAGTGTTTCACATATATGTAGCTTTAAATCCTTGAGCAGGCTGATTAACATCTGTCTGTGTGCTTGAAATGATACCCATGCTTATGGACTTTTTGGATGAAAATGCATATGTCATTTCTATGACGTGAAGAGTTACTACTTTTTTTTATTATTGCAAGTTAAAATGTCTCGTTTTTAAATTTCTGAATGGAACACGTAAATAAATTTGTTGGAATAGCCCAGAGAAACTCTTCACCAGCCTTTCCCTGCCGAAGCCCAGCAGCCATCCCCCTGCTCTGCCACGCCGTGCATCCTGGATGGCAGCCGAAGGGGCTGTGACAGTGATCCTCAAACTGCCACATGCGGCACACAGGCTAAATGAAGTACAGTACATCTTTGTCCTGTCAGATGCTTTCCTTCAGGAACATGTCACCGGATCAAAGTCAAATATGTACTCTTAAGAAGGTTTTTTTTCCCCCTGAATAGAACACCATATCGCATTAAGGAGCTCTGTAAGTTAAGGGATGATGACAGAGTTTAGCAGTTCATACCCTCAGAGCAGCCTTGTGAGTAAAGGCAAGCTTTGGGACCTCTCCTATTCTATATGCCCAATCCTATACCTGTCAAAAATATGTTATGTTAAGGGTGTCTGCAATTGGCCATGCCTCACTGCCATTAAGCAAGGCTAACCCAAGGAGATGATAACATTTTGTATCTGTTTGAGAAGACTTAAATCTTCTCATGGGTGAGGGAGCTTACTAAAGCTAAAATGGATTTATCAGCAGGTATCAGAGAGGTTAAGTAAACTAATAGGTCTGCACACTTGTTTTAGCAACTAACAATCATCTTCTTTTTTAAAAAATATGTCACAAGCAGGTATCTTCACTAATTTTACTTTTCCACTGGGCGCTGTACTGCTTTCATCTCCATCTGCCAATTCACCGAGGTCAGTCTGAAATTAGTCCAAGTCAGTGTTATCGCCATCTTGAACAATGCTAATGAATTTTCCATTAGTAAGATTGCTACCAAAATACTACTGGTGAATGTTTTCTACATCACAAGACAGTCTGGAGGGAGATATGTGTTCATCACCATGGAAACATGAAGTTCATTTTAAGTAGTTTTGAGTTTATTATTAAACCAGCTTCAGTCACGGCTGTTGGTTCTGTTGTGCAACTTGCTTTTCTTAACTGAGGGCACTTTGGATGTAATCATGGCTGGTTCTAAATCCTGAACCAAATATGTCATTTAGCTCTGAAAAATTTCTACTTGTTGAGCTCACTCCTTGCATTCCAAGAGAGGATCCTGTATGTGTGGCTGATTTACTTCTCAAACACTTTGCTAGTTTATTTCCCTTACCTCGAGAAAAATAAGATAATTTCTCTATGATTTCTGGAGCTGAAGAAGTGACCTGTGTTATGAGAGACAGGTGGAAGTTTATGTGCATAAACTGTCACTTTTAGCCATTGGTAATACCATAATGATCAACTCCAACATGATTTCACCAAAATCATGGAGTGGTTAAGTTAAATTCCAGCATTACTACAGGAATAGCACTTGGCAGAGTCAGATTGTTCTCTTTATATTCTAATTTTTTTTTCTCCCTGCAGATTATTGCCTGTAGGAAGTTTAACTTGGTAAATGAAGAACAGCAGGTTGACAGCCAGGTGTACTAAAAGTAGTGTATAGAGATGTGTATCTTTGATATGTGAGGTCACAGAAAAACAAAGTATACCTCAAAAATTGAATTTAATTGTGAAAATTATGAGGAGGGTTTTTCAACTGAAAAGCCATCTTGGTGTGTTTATAGCCATTAAGAATATAAGAAACAGAAAGGTATGCATGGGACTTTGATAATGAGTATATATCTTTAAAATATTCAGACTCTTTTTAATGATCCCTTAGTATAATTCCTAGAAGTTGAAGGAGAGATTTCCATGCCACCACAGTTCCTCGGTGGTTATGTTGCTTGCTCACTGCTGGCATCAGACAAATTCAGAGCAGAAACCTGAAAGGTGAAAGCCTTCATACTCTTCTCCCTAATCTTTTAATCCGTTCGTATTTGACCCCCTGCATTTGGCCTCCATTATTAAATTGACCTGGGCATGGGAGATTGCTTTCCTCCCCAGAAGAAAGGAGAAGAGCTTTTTATGAAAGTAAAGGTGAAGAGGATTGGTAAAAGAAAATGAGTGTTGTGTGTGAAGCTCTACAGAAGCTTCTGTGATAACCTGGGGCTCTTAGCTGGGGGGAGGTTGAGGGGTGGCTTCTGCGTACAAAGCTGTATTTTCCTTTTCAGATATTTTGTTTTGTCTGTTTCTTTGTTGGGCCTATTGATGGTTAGCAGCGAGGTCCCCTACAGGCTGAAATGTAATCTTTTCCTTTTGGGGATTTGCTTGGGGCTCCAGTAGAAAATTTCACCAGAAAATTTAATTTTATCATCAACAAATAGATGTTGAGAGAGAGGCCTCACCAAAAGGGGCCCATCCTTTGCCAGGTAGAGTTGTCTGTGATCATGGGCTGTCTTGATTTGATGTGACTAACCAATGAGAAAAAACTTCATGCAAATAACATATTTGGAAAAATTCATTTCAGAACAGACTTGTGAAGGGCTTTTCCCTAGAAGGGAGCAGTTGAATAATGGCACTATACAGTGGCAGATGTTAAATAGAAATAAATATATAGAAATAAATATGTTCATTAGCTTTTGACTTGAGTTTACTTACTCTAGTCAATAATAAACTGGGATTGTTGGTAGATGCAGGAGTGGATGTAAACACTTCTTGCTCTGTTTGTGATAAAAGAGACAATTTTTGGGTACATTTTTCCTGTTAAGATGCTGAGGTGACCACTTAAGGTAGGTTTTTGAGTGGCCTCCTTTAAATATGCTTTAAAAGGATCAAGGGAAATTGTATACATTATGTTTACATGTTGTTCACACATGCCCAAACTCTGCACCTTTTTTTAGCGCCTGCACATTTTATACAGCTGCTTTCCCTCCAGCAGTATAGTGCCTCTCCTACAGATGCCTGCCCTGCATGGTAGCACTCCCTCATCTCCCTTTGAGTGAGCTGTTGGAGATCTCCCCTTCTGCTTGAGTGATCCCATATATCTCCTGTGTGAAGTGTTCAGGCCACTCAGTCCCCCCATGTCACAGCTCCGAGTCTGCTGCAGTGTTTGTTGGCCCCTCACACTTGTGGCTGCTTCAGGTAGAAATTCCTTACTCTTACTTGTGTATTTCTTCTGGGTGGTGCTTTGGGCCAACAGGGTTGAGCAGTGAAAGCCCCAGAGACAAGGACAGGCACAGTTTCAGGTGCTGGAGGCAGGGGTGCTGCCCATGGTGAAGGCAGGAGGTCAAGTTGGGCCATACAGGTGGGCACTGCAGGACAATCCAGTGCAGGCTCTCCCATGTGAGGTGTCACCACAGGCTGGTGAGCACCACCAGCTCAGCTTCATGCCCCATCCTTAGGATGAGAAGTGTGTGAGTTCCCATCAGTGCATTTACCATTTAAGTGGTAGCAAGGGCTACTCTGCTTAAGCCTGAGCAGATGACAGTATGGCTCACATGAATACCCAGTGCCAGAATTTTGCTTACCTCATGCATCTGTAATATAACACAGGAGAACCATAGGAAATGAAGAACATAGAAATAAACAAGTACGAAGTTTGTGGCTGGCACTCCTAATGGGAGAAGCCAATTTCCATAAAAAGGGCTTTTCTGCTTGTTTAGACAACATCACTTAACCCTGAACAAATATTTAGATACATTATATTCAGCGGTATTTCTTTTTTTTTTTAATGAATGGAGTTATTTGCATCTCTATTTTACTGAAGCTTGGTATTCTACTCTGTGGAAACATCCACTTCTGCCATGAGTGAAATGCCTTTCACCGAGGCAGCAGCAGTACAGAACTGCTTTTTGTCCTAGGGTTCCTTTCCTGAAATTTGCCAGGTCAAGTTTGTGTTCTCCCCTACAAAACGTGGTGCCAATAAATCTAATCCTTATTTCATTTGATTAACAGAAGTTGTAGCACACGTCTCCGTTTTTTGCACTTGGCTGGGAATCTGCCTTGTGCTTCTCCCGCCCTCACCCCTCCCTTCTGCAACTGTCGGGTTATATTTGAATGCCAAAAAAACAGAATTAGTTTTGCACATCAACGCTGACTTATAAGGCTATTTGAAGTTAAAGCTCTTTGCCAGTTTCCATTTTCTTCACAGTGTTCCCTTCCGCTTTGGGTTTGAAGAAGGAGGAAAAAAAAAGAAAAAGTTATTTAACAAAACTTGATCTGTTTGAAACTGCAAAGTCCAGGCTGTCCTTCCTGTGCTACCACAGACAGCATGAGAAATGAAGGCTGAAGGGCTCGGCCGATTTCAGGAAAAAAATGCCCCAAAAAGGTCAGGAAGAAATGGGAGCCTTTTGATTTTGTGCTCCCCGGGTGATATTCAATAACTCTTTTGGTCTTTATACTGTAGGACGTAGGCTCATTTGCTCAATTTGGGGTGACAGCAGTGTGTTTTGTCAGAACATAGCTGGAGTTTTAAATGAGGACGGCATTCTGAGGCAGTAGGAAACATCCTTTATCTTAGCAACAGGAGGGCATGGAAATGCAAGTTTTTTTGGCAGCAGTCGTATAAATCTAGTGTTTTGGAGGGGCTGACCCGGGCTGTGTGGAAGGAGCGCTCAGCTTTCCTTTGACGGTGTGATTTCCTGCTCCACGGTGGAGAACTTGTCTGGACGGGGTCCTGAAGAAAGCCTACATCAATTACTTGAAAGGAAATCAACTCTGTCTCCAAATGCTTGGCAGCAGGAATATTCATTGTTAGGGGGTTATAAATATATAGAAGTATACACGCACACAGCCTAACAAACGCTCTTCCATTTTCAAGCATTTGCTGTTACAGTGACACCCACTACCCCTTGTCCTTAAACTTCTGTCAGTGCTGCCTTCGTGTAAGGCTTTTTCCAAGGGCCTTATAACTTCCCTTAAAAAAATAATTCTTGGACTTGAACAGAAAATACAGGGTCTTAGCTTAGAAGTCTTATTTTCCAATAAAATAAGTTTAGTTATGTTTTTGAACGCTTTCACATTGTCAAAAATAAATAAGAAATCTGATCTCAACTGTGAACATTAAATTTAATTTTTTTTCCTTGTTCACTGAGGTCAAGTATATTCTAATTTATTTCCCACTGAAATTTTTTTTTCTTTCACAGTACTGCCATGAATGTAAGCGTCTTTAGGTAGTTTAGAAAATATAAAAAATTATGAAGTGATATGTCTTTGGAAAGCTGCTGCTGTGTTGTAACTCTTGAGCAGCTGTTACATCTTTTGTGTCAATAATCCTTAAATTAAAGAGTCATTAAGCACTCAGTTACATGATAGATCGTAATGGCTCAGTGTAAACCTATTGTGTAAATCTGTAGAGAGAAGCCTTTTGTTTGCGTAAACCATAACTCTGAGCCAGAGGAGTGCCTAAATATGTATGTACATGGCACTTTCTAATGCCTCATCATGACTCATTAGAATTTGTTTTATAGAAAATTGATGCATTTCTCCTTTTTATTCTTTCCTATTTAAGCAGAAAAAACCACATTCGGTCTTAACATTTTTTTGTGGTTCTTTGACCCTTTTGGATCAAAGCTCTACAACTTTTTTTTTTTTTACTTTTTTTTCTTCTTTCCATAGTGCCCAGCACAGGGGGCTGGGACCTGGCTGTATTTTTTTTGTTGTATTGCCATACAAATGGAATATGCCACACCACAAAAGAAGAAACAGGAGTGAAAGGAGGGAGGAGTGGAGTAGGCAGTGCTCATATGGGATGTTTTGCTGGGAAATCACAAGGGAAATGGTGACAGACCTTGAGTTGTGTGTTGGTGAGGGGTCCCTCCTGTGCTGGCAGGGTGGTGGCTCCTTTGGAGGGGACAAGTGACTTAAGGCACATGTTGTGACATGCTGTGTAGATGTAGATCAGCCTCGTGCCAGAAACCTGTCCCTGGCCTGGACAGCCCAGCAGGAGCGTGGGGAGGTGTGTGCTGTGACCAGCCAGGCCGGGTGAGGTGAGGCAGGGCTGTGGGAATGTGCCAGATAACTCTGCCTGCCCCACCAAGTGGCCTCATTTCCGTGCGTTCCCTCCCATCTCCATCCTCTCATATGTATTTCAAAACTGTCCCAGACTGTATATGCCACGGAGAAAGATTAATTTTCAATGTAACACCCACAGAGAAATTCATGTCCAAAATATGTTCTTCTTGTGCCAAAAGAAGAACAATAAATGATTGGGAAGAAGGGAAAATGCATTTCCAGACTAGAGAGAACCCACCTCCTGTCCTCCCCTAAGCAAAACCACATTGCTGCTGCTGTTTGGTTCCTGCAGATATTAGGAAGAGAAAATGTCAACAAGTAATGGGTCTCACCAGTGTGGAGACTGCTGGTGGAGTGAGGGAAATGATGCACTGCTCTCCTTCAGGGATTTTTGAGTGATCTGAGGACACCTTGTGAAGGCAAGGGGTCAGTGCCTCAAGCAAGGAGCAGTGAATTGCCCAAGTAGGTTCAAGTTCAAGTCCTTGTGGTTGTTGGTCTTGAGAGCCAAAGATGGGCTGTAGCAGAAGCCAATTTCAACACTTGGTGGAGAAAGGCTCAGGATAGGACTGTGGCAAGGCCCAGAGCCTGGCACCAGGATGGAGTGTAGCAGTGATCTGGCTGCTGGGAAGGGAAGGGTGTTCCTGGCTCCTGCATTTTCATGGTGCTTTCTGCTTTGGGGGCTTTCCCAGCCTGCCCTCCTAGCAGGGGTAGATCCTTGGGAGGATGGGCAGGGGTCTGCAGGAGCTGGAAGAGGAGAACCACCCTGCTTTGCAGAAAAGACTGGAGTGTGTCCAAAACTGCTTGCACTCTTCAAATCACTGCATAAAAAGGGATGGTTTCTGATCACCTCCACTTTAAAATTGGATATTAAGGACAGGGAAACCAGGGAAGAAATCTCTGGAGGTTTCAAAGTGGCAGAGGCAGGAATGGCAGCCACTCATCCTGACTTCCAGTTCCCTGCTTGCTCCCTTCCCAGAGCATTGGTGAAGACAGCTCCACCAGCTCTGCTTAGACAGAATTCTACGGAGTAGATCCAAACCTCATTTCTGGCCAGAATTGTGTAATGACAGCCTATCTGTAATATTTCCATTTTGCAGATATATCTGTTCATGATGGGATCAACATGGGATACTCATAGGATAATATTTTCTAGTCTTTTGTTTTTCTTTCTTCTTTTTTTTTCAACTGGAAAAGAAAATTTCATTTGGTTTTTCTGTTTTACAGGGAGGCTTTTAACTGGTAGTTGGGACTTTTTTGTGGTAGTTGTTATTTTTTTATAATATGCAGAGAAATGTTGTTTTACCCAGGCATCTGTTTTAAGTTAGTTCTTGACCTAGTAAAAAAACTTCATTCATTACATGGACAAATTGCTGATATCCAAATATTTTATTTGATTAATTGACTGATGGCAAACATTTTCTTCAAAATACTGCAGTTTTACTTTAAGAGGAACACTACAAATTGTGAGTGGATTTTGTATAATCAGAATGTTTAGTCAAGCAAACTTTCTGTGCTTTTTATTAATATATTTATCACATGCACAGTTTAGCTTACTATCTGTAATTATAATTTATGTAAATATTAATTTTATTTTCTCTAAAGTAATCACTTTTCTTGCCATTTGATGCTCTCTTCATTAGACACTTAATTTCAACTTTGTTTTTCAAAAGGAGTTGTGACTCCTTGAAAAGCATGAAATCTCTAAATTATGAAATCCAAGCACTCTTCTTTGAGCCCCTGACGCCGAGGAAACTATCTGAATACACAAAATTAGAAAAACATACACAGAATAGTTGTTTAAAATTCACAGCTGTCAACATGGAGTGTTTTGTGTGAGAGAAAGAATGTCGGGGAGGCTGAGTTCCCCAACTCTCCCCAGATGGATTGGCTCTCCCTGCCTTCTCCCTGGGCATTGTCTGGAGGCTGCTGCAGGGATCCATTTGCATGGCAGCACAAAGGTCCTCTGTTGGAGCCCCTGCCCAGCATCTCCCCAGGCTTTCCCTTTAAAGGGGCCTTCCTGGCCACTGCGGCACAGTTTTTCCTGTGCTGCTCTTTAGGAGCAGACAGAGATCTGGTGTTTTCAGAGGCTGCAGCACAGAGGGCAGGTTTCAGTTAGAATGAAGCTGCTGGAAGATATGGGGGCTCTGACTTTAAAGAGTTATTGAAGATAAGCTGTGTTGGAACAGCAGTATTTGTTTATAAGAATGAAGTTATTGGGGGTATTAGGATTGCCAGCTTTTTATTTATGCTGTATGACAGGACGGAAATGGTATCACTGAACATCAAGTATCAGAATATGTAATTTTGTATGCTAATTATAGCCTGAGTTTTCCCACCAACACTGAGGAAAATGCATTATTTATCATTTTATTCTGCTTCAAAAGTCATAAAGCACCTTTAAAAACAAACAGCTGAATAAACCTGATTACAAATGTCTCTGAGAATCTGATCTATTATAATTAAACTTTTAGGTGGAAGTACAGTTATATTTTTAAATAAATATTATCTTCTAATAATAATTAATTCTAGTCAATTTTTCTTCTTCCTGCCTATTTCAGTGATATTCTGTGGCTTGTATAGCAATAGGGGTTCTGCACACAGTAAATCTAGGGCACTGGAATTACGTTCTGCAAATCTTAGGGTAGAAATTTGTAGAGAAAATGAGCTCTGCCTTCTCCCTTTTTTTGCAGAGAAGCCAACTTCTGTTACAATAGCCAAAGGTTTGTCAGCATTTCCAAAGGGCTGTTTTCAGAGATTTACACCTTGTTGTAGACTGAAACTTGGCAAACAGGCTTGCATGCCTGAAGGGATTTAGTGTTTAACGTGTCTGAATATTAACATGATTAAGCAAAAATTGGATGACTTTATTAACCATAACTTGATTAAAGGGTGATTAGTCATTTTTATGTTTGAGAATAACAGCCTTCTGCATTTGGTGCAGCAGAAAGGAGTTTTTGCTGCTCAAGGTTCTTTTGCTTTTGTTCAGAGCACGTTTGGTTTCCAGCAGTGCATCCTGCACGCAGGGAGCAAAGCTTGATCTCAAACTAAAACCTGACACAGGTATTTTTTTACACATATATCACCCCACCCACATGAAACCGATCCAAAGAGATTTTTTGTATTTTCAAGCTACAAGACTTGCCCAATATAGATAGATTTTCTCAAAAAGGAAAAGTGTTTGCATGAGTGAAGTATTTTCCTCAGCTTGCAGATGCTTATGCAAATACACATAAACATCCACAGTGGTCACTTTGGGAAGTGCAGCATTGAAGGGAGCTGAAGAAACAGCCCAGGCTGATGCCCAGACCTCTGTACTGGGAAGGTTTTGCACTAAATAAAGTAAATTATATCTGGTACTGCAGCAATTTGACATTACTAGTGGTGGTGCAGAAAAAGAGCTGTGTCCTCATGAGAAAGGTTTGGGTTTTTTATCTGGTGGCAAATTTGATCCATTTTAATCATATTATATTTTACTGAAGATACTTGTGGACTGCTTGGCTGCTAGCTCAGTGACAGGAAGGGATGTTTTGCCATTAGCTTCAAGAGCACCAATCATGTGCTGCTTTTTTTGTTTTCAGTGCCAGGAGACAGAGGTTAATAAAGATTGTCAGAGACATAGCAAAGCAACAACAAGTCAATACAAAACTTGAAAGACACTTACTCCCTTAAAATATGAAGTAAAAACATTGCATTTAAAGCCTAGTGAAATTACTGTTTCAGTGGTTAAAACCAGACTAATTTAGAATCTCAATCTCAAGAAATAAACAATGAAGCTAAGTAATTTAATAAAAGTAACTGCTGAGAAAGACACTATTGATAAATATTATCATTACATGTGCCATTGAATTTTAATTAGAATTTAGCTATCTTACATAGCAATTAACTCAAATGAGAATTCTACACAAACTGCTCTAGAAAAGGAGTGTTCATATATGCTAATGACTACTATGCGTGATTAAACATTGAGAAAATAAACTCCAAATGTATGCTAATAAATGGCAAAATTTACTGTGTAGAATTAATATCTAACAGAGGAATGGAGAGCTGTTTCAAAGCATGTGTGTATATTATTTAAGTCAGCACATTAAATTTCAAAACTTAGGGCCCTGCAAATGGTACTGCTGCATTTGCTCCCCTCACAGGAGCGGCTCTGCTGGTATAATGGAGCTACCTACACCAGCACCTTCCCACCCTCAGTTTGGAAAGCTGTGCTCTCAGGAAAATACAGGGTTTTTATGTATTTCCCACTTAAAGGCTGTATATATTTAATCAATGCTTATAATTTTCCAAAAAACGTATTGGTTATCTTATTCCTGAATCTTTGCTGTATTTCAGGTGGATTCCAAGAAATGTAAAGTAAGAATTAATTTATTCACATCCTAGTTTATTATTATAGGTGGCACTATCAGATTCAGATTAATTAAATGATGATTACTTAGCCATGTCCATCAAGAGCTGATACCTGACCCCATTTTTTGGTTTGTAGGTGGAGATTTTTGCTAGCATCTCACTAGGGATGCTAAAATGTGAGGGGAGAGAGAATTGTACCCAAAAATCTGCTCTGTTCTTGCTCAGCAATAACCAAATTCTGCTCTGTTCAACAGGCAGAAAAAAAATGCTTTGCAGCTCTGTCATATATTTGCTTGAAGGAAGAGTTTAGTGAAGTGAAGCAAGGCTGGAATGACTGTTTTCTGATGTATGTTGGACAAGAAAAATTAATCTGTGCATGGTACTTGTTTTGGCTGTGCTTCAGAAGCCATCTCTTGTGATGTCACCTGTAAATAGCCAAGAACTTTGACATCGACTCTGTGTGAAGCTGTTTAAATAAGTGCCTCATTTATAGAATCCTGCTGCCTGCAAAATGGCTCCAATGGTGTTATCCTCACGCCTGAGGGGAAAGTTAAATAATGAAACCCTAAAGAGTTTCTAAGTGGGGAGAAGGGGCACAGGAGGAAGGAGGAAAAGAAAGCTAATCTGTGACAGTACAATCTCATTTTATCTCCTGATTGTAGAGGACTCAGTAGTTAAAAAAACATAGCATAAAGCCAAAGAGACACGAATGGTGTGTACTCACAATTTCTCAGTTAATGTGCATATTTTAGTTGGTAGTTATACCTGAAACCTGAGACAACTCAAAATGAATGGATTGAGAAATGCAGGTATAGTGCTCTGTATTCACAGAATGGTTTAAGCTGATTTTTCTGCAAAACAGTCTCAAGGGTTGTTAGATTTGAAGGAGCTTTTTTCTAAAGAGATATTTATAAATACAGTATCTCTAAAGAGATATTTATAAATATATGTGCATATAAATTTTACTCCAAGGCCGGTGCCTTTGTCTTTGTTTGCGGCTGTGAAAATTCTCCCTGTAGCTCATCTACATTCATCCCAAGGAGGTTTTGGCCATAAACTCTGCTGTACACTTACACAATCCTACTGTTAATGTGCAGAAAGATAGTATTTGTGTGTGACTAAGAATAGTATATTTTTGATCCTGTGTATTAGAGCACTAACCTTCACTTCCCTTGGCACCACCTTTACGTGTATTATTTAACAAAGTCCTAGTTCACTTAATTTGTTCAGTTAGTTTGGGGGGAAGAAGAAGTGAATCTTTCTCATTTTGTTGTACAAAGCTTCTGGCTAGATCAAGTCATCCTTTGGGATAGGTTTTTGCTCTAATATGGGCAGCTCACTTAAATTTGTACCTTTAAACATACATGTCCAAACCAATGATTTACAGACAGGATTAATTGCTAAACTATCTTTCCTGTAGATTAAATATAGGTCTATGGAAATTTTGCTTACATTTATATTGTTCTTGATACAGTTTCTGATGGACTTTGTCAGTGGTTTCCAATAAAACCTTAAGGACTGACACTGAATTCCTAAATGTGTAAACCAACCATTGCGGAAGATGAAATTTTTTTGTTATTATGGAGCACATTCTGCTGTTAGCTGTGGTTTTAGAACATTATCCCTTCAGTTTTAATTCTTTTATATGCTAAGGAAGTGTTTATTTTCCCCAGTTTCCTTCATCAAGAACACAAAAGGATTCCCAGTGCAAGACCATTGCAGCCTGTTATCTAGTGTTTCATGCTCTGTAAGCAATAGAATTACCAGTGTGTACTTGCCAAGTAGCTTCAGAATGACAGTTTACAAGCATCAGGTCAAGTAATCAAAATGTTATAGTGGATATTTGCTGCAAATGTAAATATATCGAGTAACTTTAATTGTGTTGTTTTCAGTTAAAGTAACCCAATGCCATCTTATCTGGAGGTTATCGTCTGAACATTTTGAGTAAAGCTATAATAATATTTATTTTTGTTTTATGTGATGAACAAGTCTTAAAACTAAATCTGGTGAATTAAGAGTTGTATTTCTGAGGAGCTAACTACCACTACTTGACTGCTGTTGTAAAACTTTATTAGGCAATACATCTGACCTCAAATTGGAAATTTGTGTTGGAACCAGTTTAGGGAATCATTATAGCTCTCTTGTTAATTTTATATTTGTCTAATAAAACACAGCAGGAAGTACATGACATGTGCTAGAGCAACTGATGGTAGCTGCTAGTCCTGGTTTTAACTACTGTTTCCTAGCATGTACAGGCACAGGACAGGAGACAAATAAATAGAACTTACTAAGAGAGATTACCTTTTTTTTTGCTAGAAAATTGTTGTTCAGTACTTGGTGGCTAATTCTAGGGAGGAGGTTAATATTGTTATTACCAAATATATATTTGTAATGAAAAATGTGTGTTGCCATGATTTTAAAGATAAAGATAGGGTGGAGATATTGTGTCATTTTCCAGACTCTGTTAGGAGCACCATACAGTTCCTAAGGATGTAACCTGACCAGACTTTATTTTGGGAAATAAGCATGTTAAAAATGAGATAAAGGAAGATAAAGAAGAGTGGCTAACAATGCAGCTGCAGAAGAGACAGAATCTGAAGAAGAAGATTTGAAGGCTCAATTTTATCAAATTAAGCACACCAGAGAAATCCCATGCCAAAACACAGAATGAACTGGTAAATCATAATGGAGATCTAGTAACATAGGTTTGTTAACTATAATATGTGGAGAGAGGACTACTGTAAATCCAGAATAAGACATACAGCATCAGTACTTTAAAACAGGAGAGGAGTAGAAGGCATTTGTTAAACAGCGGGGTTTTGAGTCAGATCTCAGTAGTAAACCAGTTTTTAAAAACTTGTAAAGAAAACATGGTTGAAGGCATTGAGTTCAAACTAGGAAGTGTGAGTTTCCCCATGGTAGAGCAAGCCAACTTAACCTGATTTTTTTTTTTTTTTTTGGTGAGGCAACTGGTTTTCCTTTTGTACACAAAGGAAATGTATTGATCTAATCTCTTTGTAATTTAGTAAAGCATGGTATATTGTCCCCTGAAAAGCATGGAGTGAAACTGGTGAGGATGAAAATTGGTACAGGCTTTGTAAGGTGAGAAAAGAATACATTAATGATGGATGTGGAGAACATCACCCCAGTATCAAAGATCTGCAGCCATAGGTTGACTGGAATGGGAGGAAATAACACTGTGCAGGGCATATTTGGCCCTGTGCTGCACATACACCAAAGCTCTCCCCAATACTGGCTTGAGGTGGGTGTTTCTGTTTCGGGCTTTCTGCTCTTAGATAACTTGGTTTGATCTTGGGAGGCTTCAGCCTGCTCCAAGCTGGGACAGGTTGGTTTCAAGGAAGCAGTTCTTCCACAGAAGAACTGTGTCTGCTAATCTGCAAGTCATATTTGCATTTTCTCTCAAATTGTCAGATTGTCTACATTTGTCTTTTTCTTTAGAATGGTGTCCAGCCCAGCTCAGTTAGAACAGTGAACCATTATTTTTCTCTTTTGTGAGTGTTACAAACAAGTTACTATACATAAGTGAGCCCTGGTTATGGCTTATCCCGAGCCGCCTCTAAATCAGTTCTTGTCCAGGTAATCATCACTCTCATCCTTTGGCTCTTGTGCTATGAGTGCTGTTTGGCTGCCACATTGATCACTAGGAAGAACCTCTCCATTCACACATTCACAGTTTGCTGCCTGCTTTCTGTGCATTTCCACTTTGTGCATGCTCAGCAGTCCTAGATACCAAGGCTGTCTTCATTCATTAACTCCTTCCTTCAGTCATTCATTCTTGCAGACCCACGAGTGTAACTGGAGGTGCCAAGCCATGCTGGATATGCTCTTCACAGAACCTCAGTCCATTTGAAATGGCTAATTTTTTATCAAGTGAATCAATGCACAAACTTGGCAGTAGAAGAAATGTGGACCCTGTTCTCACTTTAGCCTTTCTGAAGTCAGCAGGCAATATTAACAGGGCTTGTTTAATTTATGTTATTTACTAGAAGGCTTTCTTGTCCTTGCTGCTGTTTAGAAAATGGAGACACAGGGAAAAACTAAGAGTGTTGGAAAGAATGCTCCATAAATTTTTCAGCTATTTGTGAGATTTTGACTCATTTCTTTTTCATTTGTTCAGATTTAATTCTATTTTTAAAAAGCTTGGTCTTTACACTAAGGAAAAAAAAAAGAAAGGAAGAAGGGAGAAGTGTACATTGACATACTAAGTGAAAAACCTCAAGTAAATTACAGTAAATTAAAATTTATTTCCCAAGGGACAGAACATATTTCAGTGGGATGAAGGAAGAAACTAATAGACTTTCTATGAACAGCCATTTTTATTTAAAGAATAAGCTTTCAGGCAAATATAATTCTGCAGCCTCCTGAGGATAGTCTTTTTTCTTGTTAGGAATAATACCAATTAAAAAGTGCACAATTAAAAGCACTGAAAGTTTGTCAATGTACATTTTCCATGGAGCTGTGCTTTCTATTATGCTGTTGCTTGCTTAACATGCTTTGTGGTGCTGGTCTTAGCAGGAGCTGCATCTGTGCTGCCAGTCTGCAGACAGTAATTAGTTAATGCTGCCAAACATAAATGAATTGTGTCTGCTAATCTAAAGCACTTCCTAACAAACCAAACCTTTTGGGAGTATTTTACAATTTCAAAGTATAAAATTTGACATTCTGGGTTTTTCTCACTTGTTGCTTTCTCCTGAGTATCTGTTTTGGAGGGGTGAAGGGGGTTTTTTTGTTCAAGTCCAGATCACATCCACGATCTTGCAGAGCACACTCAGACCAATAACTCAACTGAGCAGGCAGTGCTGCAGAGGATGTGTGAGAGTGAGCAGGCACATGAAGAGAAGAACTTTAAACAGCTGTGCTGCCAAAGAAGATGTAGAAGGAAATATTATGCCCAGGAAAGGGTTTGCAGAGTGGCATGTTCATCATAGACTAAGGAGCAATTAGGGTATTTTTTCCAGCCATTACACTTTCACTCTCATTTCCTACTGGCACTTTTGTGTAGGTCCTGTCTGTCTTCAGCTCTCTGTTCAGCATGGCTTGGCTGCCACCTTGTCCCCTTCAGCCTCTTTTCCTGCTCCACAGTTTATAGTTACTTTTGATCCCTCATGCTTTTTGAGTTGACAGCAGCCATATTGATATTAGATGAGTAGTTCTTAATCCACCCTAAGATCCATATCTGTTGTACTTCTTGGCCCTAAAGGGGCAATAATGGGGTCTCTGCTTGAAAATCAGGGAATTTCATTTAGGGTACAGGCAATTTTACGAAATTTACTCCAGTATTTAATTCTTATTCTTAAAGTTCCTTTCATTTTTCAAAGCACATCTACTTGATCTGATTTATGATGGCAGAGTCAAGTTGTGGGGGCAAAAAAAGAGACATTTTTGTTCACTGTAACCAAATGGTTCTCAGTCGTTGAAAACTTCACTTGCATTAACACTGTGAGGATACCATCATTTTTCATAGATCTCCTTGAAAATCCATTTCTCACACACACATACACAGAAAAGATGATTTCAACAAAGTTATATGTTTAGAAAGTTGAATGAAAATACTCCATAGCTAATCTTGACAGTTCCAAGCTGGAGAAAAGCCAGGGCCCCAGAACAAGGCACAGGGAGTGCATTTGTAATAGAAGCCAGAAATCAATACACATGACCAGATTTTCCAGCCCACCACGCTCATTTTGCAAAGCCAGCAGAGGTCTGGACGGGAGCATTCCCCTTGTCAAGGAGACTCTGATGGCCAGAAGCTGTTGGTGGTGGTGTAGCTGCCTCGCATGCCAGTTGTCTTATCTCCTCACAGGGGAATGAGAGACAGCAGCAGGAGAGGAAAAGCTCTTGTGTCTTGTTTAACTGGAGACGTGCCCCATGGCAAGGGGGAGTGATGGAGAAGCAGTCCCTGTGTTAGGAAGATTCACAGAAAATTTGAGTCCCTCAGAAAGCTTTGTGAGGTGGTTGCTAGCATTCCTCCATGCTGGAATGACCCGTGTGGATTTTTGCTTTCACATTGCTTTCCAAAGCTGACACATTTTGGCAGTAAAACCTGCTGACTTTTCTGAACATCCAGCTGCCCAGCTGGAAGAGCTGCAAGATGGCTGCTGTGCATGCCCTGACAGGGGATTGTGTGAATTATGGGAACATTGCATTTGACCAAGAGAGGGTCAAACACTCACCTGGACTGCAGCCTTTCAAACTGACCAGAGCCTAAAGGGTCCCTGTGCTGGCTCCCCTTGTTGCTCATATGCTGCCTAAAGGTCTTGGAGAATGTTCTGTTGAAGGTGGAGCTTTCATGAAAGAAAAGAAATTTTATACAATGACAAAGAGTTTGGGGAAAACACTCCTGCAGAATGTAGCTCTCCTTTTTCATTTACTTGTCTAGACAGCCAGGATGCTTTGCTTTGGACAGTGCAGTTTTGATGGATTTTAATCCCCAAGCTATTTTTGATTCCTGGTCACATTTATGACATACACAGTCAGCTTTTTTTTCGCCTTCGAGATGCATGCATCCATAGACTTGAATGGGTGTAGGAAAGATAAATGGCTAAGGGAAAAGGAAATTAGCCTGAATGTTCTTAGAGCAGGAGCAAGGAGACTATATAAAGGCAGACTGTGTGACAGAGATAAAAACTAAATGAAAATTAAGGCTCAAGAGGAGGCCTGGCTGATGGGGGGGAGGAAGTCCAAATATTTTCAGATAATACCCAAAAGATGAAATGTAAAAAATGCTCCATTAAATCCCATTTCCCCCTTACTTTGATATTTTAATTTCCCATTTCACTTTCTTTCATAATTTCCTTCTACCATTCCGATGCTGCTCACTCTGTAGTGAAAACCTACTGTTGCAAATCATTTTCCCACAGACCCATCCTTAGCCCAGTAATATTCAGTGTCTGTCCAGTCAGATTTTGATGCCTATCAGAATACAGAGCTGGCAGAAGGGTTCACTTCCCTTGCTAAGATTGTAGCTGAAAGTTCAGTCAAAACAGTGAAAAGCATGTGTTCTTCAAAATAAAATGGCAAAACTGGGATGTGCAAAATGCACACGTACTTTACATCATCGTGCAGCACTTAAGTATCTCTACAAACAGCTTCAGTTGGTTAATTATTTTCATTTTGTTGCAGGTTTCTTATGCATAATGATAATTTGTCCACTCAGATTTATGTTATTGCAGGCTTGAGTCCAGCAAAGCACTTAAGCACTCGATTAACTTTAAGCACATAAGTAGTCCCATTGCTGGATTGGGGCCATAATAGAGGAAAAGAATGTTTCAGGAGAAATTGTGCTTTTCAGGGGGTAGGTGGGTGTGTTTTTTGTTTTGTTTAAAGTGTCAACAGCAGAGTTTATTTAGCTGCCTTTTAGACAGTAATCTTATTAGTAAAATTGGCAGGATTAAGAGGCTATTAAACAAAATCTGTGTGTTTTCACATCAGTTAAAATCTGTACTGCATTCCCTTGGAATACAACGACTCTGTTGTTCAATAACTGGATTTTAATGTAACCACGTCACTTAAGATTGCATTAAAATATATTTATTAAATCATTTGGCTGCTCTAGACTGGTGGGCAGGAAGTTGAAAATGCAGAGAGGCTTTTCTGACTTTGAAAGAGTATTTTTCAGGATTTCTTGCAGTTTTCCTTCATCAATCAAACCACATTTGTTTACCAGGGAACATGTAGTCAATGTTAATTTTATGGACATTCTGCTGGGTCCAGAACGAAGCCATCTGTCCCCAGAGGTGGCTGGGGTGAGCAGTCTGTCCATCATGTGGGTGTACTCCAGACGGTGAGGACAATGGATGTTGTCAGAGTTTGGCTGCTTTGTTTTCTTATTACAGAAAACTCACCACAGCAGTTCTGTCCCTCTGTTTCCTGCATCTTAGCACTTTCAGATATACATTTTTACCATGAAAAAGCCAGTAATCAATAAGATTAATTTTATTTGTATATGGAAACCTCAGTAGTCTTAATGAAAAAAAAAACTTTGTTAAAACCAATAATTTAAAATCTGACAGCAAAACAAAGCAGACACTAGAGTTTTAAAGCTAAGAATAATAAAGTCAGCTCTGTCCCTTTAAAAATAAGTAAAATCAAATCTCCCCAAGGAAGAAAGATTTTCTCTAACTATGTCATACATTTATTTGATAGGTAGGTTTCTGGTACTAATAGAATAAATAACCTGTTTGCTCAGAATTCACTTGTATTAACATTCCTGGCAGTGATTTCCTTTTCATGTTAAAATACAAAGCTTTATATAGGTGCTGCTATGTTTGTACTAGAGATTCACTTACTCTGACAGCTGATACATTTGTAATTGTGGAAGAATCCTGGCTTCAGTGCTCGGCCCTGCTCCTTTGATATAAACAGGTGACTCCTAACATTTATTGATGGTTTGGGGGATGGTTTGATGGAAAAAGTTGAATCGTTGCAAAGTAATTCCTCAGGTCTTCTGAAGTTTATTATTGACTGCTTTGATCTTTGTTCTGCAGATGTAGAAATAACATTGCCTACAATCTGTAGGTGCTCTCTGCGCTTTTTCAACTAATTGTTTTGTGCATCTGACAAGATGCAAATTTACCCAGATCTGTCTACAAAGAGGCTTCTCTCCTGCCTGCTCTTTTTTGTAGAGAATAAAAATCTGCTATTTTTACCTACTTCTAAAGATTGATTCTGAGTGTGTCTTGTGACGTGCCTGCCTGCCTTCAGCGCTCCCAGACACCAGCAGCCTGTGCTGCAGCATCCATCCCGGCTGGCAGGTGGGACTGAGCCAGGCAGGAGAACAGCTCAAGATGGAAAAGAGCATTCCAAAGTGGGGAATTCCCCTGGCTGTACAGCAGGCATGGAGTGTCACACGCTGATAATGTATTTCTTGCACAGTGATTTACAGGCTGGTGGGCACAGCCTTGTGATTACACAGACACACTCACTCTGCCTTCTATAGCAGACAAACCTGGGCGTCAGCAGCAGAGTAGCTGCAGTAGCCTGGAAGCTGGGGAAATATGCAGGTGGTCAGCTTGAGGTGAGTTCTGCAATACAGCAACTCTTATCTGAGCTACTTAATTTTAAATAGTGCCAATACCCCAATACTAGACAATGCAATTGATGGCTTTTGAAAGCTAAGGACATTGGAAGCTTCTTCCTTACAGATGGACTTAAGAGGTAAATAGTTTCTCAACCTCCTTAAGTATCATTTTACCTTTTTATAGGCTGCTCCTCATGCCCTAATACATTTATACAACTCTTATTTTTGAAGAGAATGTTTCTGAATCCTCAGGAGAATCAGAACATCTCATCACTTTTTCATACAAATTTAATTTAATTGCGTTGCTCAGGTTTTTTTGATGTTGGATCCTTTTCAGCAATCCTCTCTCCTAACAAGGCTGGATTTCCACTTGAATTTGATGTGAAAAATGCTTGAATAAGGAATACCATGAAAACTCAGTTCTCATCCTTCTAAGTCATTAATAGTTATTAACTTGATTTCCAAAAGTGCTGAGCACCTAAAGCTCTTAGAAGAGATTAGCACAGGAACTGCTGATACTGAATTCCTCCTCTGGAGAGTACACACTCCCTCAAAGTCATTGAGAGGGGCTGGGCACAAGAAAACCACTTCCACTCTGTGCTCCCCTTCCAAACTGTTCAGTGGCATGAGGAAGAGAGATATAAGGACTGTCAGCAGAGCAGGTGTGATTTCTTGCATCCTGGGAGATCTGCAGGGGGGCTGTCACTCTGGCAGGGTGACTCTGATATCTCTGATGGCCCTGCATGGTTCCCTGCACCGTTTGGGACCTGGTGGCTCCTCACCCCCTACGCATGGTAGATCATAGCACAGCTCCATTCATAGGGGTTAGGCTGCATCTGTTCCCTTAGAAATAGGAAATACCAACCCCTAATGAGACACTGAGGAGAAATATTCCAGAAAGTTTTTGAATGTGTAGCATTTGGTATTGGTACTTCTTCATTAAATATAAATTTCAAAGCTACTGATTTGGATATGTAATAATGGTTATTGCTGCTTATAGCCTGTAGGTTGGGTTAGGTTAGAGTTCAGAACTCTTTTCTGGAAGTTTGATGAAATGAAATGACAAGACTGGCATCCTGACTGGTGAAATAAATGAACAAACTCACATTGCTTTTGCTTAGATCATAAAATTCATGTTGAATTCAGCAGTGGCAGAAATTTAGTGCATATCACAGGCTAGCTAAAATAGAAAAGCCAACCTCTTTTTGTTTATTTAACTACAAATTCCCTGCTGGATTTCCCTCCTTTTTTGTTGCTTGTTACATTTTTGTTCGTAATAAATTGGACCCATAAATAACTGCACCCCAAATTAAGTTAACTTCCAAAAGGTTTTAATATAACTTTCATCAGAAATTTAGTTTTCAGAAGCTTGTTATAATGTAAAATATGTTTATGTAAATAAACATGAACATATGTATTCATACATATGAATGTATGAATTTATATATGTGCATAAAAGTATATGAACCTAGATATTAGGGGGTTTTCTTAGAAAAGAGTGTCACAATATATTCAAGGTGCAGTAATGTATTACTTTTTTTATTGCTTTAAAAAGCCTTGAATTCTTGTAGAATATGGTCTAGTGGGTCAAACATCCCCTTTCCTCTCATTTATCAGCCTTTTGATCTTGTGTCAGGTCTAAATGTTGGCATACTCAGGCCATAACAGTGTGCTGCAAGATCACAAAAAGGCATAGTTATATCTTTAAAAACTTATGGGCATCCTGGTGCTACATCCCAGCATAGCTTAGCAGATGTGGTATTGAGTTCCCCCAAGTCTTCACTGCCCCTTTGTCTATTATTTTTTTTATAGTTTTGTTCTGCATTCCTTCCACTCAACCTCAAGTGGATGGAAGCCTGTTAGTTTATTACTTACATATGTCTGCACCCTTTTACCTCAGCAGGAAAGACAAAATATCGAGGAGGACTGTAGGTTTGGGATGGTCAGCTAATCCTTCCCCACCTTGAACTAATCGCCAGGCTGATGTGTTATTGTGCTGAGCTCTGTTCTCCAGTGCATTGCCAGTGGGGTTTCAATTTGTAGAAGCATAAACAGATACTAAAGTAAAAAGAATGGTGCAGTGATTTGTTAGCAGAGTTCAGATCAAATTATCACAGCGGTCCCCTGCTGACAGTCCTAACAATTACCTCCTTTTTCTTGGTCTTTCAAATGTTTTTTGTTTCACTTAGGTCTTGGTAAATAGTGTGCTTCTCACTGTGCTTTATTTATTTACCTACAAAAGGAAAAGAAATTGAAACTTCAGCTTTCATTCAAATGTCTGTATGTCTATATATTTTGTCCTAACTTAGATGTGTTAATAACTTTTTGGTTTCTTTTTTTTTTAAATAAATAAGTATATAGGCAAGGTAGCTGAAGATCAGCTTTCTAGCACATACCTTTGTTATAACATTTTCTGCCTCTTTTATAGCTTTGACCATGGCAGTGCAGATCTTCTTGATATTTGAAAACTTTTGAGAAAAGCAGCTACTAAATAGGAAATGAATAGAATGTTGTATACATTAAGCCAATATTAAGAGTTTAAAGCATTTGAGTCCTATTCTGAAATCAAATTGGGTGCATGTCAGTAGATATTATTCCCTTCTCACAGAATATAGTCAGTTATGTTCTGTACAAGTTGTTTAGAATTAACTTAAACATTTGTTTCCACTCTTTTTTTTTCTCTTCCCTCTTTTCAACTCCCGACTTTCAGTCCTGCAGAGTTACATTTGTCTGCTTCTTACAATTCTAGCGGGACTGATTTATCATCATTTGCTAACATATCTGTCTCAAAATCTGAGCTTTGATCAGCTTGTATTTTATAACTTACATCTGTTCTATGTTTAACCTTTTGTAATGCTGTTTCTCAAAAATATTATCCAGTTTAACAAAAGAATCATGTTAGTCTAAGCATTTTGTTATACCTACCTAAATGAAAAAAATCCTACATACCTGTCTATTTAGTTGTATTTTTTGTTACTGTTTCTTAGTCTCTTTTTCATTGAATCTATAAATCTGTCACACTAACTTTTTCCCGTGGTTGCTGCTGAATTATAAACTTCACCTTCCTGTTCCTTCTCTACCTCTTCTTTCCCACAATTCCAGCTTGTGCTTTGCAGCAACGCCACCAGCAGCATCTCTGCTCTGGCCTGTTCACTGCTGCAGCTCCAGCTTACCAAAAGTACACGTGGTGATTAAAAGTACTCCCACAGTGGGCTGCAGGGGACAGCAGGAAGCTTCTTGGTTTTCAATAAAATGACTAAAACTAAAAATTCCATCTGGGACTAACTGACATTAATCCCCCCACCATGGTGAGTCCTTGCAGTGAGATGGATGAATAGTGGGTTTGGTGAAGCACAGAGACACATCTGCATGTTCTGTTGGTAACTAATCTGTCTCCAGGAAAGGAGGTTTCATTTAAAAGGACTTACCTCCAGACTGGCTCTGTCTTGGGTCACACTGGGTAATACTGGGACAAGAGTGAGAGATGCATGAAGAAGCCTTTAGAAAGTTGTCAGCTGTTCCCCAGCTTCTAAATAAATGAACCTTGCCTAGCACTGAGCAGGCTACTAAAACTGATGGAATAATGAAATGTTTTTCCCTGGGATTTTTTTGTCATCCTCTGATGTAAGGGGGAAAGTCAGCCCTGCTCTGCCTGGATTCTGAGGCAAGCACAGCCATTGTGTAAGGGCCATCAGCAAGGTGACACTGCCCAGGGGCTCAGGGAGGAACAATCCTGGTGCCAGAGCACCCTCTGACTTGTTCTGTGCACTAGTGTGGCCACAGCAGTTGCCTGAAAAGAGCCTCAGCCATTCTCAGCAGCTAAGAAGCTTTGGAAGTCCTGGCTAAGTCCAGCCTCAGATAGTAAATGCACAAACAGCTTGATCCTGACTGTATTGGTGTCTGGATGAATCTGGCCTGAGGGCCCAATCAGAGAAGAAATACCCACAGAAATCTAAGTAATTCCAACTCACATGTCTTTCCAAAGCAGTAGACAATTTTAATACAAATGGAAATTTTATTGGCATAGGGGCTAAACTCAGTCTTGGCTTAAATGGATTCAGGGGAATGGTACTTGCTTGTAGCAGAGCAAATTTTGGCTTCAGGAGTGAAGATATAAAGCACTGAGAAGCTATATATTTTGAGCCAGCAAGGACATTACAAAAGGCAGAAGGATAACTGGTATGACATCACTTCCTTCTAAAAGATTATAAGCTATGGGAAAAGATTAGTTACTTTTGCTGTAAATAGCTTGGAAAACTTGGGCAGGTATTTTGAATGTATTGAGTAGATCAGTGACAACAAATACATCTGTCTAGTGATTAATTAGAAACAAAAACAAAAGCATGGTCTGTCAGAAAGCAGCATATATAGTATAAGCAGTGCATTTGGAGTATCTTTGGTTAAAAGGAAAAAAAAAGAGTAGGATGACAGTCAATAACAGGAGCAGTTAATGAATGAAAGGCAGTAGTAGAGCTGGAATGGAATAATAACATTTACTGCTCTTTGTCATTTGAGCCACTTCTTAAGAAAGGCACGTAGCACTGCCCCTGCCTGTAAGTAGGGAGATGAAGTGGCAAACCCAGGAACTGAATTTATTTTTTCTGGAACCCTTCCAGTACTGTAAATATAAGACTAAAGAGATGGCAGTTGACTATTCTGTACCCAAATTCCTCTGCTATAAGTCTACACAGAAGATATTAATCCTATTCCATTGGTTTTTATCCTGGGAACTTGCAAGAGTCTGTTCTGCATGATTTAATCTCAGAAATCATCCACTCTTGCCAGAATGTTAAAATTTGTACAGGGGAATTCTTCTCTGAAGTTCCTGTTTACTTCACCATTCTTTCTAAGAAGATGTAAATATTGAGATAATTATACCAGACAGAACACTGTTTTCCATTCTCAAATTGGCATTTAAAGGTGTTGAACATTTTACCTTATCTCTAGTAAGTTGCCTGGGTTAATTAATTTTTTGTTTTGAATGTGCACCAGCTACAGGCAGACCAGAACCTCATGCTCCTCAACAGCAACCACGGCTGACTTGTGGTTTGCATGTTGGTTTTTAATTTGGTAGCTTACCTTCATATGCAACTCCTTTGAAGAAGGCACTAGAGAAGTACTGGCTAAAAGTTACAGAATATATTTTTTTTGCTCAAAGGAGCTCACAAGACGTTAATCTTTGAAAACTGCAGAAGCCTATTAAAGATAAAAAACATAAACAAGTGTAAGGCACCTCTTAAAGTCTTTGACAAAGGTCTCAGGTGTAGAGGGGTTAAAGAGATATCTTGTTCCTCTAAATATTTCCACAGACAGAATTTTGATTGCATTATCTATTAAAAAAAATTGCTTTGAACCTTCCGCCAATGCAGACCACTTGTGCTTTCTCAAACTAACAAAGGTTCGGTCAACAGATAAGAATTTCTGACCGTGGAAGGGCAGCTGCTTTCCTTTCATCTTTCTCCTGGTGTGTATATGAAATGTTTGCTTAGCCTGGCCCTGCTATCATGAGGACTTTTTTTTTTTCCTTAATCCTTCCTCTAATTTGAATCCTACACCCAGTCTGCAAATAAGACATGAAGAAAATTTAGATTTCAGCAGTGCAGGGTAATCCTGCTGGATGCTGAGTACTTCAGCCCCAGTTCAGCACAATACCTAGTCTTATCTGACCATACATATGCTTATCTGTAAGCCTAAACTTAAGCATATGATTAAATGCTCTGATTGATTAGGACTAATGATCCTTGCTGGAGTACTAAGCCCTGTGAGAGAAGTTTGTTTTACAGGCAATTTTGCTGTTGTTTTTCTTCTATTGTTACTTCTCACCAGAGGAGATAATTAAGGAAGTGTTTGTTTTAAGAGCACCAGAGCAATTTCTGCATTTTTTTTTAATCTAATTCTTGAAAATTCACTTGTGACCAGCCTTGTGTTTATTAGTCTTTTATTACATATTTTTCTTCAAAAGCAAACACGATCTCTAGAAATAGTGCCAATGATATCCAGGTATGTCTCTTCTCAAGAAGCCTAATCTATGTGCAATGCTAATGAGAAAAATATTAAGACAAAATGCGTAAAATTGCTTTCTAGAAAGGTTCAATCTATATGTAAATGTAGGGTTGAATACAAGAGAACTGGCTCACAGTATCCTGAAGGAAAGATGGTATTCATGTAGACTGGATCATTATAAATGTATGCTTTCAGATGCTGCCTACTTTAACATTATATGGCTTCCTAATGAGAAAAAAATGTGTGTTTTGTTTTACTTCTTTCTTGCCTCTTTCAGCTTTTCTCTCTCTCTCACTTTTCATTTTAGCCAGCTAGGCCTGGTGGAGTGAGCAGTATCGTTAAATTGGGAAGTTTGAGTTGTTGATTCTTGTGTGACACCTGCGAAGGATGAGTGTAAGGCAGTAACAGATCACCTAATGATTTATGAGATTTTGACTTCCAAAGATGTTAATAAGGATCCCTTGTCATGCCATATTGCTTGAAACAGTGTGGAAATCAAAGCTCAAAGGATATGTTTGAGCAGGGAGGAAGCTGTCTTTCCTGCATGTTGCCTTCACCAGGGAGTGTCCTCGGGCAGACACGGCAGGACACTATCAAGCTCTTGTGTCTGTGCCTTGCAATGACAGTGCACTGCTGCTGCTCTGAGCACCAGCTCCTGAGCACCCAGTTCTGTAGCATCAGACTAGGAGACAGTAATGAAGGATAACAGCTTCTCATGTTTTATCCACAAGGAGAGGGAATTCTTCTGGACGGATTTGTTATGAGCAAAGTGTCTCACTGTATTGCCTGTGTCACGCTGACCACCACAGCAGAGCTTACAAAGAAAGGAGTGGAGGGAGTTGGGAGACATGTGAAGGACAAGGCAGGAGTCAAACCTTCCATTTGCTGAGGGGATCTATTTTCCCTTGCAGGATTCCATTAAATTTTCTTAGCATTAAACTGCAAGTATTTTAAGCTACTGCCCTCTGGAAGAGAAGCCATGTGCTTTCATGACACTCAAACTTTGATCCTAAGTTGCTGTAAAGCTCCAGTTCAGCAAATTCTTGTGTGGGCTTGATTTTAAATACATGAGTACTTACAGTGACAGAATGGTCAAGAGCAGCATGAAGTCTACTTTGCTTCACAGCTAAGCCAGTATGTAACTTATGAGTAGGGTGCATTATCAGTCTAGGGCATCTATTTTTATACAACCCTGCCTTGGAAATGCCTTCCCTGGGATTTAAGTGCATACTTAATTTAGGAAGAGCAGGGGAAAGAATGAATATGTTTGGTTTATATGCAGTTTCTCTTCTGGTGGCCTAAATAACTTCTCACATCCCCATTCAAATTCTTAGGCTGTTTAAACGTTTTTCCTTTCCAAGACTTTTCTGTAAACACTCTGTTGTTTCTTTCATAAGGACATTCTGCTGCGTCTTTCAGAGTTTTTATCATCTTTGCAATTACTGAATAATGACTGAGGTCCTCTTTCCTCAACTTTGATTGACTGAGGAATTTTTGTGCATCTTGTGTAGAAACACTAATCTGTTTCTACAGGCTTTTGCTCCAATGTCTTACACACAAAAGTCTGTGTGTGGATATTTCCCAGATTTATGTAAATAATGAAATCTGAGATAATTCTTTCAATATTGAAAATTTTTATTATTCAAAGACAAAATCACTAGCCGGGAGTTCAGAGGGAGTGCAGGTCATCTTCTGCTGACTCTGACATCTGTGGATGACCACCTCTGTGACAGATGGGCCTGGACTTTTTCACAGGGGTAAATTTTGAATAATAGTCCTGATCTTGTACCAGTGGAATGAACAAGAACTTGGTAATTCACTTCAGATCATGCAGAATCACAAACAATTGAAAAAAAAAATTAGGAAACACAAATCTTATAGAATTAGGTCTCCACAAAACAAAATTATTTCACTAGGGGTTTTTTTTGGTTTTTGGTTTTGGCTTTATTTTTTGGGGTTTTGGGATGTTTTGGGTGGTTTTTTTGGGTTTTGTTTTTGGGTTGTTTTTTTTTTCTTGGTTGGTTTAGTTTTTTTGGTGGTGTTTTGTTGTTTTGGTTTTATTTTAATTATCTTTTGGTACCACTAAGCTTTCTCTGTAAGGAAGATAAAATATCTGCCATGGCTTTCTTTGCATATTTTCCTTAACAATGAATTTTTCATAGGAAAAATTAATGTTTTTGTGTTAAATTTATCTGTTGTCAAGGCTACTGTTGATGATATAGCATGGCTGTTATCTGCCATGTAAGGGGATTCTGCTGTTTATGTGTCAACAGCAACTGTAAGCCCTGTAGCCTGATTTCCTGTATTACACAGGTCACAGAATTTGATGAGGGTCACAGGAGGGACCCTATAATAGCTCTATGTATACAGAAGCAAAATACCAAGGGGAAAATTATCAATGAGAGTATTAGTCAAGAGTGTGCTGAGCTCATGCTGTTGTTTCGATTGCTTAACGCATGGCTGTGCCAGCAGGTCTGTAGTTCCAGAGATGGCAAACCTTTAGGAAAAGGATTGGGTGGGGGTGCTGCCTCTCTAGGGTTTGTAACTCTCTTTATAAATCCCCACCCACACTGTGGGACACGGTCCATTTAATCACAGTGGGAAAATGTGAAATGCTGCCATTATTACCTCCAGACTTGTTGCATTTACTCACCAAGTCGTGCATGCTCTCCCTAAGTGTTAGTGTTTGAAATAAGTTTAATTTCCACGATCACAAGACAGCATTTTGTTACTTTTTCAGCATTTCAGTTGCTGAGATGCTTTTTGATTATACTGATCAAAGAGTCATTGAGCATTGGAAGTTCATATTGGCTGTGATTCTGCCTGACGTATTTTGCACTATGTCATGTCTAACTCTTTGTGATGATTAAACATTCATTTGCACCGACCTGGGGGTGCCTGACAGTCTTACATCATAAAGCACTTTATTCAGTGCAAATTAGGATTCAGTACGCTCCTCTGTGGGGGATTTTCCCACTAATGACATATGTAAATAGCACTCATTCATTCTAATATTAAGGGGAAAGGTACAGAAGCATGCAGATCTCCTAATGAATCTGTGTTATACCTCAGATGAAAGGAAAACAAAGTGTTTTTCAGATGTTAATTTTGTTATCTGCACGCACTGTGCTCTCCTCTGCTTCCCCAAAGTTGAGATACACAGAATCAGATTTATAGAGCCTTTATGTTCACAAAGCCAGTTTGTCAGAGAGGTACCCATGCATGCACACTTTCTGTGACAATATGGAATCCCTTCCTTCCATGAAGAAAAGGAAGAAATACAGCCATATTATTCAAATGCAAACCCTAATATATTGGGCCCTTCTTTGTGTGCATGTAAAACTTTTTGCCTGCTCTGGCTATAGCAGCATAACACACAGTTTTAGCTAACAAAGCCTGCTGGCTTCTGTCACTGTGCTATACTGGTATTTTTATGGCAGCATATGCTCATATGCAATGTAAGAGGTGGACTTTTCCTTGAGTGGATAGCCCTTGTCCTCTATCCTGCCTTGGATTTATTTCATCACATTAATGTGCTTGGTTTTAAGAGAGCCACAGCAGAAATATTTGGGTCTTAACATTCTGTGACCGAGTTTTATTCATTTTCTTTGGCATTTCATTCCTGGAGGCCTTTCTTTAGGTTTGTTTTCTCATGGGCCTCCACAGAGCAAGGGCCCCACAGCAGCACCTCCCAGAGCTCTGCTCAGCCCCATCCGTGCCTGGGCAGCTCCAGATCAGGGCTCGTCTCACCAGGACTTAACAACGTGTCTGTGAAAGCCAGCAGCGAAACTGCTCTGGCTGCATCGGGCAAAAATCAGCCCCAATCCCCCTAATGACTGTGTTGCTCCCCAGCTGTGCTGAGGCAGCCCATCAGTGAGAGAAGGGGACACTCTTGACTCTTTTATTTATTTCACCTTAAAAGAGTTTGAGTTGTCTGTATGAGCTTTGTCGTTTCCTTCTTGTGAACTGGAGAAAAGCAATAAGTTTGAATAAAAGAATTTTTCTCCTTTCTCTTTTAGCCAAGACTGAAATGTTTGCATTAAAAAAAATAATGATCAACCAGCAGTTTAGTGCTGTTTAACCACTATAGGCAGAGCAGTTGTGAATGATACTCTTATTTTTTGCTGTGAGGAATAAGTGATGTTCCTTCAAATCTGTGTTGAGCTAAACTCGATGCAGACGTTGGCTGTAAATGGGTCAGGCAGTCATTGAAGTGAGCAGTTGGCCACATTTGTGCTAACTCTAGTATTTTTGGTGTTTGCCAGAGGAAAAAGAATTCTAATTTCTATCAGTCTAAATTGTGCTGGGCAGCATTATCAGCTGGAAAGACCCCTCTGATTTGACAGGCACCACTGTATGATGATTAATTACTACTCAGCCTCATTGGACTTTTCTAATTTCCTTTTGCCACTAGCTGTAGGCAACAAGCGATAAGTACTGCTCTTATTATTTTGTGCAAAGGAAAATGTCTATTACTGCTCTGTCCTACAAGCAATCAGAATAAAAAGACAGCTGATCGGAAAACCTGTGAGGATCATTCTGTCTTTATTTATCCTACCCTTGCCTTATTCCTGTGCTGCTTCTACACAGAAGTTGTTTTACACAGTTGCCTGTCAAAATAAGAAGATAAAATCATAAGCTCTATCAAAGTAGTTGACATTTTGAAATTTGTATAATGATTTCATGGGAATTAATCCTCAATCTCCAAATAAATCCTTCTCAAAATGCTAATATAACTAGGAATCTTATACCACAGAGTGTAAAACAATTCTTAATCTTCCTTTTCTATTTTACCATAAATTTATTAAATTAGTAGTCTGTCTTGAGAAAAATTATAGCATTATTTCCAAGTGCAAGAAGAGTAAGTACTTTACATAACACATTATAATAATGATTTTATTGAGACACTGAATGCTCTGAAGTATACCAAGAAGGTATGCTGCTAAGAACTTGTCAAGGACTTCACTGCTAGAGATAAAAATCGATGCTGGCAACTCTTAAATCTTTGTTCTAAAGAATCTTTTCAAATCATTAGGCAAATTCCAGTGAATTAATTCCAGAAGAGCCATCTGAATTGCTTCTATGCATTTAAGAGATGCCATAGAATTTACTTTCAGGGTGAGGATATTGAATGCACACTTGCTAGCAGCAAAGCTTGTCTCCACAGAGTGTGGGAATGCTGTGCCAGGATAGAGGTGTATAATTGTAGTAAAGTTATGTGCTGTCTGGACAAATTACCTAAAGATGCAACTTCTTACCTGTAGGTTTAGCTGGAACTTCAGTTTAAAAGCTGACTCGGTCACATCTGACAGGGCTGGATGTCCTTATCTACTGCAGGTCTCTTTTCAGAATGTTTCCCCACTTAGGGATTTAGGAAAAAAATTGAGCCCTTGGTTCTAAATTCTGCCACCCTAGAAGAGGGACCTAAGTAATCTGTTTCAGATGCACCTGAATGTTACTCTATATTTAATACTACTTTTGAGAAAGGATAGAATATTGATACACAAGAGAAGGCACTTGAAAAGTCTTCTAGAAAATTGCATTTATCTTATTTCTGTAAGACTTGTTGTCCTGGATGATTCAAAAAGTTTCCTTCTGATTAGGTCCTTCCTGCACACAGTTAGAACCTCAGATGTTTACAGGGTCAGATCTGCACTGCTTCCACAGAGGGAGTCAGGGGACATGTGTGAAACTGCAGTTTTGATTCTGTTTTCAAACTGAAATTAAAGAAGTTAGCAAGATTCCCCTCTTCAAACAAACAAACAACCCCAAAAAATGACAAGCCACGTGCTTTGAGACCTGAAATAGTGCAGGAGGCTCTTGTCCTGAAGCACCTCCCATCAAGAGTGCACAGCCCTTATTCAGCCCATCCTTTCTGAGGATGTAAATTCCAGGCCTAATGCAGTCTTTGTAAATATGGATGGCCTTTGTGTGGAGGATGTGTACTGCTAGCAAGGGGGAGAGAAGGCATATTTGCATGCAACTTTCACATCTGCTGCTGAACCCAAGAGCCTGATTAGTGTCTGCATTCCTTTCCCCAAATAAACAGAGAACCAAATGGCTTGCAGATCTCCTGAAACACCTCTTCCTCTGTCCACAGCCCTTTCCAGCCTCTTCCTCAGGCCTCTGCAGGGTGGCATTCAGTGACTGCTAAGACAAGAGGTGCCGCG
The DNA here is from genome assembly GCF_037042795.1 of Molothrus aeneus. Lineage (NCBI taxonomy): Eukaryota > Metazoa > Chordata > Aves > Passeriformes > Icteridae > Molothrus > Molothrus aeneus. The sequence continues at coordinate 11,154,703 of NC_089656.1, read as the reverse complement.
TACATCTGCTTTTCTGAGCTCTAAACAGAAGGGCTGGGAAATGATGTCAAGGTGGCTGATCCAGAGCAAAGATTCCAGACCACTGACAGGGGCTGGTTTGGCTAGCACATGCTCAGAATATCGTGATTCGGGACATTGAGCAGAGTTATTTTTTTCCCCAGATGTAATTACTTTCGTTTTTGCTTTGCAGCCAACAAAAGTAAATGTATTGGCAATGTATGGGCAGCAGAGATGCCAGTGCTGTTTTGCTTGACACAACCACAGCATTGTTAATCACTGTGAAGTGCCTGTGATATTGTTACCAGACTGGTAGCACTGCTGTAATAGGGACTTCATGTAGTTAATGTAAAAAGGACTGGATGATACTCTTTCCTCTCCCTTTATCCCCTTCAGAATCTGGTGGTTATTGTTCTCTTGGTTTAGGGTAGCCCACTCTCATCAGGAGAGAACAAGGAGATGAGTGTTTCACTTGAGAAAAGTATTGTAGTTCAGACCCCTGTACCACAGTGAAAAATACCTTGTATGACTGTTGAAATTATATATTCTTATTGGTAGCAAATCAGAGGTTAATGAATATCTCAACAGGTATTGTGAAGCACTCTTTACCTGCTGATGTTTCCAGTGGAAATACCATATTCTGGCCCTGGCTGCAGTATAAAGCAGAGCATACTCCTCCAGCAGCTGTAATTGTGGTATCCTCTTCCATCATTATAATCTGAATGGGATAGCACATTCAGAGTTTGTTCATTCATTTAAAACTATAATAACTGCTTTGTAGAGATCTGGATGACTGAGGTACATATATACATTAAAGAGCTTATCTTGGGGTCATCAACCACTATGAAGCAAACTGGCTTCTTTTAGCAAATAAGATGGAACATTCATCTACTGTTGACAGACACAAATTTTCTCCTGTGTTCATGGATGAGTCACTGTGCAGTTTTGTCTTGCCATCTGTATCTTTGTATACTTAAACAAGGTTGGGTGTGTTCCAGAGAAGTGTCAAAAAGCAATACCAAGCACAGTGATAACAAGACAGGCAAAATTTCTGTATCCCTTTGACAAAAGGGTCTGCCCTAAGTACTAACAGTTCCCACAGGGGGTGGGAAGGAATTAAGGAATTGGGAATCTGCCTGGCTCTGCAGCTGCAGGAGAGATGTGCTGCTCTAACACCTCAGGAGCCCCAGGGAGGTTATGGCTCCTGCAGGCACAAGGACTTGAGTTTCTTCAAGTGCAGTGTTGGTCTTGGCACCACCAGGACCTGCTACTGCTGCTGTTGAAACATCCTCCTGAGGTTCAGTGAGTTCACAGTGTTCAAGGTCAGGCAGAGAATAACTCCATGTCAGAAATAAGAAAAATAAGGTAGGCTCTATTCCTGGTGATGCCTTCCAAACTGCTTTGCTGTCTTATCAATATTTTAATAGATTCAAAAATATTTTACTTTCCTATGTATAAAAGTAGGATCTTTCAGCTCTTTCTAGGGTATTGCTTCTATATTCTACTCAGCTATCTTATTTTCCTGGTGATCAGGAAAATAGTGGATGTTGTAGTCTTACTGATGACAAGGGATAAAAAGCATCCTCAAATTAACTGTTCTTTAGGGAAAAAGAAATAAAACCACACGTTGGTAGTTGTATTGGAGAAACAGGAATTCTCAATATTATTATTTATTTGAAGTGAATTACTTTTGAAATACATGGTACTTCAGTAAAACCTATGTAATATTTTTTGTCATAACATAATTATAAGTATAGAGTTTATTCATTTAATTTGGAATACTTCAGAAAGTGAAATATATAATGGTGCAACTGCTTTGTTCTTTTTCTAATAAAAGGTAGGAGCTTTTGAGTGTTATTAGACTGAGATAAGCTAGGCTTCTGTATAGCACAATTTTGTATGTCTCAACTAGCAAAAGCCTTTGAAGTCCTATGAATCTTTCTGCTTGTTAATTCTTCCATTTGTTTGATTTTTGGTACAAAGAAAATGAAAGAATATGATGAGATTATGGCATTTTAAGTCAATATTTATTAAAAAATCAATCTCGATGAAAATCTGCCCATCCCTCTAATTAGATGAGGCAACTTGAGGTTGATTTTTAATTGCAAAAGTAATTACACGGAGCAGATAGCCAGTGACATTTGATTATCTAGGTGATTGATTAAAAAGCCTAGCTCACAGAGCAGATTGTCAGCCAGGGGAATCGAGACAAAAGAGCAAATTAAAAAAGTTGTCCTGTTAGTAATCACAAAATTCAAGGATGAAATTACAAAGCTAAACACCTCCAATCCACGTCATCTTCGTCACTCAACTGTCTGCAGCATGCCTGAGCTCAAAAAGGGGTGATAAAGAAATGGATTACTTTTAAAAGGATGAAGTATTCAGGAAATATAAAAATAAAAGAGCAAAAGCACTGCTGAGAATAGGGACTTCAACCACACAAGCAAAGAAATAAAAATGTCTCTGAATTGTGACAGTTCAATTTCCCTATGCTCTTATGAAAGCTCATTAAAACCAAGCAGGGTTAGTCAAATTAAATATGCTGGGTAGCAAAATATGTGTTTAGTGACAAATCTTAATGATTATTTAAGATTCTAGTCAGGGTGATCCCTTTTTCCTCTGCTACATGTATTTTGTAGTGGATATTCAGATAGTTTTCTAATATTTTGAATTTTTTTAATATAATTTTAACTGATTCTAGGCTGTAACTGGAATGGGTAGCACTGATATGTTTAAGAAATGAATGTTATAAAATGTTCATGAAATTCGTATATGAGGCGATCTAAGTAAACAGGAAACAGAATAAAAACTGTGCTTGCTTATAATATCCCATTTTGTGTTTAGGTTTCTGACACTTGCCTCCTTGGGCTGTGCTGTTCTTGTGAGTTGGTCCAATGAGTTGATGAGCTACAAATGTAGTGTGTGACGTCCCTGTGCATGGCAGGAGGGTGAGACTAGTTGGTCTTTAAGGTCCCTTCCAACCTAAGTCTTTGTGTGATTCCGTGACCCTAAGAAATTGTGAAACAGATCCTTACATCAGGTTATGCTATCTGTAGCATGATGTACAGAGTCCTTCCATTGGCTCTGGGGGTTTTGTATCAAGTGTATCAAGTTCAGAGTGTGACCTTTTTTTTTTTTTTAACCTTGACAAAGTACTGTTGTGTTTTATCTGAATTATCAGATTGTTTGGGCCAAATAGTCTTCAGCAGAATAACTCCAGGCAGCTCAAAATAGTATTAAAACCTGAAACTTATTCATGAACAATAACTGCATTTTCTGAAACACCACATGACTTCTTGGTATCACTTTCCTGTCATTAAAACAAATGTCTGTCATTTTCTATACCTCTGATACCTGAAAAGTTGTGCCATAGCAGGGGCTGAGATTGAACAGCAATTAATTCCTGTTAATGAAACCAGAAAATCTGCAGAGAATTTTAGAATCTATTCTATTAGAATAAAACAACCCAGTGGTGGGTTCAGCATGGTGGGTGTCAGCTTCAGACCCTTCATCTGCTGTCTAGAAGTCAGTCAGTGAAATCTTTGTGATCCAGTTATTAATTCTATGGAAACACCCTGGTTTTCCTCCTTCTTTAATGTTGTCAATGAGAAAAAGATAGGATTTCTAGGCTGTTGGATTTTGTTAAATGCTAGCTCTATATTGTTCTTTTTTGAGGCTCTACTATGTGTCACCCATCAAAATATATTCTGACAGAGTAAAAAAAAAAAAAATCAGTTTTTTAAAGGTTCTGCTTGGATATTACAACACTGTGTAGGTTTCCAGGTTCCTGATGGGCCTTTTGCATAAAAGCACATGAACATTGAAAGAGAGATGGATACAGACCTAGATCCCTGACCTAGAAAAACCCCAACCAACAAACCAAAACCACACCAAAACTTCAAAACGAAACAAAAACCCCAAAACAAAACCCCCACAAACAAAGCAGCCCAAACAACAACAGCAACGGAAACCCTGCAAAAAATGCAGGAAAGTCAAATTATTAAACAATAGCAGGGTTGAGTGCTTTGGAAGTACATAATTGCTCAAGAGAGTGGTTTGAACAGGGAAGTGCCATGGAAAATTGGTCTCCATTTGCAGCACAACAAAAGGTGTGAGATGTGTTGGTTTGTAAGCATTGCCACAATAGTTTTGGTTTCTCTTTCAGCATTTTGAGGAGTTGGGGTGAAAACAGCCGAAATAATTTTCTACAAGAGTAAATGCCTTTTCATTTAACAAAGAAAATATTTTTAAAATTACAGATTTTGGTAATTTGAATGCTTTCTGCAGACAATCTCATCTCCCTGCTGTTTCTGAGACTCAAAGCAGAATCACCAAATAAACTCAATCTTGCCTTGTAGAGCTCTGTTAAGTCTAATACTAATACCTCCATTTCTGACATTTACAGTTGATGTATCACTATAGACAGTGTCTTTCTTTGCAAGCTTTATATTCTTTACCTGTTTTACAGTTGTCTCTTTTTCTCACATGGACGCCACTTCACAAAAATGGAGTTTTGCATTGTATAGTCATGGAACCCTCACCCCAGCTTTCCAAAACAGCTGCTTTGGATGATCTAATGTCTGTGTTTTTTCTGATCAGTTTTCAGTCTTTCTGAGTCTGAGTACTTCTATTTTTGCCTTTGCCTGCATTAAACAAGAAATTCAGACGTTGGTAATTAACTGGAGTTCCCCTGCTGCCAGACCAAATTCAGTTCCAAAAAGCCCTGTATATTGCTACTTCTGCATTTGTTAACAATGTCCAGACAACAGGTCTGCAATTAGATTCCCATCTGTTAGGCTGAGCATTTAGCATAGCCAATGGATGCAAATGAACTTGGGTCCCTCGGTGGAGTGGATCCTTAACTAGCAGTATTATATTTGAAAAGAAATTTAGCAGCTCATGATAAGGAAAAAGATAAGACTTTTAATAATACAGCAGCTCTAAAATGTTTAAATGAAAAAAATAAAATAGTGTTTCCACATATGATGAAATAGTGTGTGGTGGTTTTGCATGGTTTTCCATGCAACCATATGATGGTTTTTCCAACAAATCAGAAAATATATTAAAATATTCCATTGTTTTCCTCGATGTCTAGAATGCTGCATTAGACTGGGAGAAAAGTTCTAGCTTTAAATGTTAGATATAGTGTTTACTGCATAAAGTAATGCTGCACAGTTATATAAATGTTAGAATTCTGCACCAATTATTTTTTGAGACTCTTAAAGGAATGCTTCAAAATGTTAAATATTTTTGCAGGATAAAATGGAGGAGACAGTGGGACGCATTTTTAGAAATTCTTGTGTTTAATCTCACTGCAATTTTGTATCAGTTCTAATGGCGTTATAATAAGGGATAATCCTACCAAGTCCATAGGCTGTGTGTTGGAGGATTAGCTAAAGCTTGCATATTTAAATGTTTCATTTTCTACTGGTATGTCTGTAAAATAGACAGTAAAACCCACTTAAACTAATACCTGTTGAAGGGCTAAAACAGTAAGAAAAAAACCCCTAGCACAAACTCAGATTTTCTTTGAGTATTAATTGTATTACGCATTTGCCTTTTTGGAATTTGTAAATTTAAAAGCAAATGTTATATATAATATATGAATATAAAGTGTAAAGGCCTTTTTTTCTTATATATTAAAAATATAGTAATTCTAATGTGAAATGATTTTGCATTTTATATTAATTTATTTAAGGCTTAGAAAAAACAAAATTCTAAACTAATAGTAAAAGATACCTTTGTAAAGTTATACTTGCAATTATTTTGGTGCCGTAGCAAAGCAGGAGAATAAGTTTTGGTGGACTTTATTACATATAGAATTCAAATTTACACAGATTAGTTTTTATTATGGCTTCTTTTTTCTCTTTGGGTAGTCAAAATGAGCATTTCAAATGATGGTGGGACTTTTTTCAGCTGGAGTTTTGTCATAGTTGTAAATGGGATCTGGACTGCCCTCCAAATTTCTTAGCAGAGCAAGCACTAGGGTGACAGAGAGAATCCCAAAGATACAAAAACAATTGTTGATATTAGAATTTAAGTTAAAAAATTTGTTCCTAAGGTAATCATCAACATACTGTTTCTGGGTTTGAGATTTCCCTGTTCTTCCTGCCAGATGCAATGAGGTGGTCCATGGCCCCAAGATCTTTACATTCCAAGGGCTGAGCAGACATGTTTAAGAGCACAGAGCACGAGCCTGGCAGGGTAAAAATGGGCATGTTCATATTTCATCTTCTCAGTGCAGAGCAATGCACTGGCCACCATTTGCACCAGTGAAGCACATTCTTCCTTCATAGAATAACCTGGCTTTCCCAGGATATGTCTTTTCCCAGAAAAGTTTTGAGCAATCAGTGTCCCATTGGTTCACAGCAAGAGCATTCCCTTATGAGGAATGATAAATCCCTTTATGGCTAAGGGTTCTGAGGATGGCACTGCTGTGGGGAGGAGATGGAGCTTTGGTTGCTGCTGGTGGAGTCATGAGCAGTGTCAGCAGGGCAGTGCTGCTCTCCCTGTGTCAGCACAGCTCTGTTCACTTGTGTGCTTGGGGTGAGCTGGAAATGTGCCCTGCACTGCACAACTAGCTATGACTTTTGCATTGAATGAAAGTGAATGGATTTAGAGATTATTTTGGGGGGGGTGTCCCCTTCAAGAAACATTGCATCCATTTGTTTCAATTTAGCCAGCAGTATGGGATTGCTCAGGATGAGATAGATGTATGCTGCTTGTCACCAGGACAAAAGTGTAGATCTTTGCCTCTGTGGGATCTGATTTTTCAGGGTCTGACAGAAGATGTGCAAGATCAGAATTTCCTTCCAGGCAAGCTGTTGGTTCAAGTGCACTACAGACAGGGTGGGAGCTTGTGATTGCCTGGTCCACAGCCTGCTAATCTTCCAGATTAGTCTGTGTTTTCTCCCCTGGGGGCTAGCAGGCCATCCAGCAGAAAGCAAGAGCAATCCATTGCTCTTTCACTGACAATAAACAGAGAGTGACAGCAGCTAGAAACCTTGTGGCAGTGCTATAGAGATCTGGGAGTGTGTGTGGGTATGGTGTTTTAGTCAGTCACATTTTTCTTGCTCTTCTTAGAAATAAAATCATTCATATACACGGGTGGTGAACAAACTGTGTATGGGAGGGAGGGACTGCAAGAGCATAGGTGCACAAAGAGGTTCTCCTAGCAGGACAATTTTGTTCTGCTGCTTCTTTCCTTGGCTTATGCTTATTCTGTGACGCCATTAGTACCTCTCCCTAGGAGCAAACTGGGGCCATCCTCTGGTTCTTGTGCCTTAAGTAAGCTTTGGTTTAGGTGGACACATGTGATGAGGCATAGTTTGCAGGGCTCAGGGTGCTGAGGTGCTCAAACAGCTGGTGCTGAAGAGGTTCAAGCATGGGAAGCCTCTACTGTCAGCTGGTGCAAAGGACCAGGGCAGGAGGGAAAGCTTGGCTCTGATGGTGGCTGTGGGACTGGAGCAGGAGGGAAGGCTTTGCTCTGATGGTGGCTGTAGGACCAGGGCAGCAGGGAAAGCTTTGCTCTGATGGTGGCTGTAGGACCAGGGCAGCAGGGAAAGCTTTGCTCTGATGGTGGCTGTAGGACCAGGGCAGCAGGGAAGGTTTTGCTCTGATGGTGGCTCTAGGCCACGAAGGTTTCTCCATCAGCCCACTTGCTGCCCCATTAGCCAGTGGTGAGGGGTGTGGGCAAGGCTGAGAGCTTGGGCGCCTCTGGGCTTGCAATGGGAGCCTTGCCACACCTCATAACTTTCAAATTATATGTCACTGCTTTTGTCTTCTAAATCAGAAACTGGCAGTTCCTCACCACACTAAACATGGTACTTTCTCCAGTTCTCTATCTGTGCATCACTTTGCTGGTTTATAAGACTGGTCTTAAGTGGAGAAGCTGCTTCTACTGGAGTAGTTTATGGACTGTCTCAGTACAAGTGACAATTAACTACTTGATCTGCATGTTTTCCAGAAGTAGTGTTTTCTTACCACATATGACCATTAGTTTCACATTCTTGATTTCATTTTTTTTAATTACTCTTCCACAGATTCTTCTTTGATAGCTTTGTGTTATTTAATGATTGCAGGTTTTTTTCTAATCTATATATTTTTTTTAATTTTCACCTTTGATAATAAGCACCTCAAACTTTCCAGTGCCATGCCTACCTTCTTTCTTATTTCACTTGCATTGCTACTACCTGGAGGTAGATCTAATAACGGGAACACAGCATCAATGTCAGCACTCAAGTAAGGAAATTAACCTAATAATTGTCTCCTAAATGCATTCTTTCATTAGCAGCAAGTGGGGGAGAGGGGCAGAGGTCGTTTAACTTGCACAGTGATCACATTTGCATTAGCATAGAAAACCATTACCTCAGTAGGTTATAGATAATCCTACTGATGGCATTTAACTAGCCTATTTTCTAATAAAGAAAAATAATGATGAGATAACAAAAACTGGTCAACAGAACTTATTCAATGAACACCGACTAATCATCCTGGCTAGAGTTTCTTGGAAGAAGTGCAGACAATTTTCACTCCACTCCCACTGGAGATATACCTGCCAGACCTTTGGAATCTGTTCTTTATGTTTATTCTTTTGCTTGTTCTGTGGCATGGAAGACAGCTTGGCTTTTAGTATTAACTTGTAATTGCATATCCTCCTGATTGCTTTCTGCCATAAGGGTTATGTCCACAGTGATGACAAAAAAGTGACTGCAGCCTTTTTAGATGTGGCTGAGTAACATTTGGGTGGGCAGATCAAAGACTGGTAGCAATCCAGCTGTTTTGGTGTGAGGTGTGAGTTACAAAATGTGCTCACCTGGGGAAGCACTGGAGTGCTGAGCTGTGCTGGGTTCTGTGTGCTGCTCACCATGGGCTGCCCTTGGGCCAGCAAATATTCAGTTGGCTCAGGTGTAGCCAAACACCTTTGTTAGTGCCCTGGCTGCCATGTAAACATGCTCTAGGTGAGCTGAGCTGCTCTGTTTCTGGCGTGCAGCCTGGCCCTTGACAGATTGATCCTAACAGAGTTGACTTTTGTGTGTTTGAAGTCTGGTTTGCTGCTTCCTGGGGCAAGGGCTTTAGCTGTCATCTTGGTCATCCTCACAGCTTTGCCTTGTCTGTCTCTCCTCTGGAAAACACAGTCTGAAACCTTTTGTACAGTGGGAATACAGTGTTTCTTTTTTCTCCTCTCTGAGTATGAGATGCTGACATTTTTAAACCATTTGATGTTGTGGAGGCAGGAGCAGAGAACATGGGTACATTAGTTATACCTCCAAATAGCTTGATAGCAAAACTTCCATTCTGAATGGTCTGTGCCTTGACACAGCAAACATTTCCAGTATCAGGCTGTATTGGATCAACATTGTTTTCATTTGGTGGGAGGTTGTCTCCAAGCACCCATTCCCAGTTGGATTTGCTCAGTCTTTGTGAAGTATTTTTCAGTATTTTTCTCTGCTGTGGGAGGCTTCTTTTGTTTTTTTGATGGTCTGCTCCATGATCTCCATTTGTGCCCATGTGGCTGCACACCAAGAGGAGAGGAGAAGGCTGATGGCATCATTTGACTCTCTCCAGTCTCTGTGGCCCCACTTCAGACGGCCCAGGGAGCCTGAAACACAACAAAAATGCTACTGCATGTTGGTCACCTGTGTTAAAGGCCCCACTGTGATTCTTGCCCTGCAGGTACTGCAGCCTTCCTGCACACTGGTGTGTACTATAACTGTAGCACATTATCATTATTACTATTGTTATTATCCTCTATATATAGTCAGAAATAATCTAATTGTTATAAAAGAGAGTTAGAATGGGAGACAGTTAAGCTAAACAGAGGAAATCATAAGAGCCATAAGAATAATGCTGGGTCCTGGCTGCAATGAAGGGAAAAAAAAGAAGTGAATGTTTTTGCTTTTCTGATATATTATTTGCCCTTTGATAGCCCATAACTTGTTGACAAAGAGGAAGAAAGCTTCTCCCTCACTAGTTGCTTATTATTGCTAAACTGCTATTGAAGCACACTTGAAATTCATTTAATATCTCTTTCACATTTTCTGTCACATAGGGAATCAATATTCAAGCGAGCCTGTCACCTCCAGAAGTAACCCACAGAACCACCTTCCCTCAAATACTTTTCACATTAAGTGTTGCCCCCTGACACGTACCCTTTCCCCAGCCCCACCCCGCCCCGGCTCCGCTGGTCTGTGGTCAAAGTGTTAGGCAACAGTTTTTATTAACTGTAATAACAATATTGCAGGGATGGCCAATTTAAACTGAAGTCCAAGCACAGCCCTGCATTTCACAGCTGATTCATATTGACGAGCGCTGCTTACCCTGTGAACTGTGAGCTGCTGGAATGAGCAATGCAGCTGCGGTTTGCTTTCAAGTTCCAGGATCCAAAGGCAGCAGTAATTGTTTCTGAAATGTTTCTTTTTTATTCTTATTAAATAAGTTCATTGTATACGTTGAAACCTGGATCATTCCTGCTCTGATTTGCCTGCCTTTTCACTGCCAGGCCGACAGCACAGCAGCAGTGTGTGTGTTTTGGATTGCTGCTAAGCCATAATAAAAATATCCTTTCTGCAGGGAAAGGGTGCCATCTCTGCCATTTCCTCAGAAATGTGTAGTCCATAATTAGTCGGGATTTCCAACTCAGAGTGCTAAATGGAAGAGACAGGGCGAACAAGAAACTCAACAAAATAACTCAATTTTTATTTAAGCTAACATAAAAGTGCAGAAATATGTTAGTTGTATATCATGACAGATTCTAGCCCAGACTAATTCAGTTCTTCATGTGTGTATTGGCATAGGGAATCAAAGAGTGTTTGAAAAGATGTGCTTACAAAGTAAGGCACTTTACCAACTGTCAGGAACTGCTTTGAAACGCATCCTTACCTCTAGATAGTATTTACCTTGAGGATGTACACTGTATATGCTCTCTTCAGCTTAAAGGCCCCAGGCTTGAGTAGCAGCAGTCACTGTATCTTCCAAAAACCCCTTGTAAATTATCACATATGTGCCTTGCAGCACCAGGCTGTTTGCTCAGCAGGCAAACACAATGCAGCAGCATTATTAAATTTCCATGAAGTTTACCAAATTTGCAGGATCAGTAGGGTGGACCCAACAGGGAAGCTTTCCTACTGCCTACAGCACCTTTAAAGCAGCTGATGGTGCTGCTGATACTTTGCATTCTGCTGTTACTCCACTGCTGTAGCCATCTACTTAATCTCCACAGCAAAGATTAGTTTATTCGATTAAGTCTGTTCCCTATAGACCATCCCTGTAGCTCCTTGGAAGGCATCAAGACTGTGTGTCTCCAACCTTTTACCAGCTAAAAAAGATTCAATAAAGTAATCTTTTCCCCCTCCTTTTATATGATTGGAAAATAAATTGAAAATGAATTTCAGTTATTGCTTGTGTTTTAAATATGAGATAAAGGTCAGCCCCCTCTAGCTATCTCCATAGATGGAGATTAACATGAGCATGTTCTATTATAAAATCATATAGCAGTTTTGTAAATCTGTCAAGTCATCTACAAATATATAATTAGTCTGTTAGATTTTGAAATCAATAAACAAGGGCTTCTTAGTGCTGTGCCTAGAAAGCTTTGCTAGAGAGTGCTTTAGGCATAGGAGTCCAAATAGCAAAACATTTGCACTGCATACTTTATGCTGCTCTCTGCATGTTTAGATGTCGAGGGTTAATTGAAAATTAGGTGTATGTGTGTGCTTTTTTTATTACAATTTTTAAGTTCACATAAGAAAATAAAGACATTTTAAAGTGGTTTTTTTTTTATTAAAGCAGAGTGTCAAGGAGTAGATGTTCAAAGTGTAAACTTCCCATTTTTCTTTTGATAGTTGGCTCCAGTGAGATGGTGACTGTGAGTGTTTGTAAGGCAACATTCATAGACATATTTATACAAGGCATGTGTTCACCGTTTGTCATCACTGTCACAGAACATGATTTCCTGGGTCAGAAAATTGACTTCAAAGCTTGACCCTGAAGATTTGACTTGCCTGTTTGCTTATTCTGGTTCAAGATGTGATGTCAAAAGCTGTCCTATTAGTGGCACCTTTTCACATTTAGTTTGCTCAGGTTGATAATAATGATACTGGAAGGACCGCATTTTGATGTTGAAAGAGGGGAAGGAGCACTGCTGAAATTGATGGTGTTGACAGTAGGAGGTGAGATTGGGAAAAGATATATTAAAATGTGGATATTATTTTGAGTGACAACATTCCTTTGTTAGAATGCTATGTGTCATCATGAAATTAAATTTGTTGGTGTATCCTGTTCCTAAACTAAGATTATATTTTTCATACCATACAGGCACTGTTTATATACCAGTAGGAAATATATATGTACAGTTTGAATGCAATTTTTGAAGTGGATTAATTGGAATGTGCTTATTAGAATGGATGACACCGTTTCTTTTAGTGCTTTCTTTCTTGTCGTGCTGAATTTTGATATGCAGAAATTCATTGTTTCTAAAGTCTATTTGCTTTATAGATAGGCTCATATAATTTTATCTCCAGCTCCCAAAATCAGAACTGCTATCATTCATCTCCTGGTTATGTTAGTGTGGCATTGTTACAAGTTGCTGAATATACATAGGGCCCTGTCTGAATCCAGGGATCTCAAAGAATAAAAAAATTTCAAAACTAGATTATTGAAACACTTAACGAGAAGACACTGTGGCAGGATAAATGTCAAATCAATAACTTAATGCTCATGATTGAGTATCCTGGGTTTTAACTAATGATTACCTGTTTATTGATCTACCTTTTGACACCAAAGTCAGAAATACTGTGATACTCTTTATTAAAAAAAAAAAAAAATGACAAGGAAAGGGAATCTCATGCAATATAACATCTACATCAGTGATGATTTCCATAGCATGCTGATAGCTTGATATGGTTCAATTTACTTGTGTTGTTTGCAGCTAGTGAAGTTAAAATAGATGGGCCTCCCATTTAATATGACCTCATATCAGTTAATTTATATTAGGTCATATCTCAAAGTTTCCAAGGTACTTAGCAGGCATAGACTTCAGTGGAATGTAAAGCAGACAGTGTGTAAGGTCATCACAGAGGAGAATTGCAGCCATGAGTGTTGCTTAGGGTGCACAGCCCTGAACTCCTTTGTTGGATGTTAATAGATTTCACTTGTCAATTTAAAATAATTACTATTAATAATAATAATAATAATTTCATTTCCCGTGTTTGCTTGTTCTTATAATTTTTCAGTGACTAGTGCTCACTTTTTTTTTTCTTTCATCTCACCATTGTAGCAGATACAAAATTCCCATTCCATTAAAATCCAGTATTTATGGAGTTGTCCATTTCTTCCCTAAGCATTTGTGGGCTGTGATCCTTTTGTGCTGTCAGTTAAAAACTGCAGCTGCCTCTCTCTGTAGTGCTTGGCACTTTATTAGGTGTGAGGCAATCTGGGTAGAGGTGATGATGCTGTTGGGGGCTCTGCAAGCTTCTAAGGTAACAAGTGCAGTTTCAGTCTTAAGAATCAAGTTATATTGATTTTTTTGGCTATTTTGTTTTTTCATTTCTTGATGCTGACTTTGTTGTGTTTTGGTTGCTCTTTTGTTGTTTGTTGTTGTTGTTCATTTTATATATTTTCTTCCTGTGCAGTTTGTATAAGAACAGCTCTCTCTCTCTGCACCAGCGCTGTCTGTTCAATCTAGCAGTAGACCAAAAGGAGTTCCTGGTAAGGAGAACAGGAGAGACAAACTGGTTGACAAGTCACATTGTGATCAGGGTATGGGAGTGGTACTCACCTGTGAAATAGATTCTGCCAGCTTTGCTTGGAAGTACATTCCCATCCCACAGATAAAGATACTTCAGCAGACTAATATGGATTTCACAACTTGACCTAGTGGACAGGCATCATCAACTGGTAGGGGGGTTTGGAGTTAAATTTGACTAGTAGTCTCTTTTTTACTGAGGTGGCTGTTTAGCCTGGGTAAAAATTATATAATAATATAATATCATCTAAATCAAGATAATTATTCAGGAATATGTAAATTAAGGATGATATCTCTTGCTGCTTATCTTATCTGCAAATTTATATATACAAATTTATATATACAAAGTTCACTGAGAAGCCCAGAGTGCTTGAGTACTTCATTTCTTGCCTAAAAACTGAAGTGAAACTGAATCACAGTCAATTGTCTTGATTGCATTCATTTAAAAATAATCATTTGAGTGAGAATATTATTTGAACTGCAAGCAGTAAATGCCCAATCTCCATGTTGTTTGCTTCAGCTATCTCTTTTCAAATGTACAAAAAATTCCGACACCTTTCCAATGAAGATGGGTTTGGGGCAAGGGGAAAGAGGAGGGGAAATATGTAGAACTAAATGAGTAAAAAATTCTGGTTTTGTCTGTGACACATATCAGTGGTAATTAGAGAATTTTGTTTTCAAGAAAAGTCACCTTGACTTCAAAAACTAAACAAGTCCTGAAGGAGCTGCTGATTATGGTGCATCTCTGATTGAATGGTTGACCCCATTTTTAACCACTCTTCTTGACTAAATAGTTCACATGAAGTTCTTCCCCCCCGCTTTTTTCTTTATTCCACTCCCCCCTGAACAGAGTTGGTTGGTCAAGTTGATCTCTTGTTTGAAATTCAATCAAGGGCATTAAAGTGTAAACCAGTTGGAAAAACAAATTGCTTAGGGAAATAATTTGCTTAAACAACAACAAACAAGCACTGGTAATCTTCTTACAGAAATTAATGAAGGGAAAACCCCCTCAGCTTGGGTGGATAATGATCCTTAGCTATCATGTAACAAGCCTAGAAGGTTTAGGGAGAAGGTGAAAATTAAGAAAGCTGGATTAAACGGAATTTCCAAAAGAACAAAAGAAATTCAGGATAAAGATCAGTTCTCCCACTTTGAGATTGAAAAGTAGTTCTGAACTGTAAAGAGCCTAATCCTTTATGCAAATCTGGTTTAAAGTTAAGTTTTCATCTTGGAATGTTTTTTATTTCTACTGTATAGCTAAGAAATTAAATACTTAAAAATAAGTCAGACAACTATCTTGTTAACAGTCACTTTACACAATGAAAGCTTTTTCATCAGGTAGAGCTATAAAACTGGTAAATGTGAAAAAAATTACCTTTATCTTCTCATGATTGTCTTTAATGCTTATTCTTTACTAATTAATCTCTTCAAATTATTTAACCACAAAATTGAGATCTCTTCACATTAGGGCCTACCCCAGAGGATTTTCATGAGGGACTTCCTCATTATTCTACAAAATTTAATTAGTTTTCTCAGTACCTTCATGTTTATCTTTTAATAATGATAGGAGCTACCTTCACTTCCACTGAGAAATTAAACTTCCATTTCAGTTGGTCCTCACTAAAACAAATAAACTGCTGATTTATTTATTATGTCATATATATTTTACTTTAAAAATGTAAATAGGTATTTCAGTAAAAGTTTTTAATTATGCTATTTCTGTTTAGTTTTGGAAAAGATCATTGAACACTGCAGTTGATTATCTCTTCCTCCACACACAAACACAAAAAAAAAAAAAAACCAAGAGGTGTTCAAGTTGTCTTCTGTCTTTTCCCTTATCTTAAGGCTTATCATTGCTCAAGGTTTGTTTTAAGTCAGTGGAAGTGCTGAAAAGCAAAGTGATGGAAATACGTGTTTTGTAACTGTTGGGACAGGTGGAACATTTCTGTCAGAATATCACATGAAAGCTGTACTAATTAAATGAAAAAGAGGTATTTGGGGATCTGTGCTCTGTCTCTAGGTGAGCCCTGGGGGAAGCCAGTTGGCAGTCGTCACCCAGCTCAGCTCAATCCTAATGCAGTGGAAGCTGGAGGTGGATGCTCGTTTGGGCTCCAAGCCCACAGACACTTAGAGGCACACTCAGATTTATGGGACAATTCCAGTGCATCAAGTTAACTGCATACCTAGGCATGCCTTTGCAGGAGTGCGGCAGTGCTTTGTCTAGTCACACATAGTTCACACGTTTTCAGAGGAATGGTGACATCAGGAGGTGTAAGAATTTCAGGATACTTACTCAACAGGTCTGAAAGGTATTACACATGGTGTGAAGCCTGCTGAAAAATGTTATTTAATCTTGAGGGACGAGGGGTAGAGCTCAGGGGAATACTGCCTTTAAAATCAGAGCAGTAATAATTACTTTGAGTCTTTGTACTGTGATATCACCTTGCCATTAAGCCTGATGTCCTCCTTTCGGGGAATTTCTCCTGGCCTATTCTCAAATACATTTAAAGTGTTAGGTAATATGAAGTCAATGAAGCTCGTGAAACTTTAAAGTTCTTAGAGACTGATTGTTTTACATTTCAGTCTAGATTAGATCAGACTGAGCAGAAGTCACTTCATATGAAATATCCTCAAGTGTGTAATCGTTTGATTTAATTTTGTAGCCTCCATCTAGAATTTAAGTGAGGAGAGTGAAGAAGTCCTTCACAATCACTTCATTGAATCTCTTTTCATGGCTTGTCAATAATTCCTTATATGAACAGATATACAGGAAATTGTACATGCTTTGAAAGCTTGAGTAGCTGTCTAAAATATTCCAGTTAAAATCTGTTTATTCCTTTTCTTTCTAGAAGAACTTTAAAAAGTGTTAGAAGGAATTTTTAAAATCATGCTTAAAATAATGATCATATAACTGTTTACACAGTTTTTGAACAAAAAAATTCAAGCTTCCAAAAGGCATCTCTCAAGGCATCATCTTTCAAGTATGAAAAAAAATATGCCTTCAACATAACATTTTTTAAAAGCTGTTTCCCTTTCAACCGTATTAATATAGGAATAAAATTATACCAAACCATGTTTCTTAAAAATTGTAATATTTACAGTCCTTATCTGGTTCCTGTATCTAGAACATTGAGCATTTCCAAAACTGCAGGGCAGATACTGAATATCCCTGCCCAGTAGGGCAATGCAGGGATTCACAGTCAGGGACCTGGAGCACAGAGAGTCTCAAGTCCTGATCCTCAATGATTTTTTTACCTGCTTATAACATTTCTTTCAAAAAATTAGAATTCTTACTTATTTTCATTGAGAGTTCGATGCTTAACAGGAGTATGTTTTCTAACCACACTTAAGTATCTTGACCTAAATGATCAAGGTATTTTTATAGAATAGGGATTTTAATTTGGTTTCCCAAATCGTAGGCTTGATGCTTTAGTTACTGGGCCACTCTTTCCTGCAGCCATTCTCCTGCAGATTAACCCCAAATATGACTGCAAAAGATGAAACTAAGATACAAAATATGTTCATGTTTAGTGGTGCAAATGTCCTTCATACCCATAAAATGGTGAAACTTGTATTTTCTGATTTGTTTCAGTGTCTAGCAAAATCTAGGCATGAAGCAAGAGGCCATCCTAATAAATATGAATACATCCATCCAAATAATGCCTGACCGAGTCCAATTCCTAGTAATGTTGAATTCAATGTCAACAGCTTTGAAAATAAAAGAGATAATGGTTTGAAGATTTTTGGACACAAAGATGAGGTAAATATAATAACATCTGTTAATCTTAGAAGTTTTCTTGCACAATTGTCTATGATTTTTAAGTGCCAAGTAAAGTTAACTGGTTATTGGGATCCTCTTCAGCATTTGTGACACTAATTACATGCCAAGAGAAGCTGTGAAGGAAAAAAAAAAAAAGTAGATTCTTTTTGGGGAAGAGACCTAGTCTAAGATGCTTGAAAGTTAAAGATAGGAAGGGCTCCATGTAGCAGCCCATATCACTGCTAGCTACATTTTTCATCTTGTTCCTTGCCAGCTTAAAATTCTGCCTTAAAAATGCCTGTGTGTATATATAGTATCTTGGAACTGTTGCAATGAAATTGGCTTCTCTGTTTACAAAAGTTCAGAGTTGCCCACCTGCTAAAGGAAGGAGCTGTAGTGCATCCATGGATCTTGGGCTGTTCTTCAGCCGACAAGATTTACTGAAAAGTGGGAAATGTTGGCTCTTACAATTCACTCACAGCAGGGAATGTTTTCATACTCATTTAATTGAAACTACAAAGCACAAGGAGGGTTTGGCTTTGAGAAACAATCCTAGTACTCCAGAGGTCCAAAAGTAGGAGTGATAGCAAGAAATATGTTCTAATAAACGTTTTGTATGCTGGTGGCTCAAATTTGGGAGGAGCTAAAATCATCAAATTTACTTATATTGTGAGACTCTCACCAAAAGGCCTCCAGCTTTCTATAAGAAACCTCTGTCTAGTTTAGCAGGAACTCTGGGTGATTCCTGAAGGCGCCTGTAGAGTTCTAACTGCCAGTGTTTTTGCTGATTCCTGATTGCTGTGTTTTGTGTGCTAGTCCATATAAGAGATTTCCTAAGTTCCTTACTACTGCAGAACTGGCTGTTTTGGCTGAGAAATACATCAGGCTTGCAGGAATGCCCTAAATTTGATATTGCCTTGAGGTCATATAGAGCTGTATAGTGGACCACAGAGGAACAAAATTTAAATAAAAGGTCTTATTTCTGTTTTCTCACTACTATCTGAGTACTTTATTGCAGGACTGAGGGACTGAGAAAGTATATTCAAATAATATCTTGCTTTAGGAAGAATTCTTCTCAGAGACTTAAAATTAATCATCGCCAGTTGTGGAATCTAGGTACCCTTCTGTAAATCAGGACCAGTGGTGTGAGCCTTGAGTAAAAGGGAAATAAACAGCAAAAATAAATACTAACATGTATATGCTTTTGGTATAATTGTATGTGTAATATACTTATAATGTGTAATTATTTCAATTTTGCCAATGAGGGAACTAAGGCACAGAAAATTAGGTATGTCATGTGAGATAACACAAGAGTTTAGAAACAAAATTGCTTTATTCTGCTTTTGTAAGCTGTAAGAAAGTTGCCCTACTCTTCTTTTTTGCTGATAATATTGCATATATGATCACTCAAATATTTTCCTAGTATGAATTTTATGGACCTTCATTATCCAGCTAAACAGTTAAAAAATCACCCATAGTCTGTGTAGACTGCAAATCCATACTTTGGGAGGCAGTTTTGAAATATCTCGTATGTCTGATTTTTATTTAAGATATAATTGTCAGTTAATTCACTATCACATTTAATAACCTATACAATGCATAACTATAACTGCAGACTCTATCCTCAATTTTTCACATTTATGGGCTTTCTTATATATAAATCTAAGGAAAAGTAAAGATAGGGCAGTTGCATGTAGAACTCCATAAATAATCGTGCTTGAGGCTGCTGCCTGAGTTGTGAAAGAAACACTGTTTTTCTCCTATGACATGAAGCTTTAAGGACTTTCTGTCCTGATCAAGAAGGAATACTTTAATAAGCATCCATGTTAGAGGGTTTGTGCTGTGTAAGCTTGGTGCAGACCATATGGGCAAAAAGGCACATTGTGTGGCGACAACTGCCCTGCTTGTCATCCCCAATCATACTTGCTCTAATCCTTGTTTTAATTTACTCTGCTTGTACAGCACCAATCCTGCCAGTGCAGTCCTTAGGGTCCCTTCATTCCTGCCATTTATGACAAGGAATATGCAAAGGCACAATTATTCATCCACTAAGGTGACAGAGAAGGGCTCTGCCTGGGAATATGTTCCCAGACTTGCAGCATCATAATGTCAGTTGTTAAAGCACTTTGCAGTTGCAAACAATTCTTGAGAGACTTTTTTTTTTAATATAAGAATTTTGAATGCAGAAGTGCTAAGACTAAATGAATCCTTATTGATTAAGCAGTGCAATGCTGGAAAGTTTCAATAAATAACATTCTTCATACTTTGTCTTTTACTCAAGTAGAATAAATGGGATTTTTTTTTGTCTTTCCCTTTCCACTAAATTATTGTGCTCTTATCATTTGTTTAACTTCAGACAAAGGATAATATGTTGAGCCACCCTTATTAAGTCTTACATACTGTATATTGTTTATATTCTGCTGTACAACACATTCCTAAACGGACAAAAAAAAATGGCCAACAAAAAAGTCTCAAGTGTAGCATTCAGCCTCTCAAGTCCATGATGTATTTCATTTGCTACGGTCAGAGCAATTTTAACAATGCCTTTCATTTTCTTATAGCCTAAAATGATTTTCTTTCTGTGAGGCCATTCTCCAAAACTTCTCTTCCCTTTTCAGGGTATCATTTGCAATTTAAAGCTAACCTGGTGAGTGTACTCACAATAGGCTCGCCCATAAAATGGTTCAAGGCCTGCCTGCATGCCTAATGAGGTTGATGTTGAGCTATTTAGCTCTTTGTCCTTCCATAATATCTACTTAATGCAGTTCAATGGGAGTGGATTGTTAGAAGCATTAAAGATTCTATTAAGTCTTTACTAAAGCCACTCTATTCTAGTCCAGCTGTATAGTGGCAAGAGCATTAAATTTGAGAATGTAGTGGGAACAAGGGACCTGAAAAAGTACCTATAAAAAAAGGACAAATTTCCTAACGAAGTAAGACCACACTCAATTTAAGACCTGTTACTTTTGTATCTAGATCTAAAGACTTTCTCAATGTGCATCTCACAGTGTTCTGAATTAACTCTAGTTTCCCTTTATGCATGAACAAGATACAGTTTAAATCTTCATTTATTTACAAAGCACGTGAGTAGATTTTTGCTTCACCACACTACTGAAAACAAATAGCATTATGACTTTAATCTCAGAGAAACTATCAAAATCTTGCAAAGGCTTCCTTTCAGATAACATTTAAATGCAATAGATTTTCCCATTTGCCTAAATACTGTAGTAAGATTGGTCTGCATCAGGAATTCTCTGCACTTTGAGGGGAAGATAAACAATGCTTCTGACAAAAAAGTATTCATTCAATGCCTTGTTTTGCTTAAGGGTTTGTTTTTTTATCAGGTCTGTATGGTGCTAGCCACCAGCACTGAGGAGAAAAAAAAAAGAAGGGGTAGAATGGCCAGGATTTCACACAGTTGGCATTGACTTGGCTTGAAGAGGCAAGCACTAAGCTGTCTTTTCAACCATAGTAAAAACCCTCCATCTGGCCACCCTGAAACTCTGTTAGCTTGTTCAACTCGCTGTCGGCTGATTGGGCTTTGTGAAGCAGAAGTAACAACATCAATAGTATAAACCCTTGCCACTTGAGAGTATTACATTTCATTTCATGCTTGACTTAATCAAAACTGGGGAAATGAAATTTACACCTTTTTGATGTTCTTTTCCCTGCTGTTTAAGGAGAAGAATCTTAACCCATTTGATCTTCACATGCACCCAATAAATGACCAAATATGCCAAGCTGCCAAAAGCAGACGGCTGCCAGTTGCCAGTTTATGTCAGGTCACTGTGAGAGAGCTTAATGCAGAAGGTCTTGAGTTTCATACCAAATACTTTGGTTTGCAGCATGGTATTTTGGTTGCAGTGTCAACAATTTAGCTCCCCTCCCTATTAATATTAAACTATTATAAAGAAAGCAGAAATATCTTTTTTTTTTTTTTTTTTGTGGAAGGAAATGTGTTAGCAGCCGGCTGTTGCGTGACAGTCAGGAAAGAGTGACAGAGATGAAATGAAGCTGGATTGGAATTGCTTCTTCAAACCCTTGACATTTGTTCCTTTCTTTCCTGGCTCTGATCTACACGATATACAGTTGTTGTTGTTGTTTTTCCTGCTAATAACAAGACAGTGCAGTGCCGGATTAGAGACTGAGTGAGTGAAAAATGGGGCTGGTGATAAGGCTTTCCCTGTGCCTGGGGGGAGTCTCATTAAGCGGGAGATCAGATCGCTACAAAATACATACATTAATAAAACCAGCGACTAACAAAGTTCGCTCTGCAACTTGCTGATGGAGAAAGCGTTTGATTGAGCACACCCGGGCCTGGGAGGAGGCTTTGCTGCTGGCTTGGCTGCCGAGCTTGGACGCGTCACTTGGCCTCGGTGCCCAGCACGGGTGTTGGGGCGGGTGGATGTGCTGTCAGCACCTGCATGGAGCTGGATCCCACCAAAAACACACACAGACACAGCGCAACAGGTCCTGCCTTGCCTGCCGCCGTCCTGCTCCCTCCAGAGACCTTTCGCCTTTTGTCAAGGGCCCACATTTATGACTTGATGAAAACATTTGTAATAGATCATCAAATACTGATACATTCTGCCGGACAATATCCCATTTGTTAAATATAAATTAACATTAACACAGATCCCCCGTCGCAGAAAGGCGAAGGGTTTTGACACCTTTTCAGCAGGACAGGCCGGGCCCCAGCGAAGAAAGCCGAGGGCCTGTAAAGGAACTTGTCCCGAATGGTGATCCTCAGGCTCTTGTGTGACAAGGTACATAGTTTCTATTCAGGAACAGGCAGATTATCGGTTACTATAGTTTCCCTAATGCTCAAATGGAGCTGAGGCCTAAGCTGAACAGAATAGGTTAAAAGGTGCCGATGTTTGGGCCTGTGAAACCACATGTTGAGAGTCAGAGACCAAACAACACAAAGAGCACATCTCTCCGGTCTTTGATGTCTTCTCTGAGGGACGCGGAGTGAGAAAAATGTGGCCGTGCCCCCTGGCCCAGCGGCCGGACAATGCGGCAGTGTGGGAGCGCGGGGGCCGCGGGGCTCCGGCGGAGTCGGGCTTCTGCTGGGCCTCGGCACAGCCCATCGGCACAGCCCGGCAGAGATCCCGGCAGAGACCCCGGCAGAGATCCCGGCAGAAACCCCGGCAGAAACCCCAGCAGAAATCCCGGCCACTGCCACACACCACTTCCCTCTTCGCTCCCCCATGGGCATGCACTGTGCTCTTAAACACACACCAACTTAGGAACTTGAAGCACTAAGTTTAACTACACTTAATTTGGTGTTTTCTGCATTTGTTTCCATTTAGCCTGTTCTTTAGCATTTCCTTTGTGTTGTGTGCTTTAAAAACTCTTAATATCACTTCAGCTAGCAGCTTTTTATTTGCCTGCGTGCCTCAGCATCTGCTCTGAATCCACTGCGGGGTTGGTGCAGCGGCTGCTCTGTGCTTCCTGCATGAATCACTGATTCTGCTCTTTTTTCCATTTGCAAGTACACAGTGTTTTTAAGCAATTCATATTCACCATAAAAATGTTCCGTGTAGAATATCCCCCGATAGCACAAGTGATGCTTTTGCATTTTTCATAAGCAAGATTAAAATACCCACTCCTTGTGCTCACGTTGTAGGTCTCCTCTGTTCTGCTGCAACTCAGTTTAGTGTTTTAATTTTTTATTAAAACTCTCATAAGCAAGATAAATGTGCATTGGTACTAAAGGGAGACTGCCAGCTTTGATAGGTTATATTGCCTCATTTTGCTGCTGCTCTTTAAGTATTCCAGCACTCAATGTCCAAGTATTATGCAAAGCAAAATTAATCAGCACCTGCATCTTTTAAAATAATAGAATTCATGAATTCTAAAGTTTTATCAGCGTTATTGTAATTCTGATTGTCGTCAGTTCTTTATACCATTATAGAAAAATATCTAATTGTAACAACTGTATTCCTATAGTGAACATATTACTTGAATTCAAACCCTAACAATGGCAATAGGATAACTGTCCTTGAATTTGAGCCTTTTGTGATACATCAATAGGCTTACAATGTGCTGAATTAGCAGGCATATTAATGGGCAGATGCAGCACCAGCCCATTCTTTTTACCCAAATCTTCTTATGCAAATACCCCATGAATCCAGTTCAAAGAGCTAGCTTTAAAATGAGCTTCTACACACATTCAGATGGGTCCTTTCACAACTGCAATGGGACTTAGATAGAAAGTGACATGAGAAAAGTTTAGACACTTGTTTTTATAACTGAACATGATCTTGTTATCATAATCTGATACTGGTAACTGGCATGGTCTGGTTGTAGAATTTTAAGCCTTTAACAGAGGGAGATAATCTAGGCCTTTGTGCTACAATGTACTGAATCCTGCACTTGGTGAAAGCTATCAATGAGAATCGCAGTTCATGCTTTTTCAAACAAAACTTTTTCATGGTAAAAGCTTTTATCCTATGATAATTACTTAACTGATTGTAGCGGTGCCTTTAACGTCAGTGAGCTCATAACAAGGACACATAAAAAAGGCTACGTTATTTTAGAATAAATAAATTATCAAATAAACAGTTCTTGTTTGCTTGTTGAACTAAATGGTAATGAGGTCATTATTAAAAATGCTAATGCATGGCAGCATGGCTAGTAAAAGTTAATGTATTTTATGATCTTTCTTTTGTTTGCTCTGTTTCTTGTGATTGTTTCTCATCAACAGCATCTGGACAAGAATGGTCTGAATGATTTAATTGCAAATTTAGGAAAACCTGCCAAAGGAAAAGAAGGATAATAGTTTTATGAGATTGACAATGTTGAAGCCCCTTCCTTTGGAGTTAATTTTAAATTTGTCTGCAATTTCAATCAAAGCCTGTGGTTTTCTAGGTAGTAGATTGGTTTTTTTTAAACTGTCTATTTTAAGAAGTCCAAAAGCTGGTGAGAAGGAATTTCATGTTGACATTTCCCATACATGCTGACCAAGCTTCATTAAAGCAATGCTTCCTACAGAATATTCTGTAGGAAGCATAAAGACAACCAAGAATCGATTCTCAGCTGGAGCAAATTGGCATAACTAATTGACTTCTGTGGATCTGGTCAACGCTGTCTCAGCCTTGGCCAGTGTGTGGAGTTGATAGATGTAGATAATTTAAACTACATGAGATTATTGCAAAAAATGAGAGTGGAAATAATCTGCTTTTTAATCATTGCATTTAGGTAATCATAATGTATATTAGACTAGTCATGTACAGCATTATCACTTGGTTTATTCTTCATAATTTTTTTTCTGAAATGAGTATTTATACTGTGTTCTGAAGCATTAATGAGGTGATTCTTGTACCAAGAACCTCGGTGCAATAGATGAACATAAAAGCCAGCATATCTCATGCAGTTATTTTTAGACTAATACAAGGATTTTGTGTAGGATTTCATGTTCATACTGGTAAAGTTATTATGGGTTGTGCTTGATCGCCTTCATGGAGGAATTCTTTATTACATAAGAATTCCAGATTCTTCTAGACACTTTGTGTTTCAGCATTAATTAGCAGCATTTTTTTGGGACATAAAATATTTGGCCAAATCTTTAATTTTTAGTACGTTTTCTATTTTCTGTAAACCTCCAAGAGAAAACTTCTGTGCTGAAAGAAGGTGTCAAGTTAATGTATGGTTACATAGAGGACCTTATTCTGAATTCTGATATATGTAAGTCACCCCTGTCTCAGAAATTTATCCATCACCATTGATTAACTTTATCACTCTTAGACTTTGATACTTAACTGACTAATTTTTTTTGTTTGGTTTGGTTTGGGGTTTTTTTTTGTGGTTTTTGTTGGTTGGTTTGTTTGGTTTTGTTTGTTTTGTTTTTGTTCTTGTTCTTGTTAGGTTTTTTGCTTTGTGGATGAAGCTGAAGTGATCAAATGAAGTTATGTTTTCTTACCCTTTTTGCCCTATCTGGTATTGTTTAATCACAGCTTGGAACAAGATGTGGAAGGAAATCAGTGAAGGAGAACCACTGAAGGGGTGAAGGTCAAAGGTAATGCAGGAGAGAAGCATAAATGGGCTAGAACAGTAAAATGCCTGGAGGACAAACTGCATGGTAGAGCAGTGGAAGGAGAGAAAGATGGGGAATCATCTAGAACTTCAGTATCAGACTGTCAAACTCTGTGTTGTGTAAAAGAGGAAAGGAAATTTTGTGTGAATTAATGGCAGATAACATCATCTAGGCATTAGAACAAATGAAAGGAAACTTGGAAATTCTCAAGGACATGTTATGTACCTGTTATTTTACTGCAGTTCACCAACAGAGCTCATGTTTCACAATGTCAACAGTAACAGCAGACAAGGTAAAGCAAATTGTACAAGCAAAATTAATTTGAATGAGCTTCAATCTCATTAATGTGTCTGTTGGGCTTCAATAGTAGAGGACAAAACAGGAGAAGACAAAATTGTAGTGTGTTGATTTAGAATTTATTTTTTGAGGAGTGGCTGTGAGCATGGTTTTTTTAGGAAAGCAGAAATTTAATATTCTGGCATGAAAATGAAATCCTTGAGTCCTTTTACTCATGGAACAGATATTCTCTGAAAATGGAGTTTCATGATGGTAATGGCTGTCTGCAATTTTATGTCAAATTTTCAGAATATTTTTTAAAAGATGTGCACTCTTTCTGTAAATGGAAACTGGCTAAAATATTTGAAGCCAAATCATATTTGGATATTTTGCAAATTAAATTGAATGCTTTGACAGTTTGAAATAAAATCCTTTCATTTCTAGATGACATTTTTCCATAAAAGTGAAATTAATGTATCCCAGAGAGAAAAGGGTTTCAGTATCATTCCTTGCACTGCTCTTGTTGACTTTTACGCATTTTTGTACTTTGAGAAACTGGGATAAGTATGTATGTTGGTGCTTTGAGGAACTGGATCCTACAGTGTTTGAGATAAGCCTTAGTTTGTCCTACAGACAAAGCTGAAATTCATCCCCAAGAGATTCAAATTCTTGATTTTGTCTTTTTGACATCTGGCGCTGAAAGAATAGTTTCATGCCTGATTTTCTATTTCTTTTTGTGCACAGGAGGATTAATTTTGTTTTTTTTTTTTAATGCTCATTTTTCAAATCTCCTTCCAGAGAACAGTTTGGCATGCTTTGGGCCCTCTGAGCAGAACAGTGTTTTCTAACTACAGGTGTTCACCCAGCAGTAACATTGCACTGCACTGCATTCCAACCAGAACAAAAAAATGAATTATACTCACAAAATATGCCAATGTTCCCAGTCTTGTGCCTTCATCAGGGATGAAATGTTAGTGTACTCTGCTAAATCCAAGTCAATGATAAAAGAATCATGAGAAATGTGAATGGAATTGTTTTCCTGCCAGGTGGAGTGCAATGAGGCTTTACTGTTTGATGAACATCTGTAAATACCCTGGATTCCCCCGTTGCCTTTGTGCTGAGCAGGTGGTAATGCTGGTGCTTTCTCTCAAACATCACCAGAGTTGCTATCATTACACTCAGTTTGCTGCAGTGTTAGAGCTTCTCTCTACTTTTCTTACCTTCCAGATATTAGATGTGCAATACCCTATAGCAAATGCAACTGCAGCCTAAGTAAATCTCACCTTTTCTCTGTAATTTCTGAGCAGAATTTGATAGCAAAGCCAGCATTCCTCCTATTAAAATGCCATCGGCGGGATTTCTGCATGCAGGGAACACGTCAGAACTGACTGCCCTCTTTCAAGTCATACAAGAAGTTGGTGATAAGTTTGACAATGTAACCCAAATCATCTTATTCAGCATGTGGTTCAGCTTCTGTCTTTCACTTATACCTGACAGGTGGAGAAGAAAAGAATTATTTACTTAGAAATAAATAACTTCTGCTTTCTGAGATGTTTATCCTAGTAGCACTAGGGATTTACATGGAAATGTTAAGCATGGGATCAGATTAAAAGCTATCATGTAACAGTATAGGTTTTTTGCATGGATATTGGTATAACTTTTGAGTCTGCATGTAAGCACAGTGCTATTTGTGCCTGAGGGATAAAGTAGTAGCAGAGGGGAAGTTCCCTGGATATACTAGCCATTTTCTCTGGGAAATACTTGGCACAGTAGGAGAGGAGCTCAATCACTGACTTAAATACAAGGCAGGTATGATTTCCTGAGATCACCATGGCCATGGGGCTTTCTTTGTCTTTCTTTGTGCTCTGGTTTAGTTTGAAATAAGGGTGGAGGTGTTCATAAGTGGTCAGGCCCCTTAGAGGTAAACGCACTGGCACAGTAGGTGTGTGTTAGACCAACATCACTCTCAGATGTGAGGTCTGGTGCAGGAATACCAGAGAGTCATAAAATAGCTTGGGTTGGACAAGACCTTAAAGATCACCCAGTTCCAGCACAGTCAGCTCAGAAGGTTTAGGGAAATAATTGCTTCACTGCTTCTGATAGCCCTACGGATGTGTGGCTGCTAGGGTTAGGCTTAGTCTACAACTACAAATGCAGAGTGACAGGGAGAAGAAGGGAGATTGGCTTCTTAATCCAGTGTCTCTAAAAGAGGATGGAAAATAAATTTGAACATGTTAAAATAATTCAAATTACTGAAAATACTCTGTTGAGTACTGAAAAACATGTAAAATTATTACTGCTCCTGAGGCAGCCTGTAAATAATATTACTGTATTGGCTGAATCCAAACATAAAATATTTTCTCCTTGGTTTTTAAAGCCATTGACAGATACACCACAAGCCAACTCTTAATCTTAGGTTTAAGATTTAGATTTGTTCTAGATGTTAGAATTAACCCTGGTTAGAATGATAGATTTCTATTCTAGCAGAGAAATATCCTCTCTTCAGAAGAAATCCCCTTCTTAAATCATCTAGTCTGTGACATCCCCTTAATCCCTTTATTTTTCTCGAATTTAGCATAAATACTTCCCTTTCTTCCACCTCCATCTGTTTGTTCTACTTTTTTGCCTTGGTTCCTGTCAATGATGCATGGAGCTCTGTTTTCAGTCAGAAGGGCATTAGCTAAAGCAGTAGTTTCCCAGAGTTGGTGCCAGAGAAGTAGACTAAATGTCTTGAGAATGGTGAAAGACATAAATATACAGGGACACATATTGATCTGTATGCATGCAGGAGTGGAGATGGATGGGTGGGTAGATGTACACTCACACAGATAAATAATACAGCTAGTGAATGTAAATACACAGCTATTGGAAAAGTCAGAGAATTCTAAAATGCTCTCACTAATAGTCTGGTTAATGAATACAAATGCAGTGCAAACTCAAGCAAGCTTAATGCTTACAATGGTTTGTTCCCAGGCATCTACGGAGTGGTAAGGAGGAGAATTAACATAGGATTATCATATTTTACACATATACATACTTGCCAATCCTTTTAAGAATACTTTAAGGACTGATCTAGCGTCTAAGTATTTGGAAGTAAGAATCACTAAATATAGACTGTGCAAACCACTGAGCCATAATTCTTTTGAGTTACTTGCTGTATGACAGAACTGTGTGTTCAGGTGATTTCTCAATAATGAAATAAGCCATTTTAATTTTTAAATGTGGGAAGATAGCAGTCTATAAGCTATCCTAAATATTTAAGAAGGTTTCATTTGATTAACTGAGCCGTATTTGGCACTGTGAGGAGCTATCCACAACTTTAATACAATCAAAAATTTGTTCTGAAAGTGAATGGTAAAAGAGATGTGTGTCTACCTGAGTTTCAGGATTCAGCACATTTGTAAGGCACATTCCACAGATGTTGGAGGTTTTCTGCAGGTACAATCACGTATCTATAAAATCCCCCAGCTGCATTATGTAGTTGTCTGACAATGTGGGCTGTGGTTTCACCATCGTTAATATCCGATCTATGTGCTATCAAAGCACTCAAGGTAAATTTGATCTGGCTAAAGGATACTTGGGTTAGCTCCCAATATGCAGTTTGTGCTGGCTGTGGTAGGACAAACATTGTTTAATCTGGCATTAAGGCTGCTGACACATTTTTTTTCAAAGATGGCAGAGTGAGATTTTTCCATAATGTGTCTTTGCATCTTGTGACAACAGTGCTTTTTATTTGATATTAATGATCTAAAGCCATGCCTTTAGCAATTGCAAAATGTATTCTTGGATACAGCTCCCATTAAAAATATATTTTAAAAACCCTGTTTAAAGATGCTTACTATTTTTTCTTGTTGACCTGGGGAACATAGTTGCTTTCTTTCTTTATTAATATTGCCCAAATTACTTATTTGCATAATTTATGGGATTACTTTTTAGATATGTTTCAGGGTAGCTTTTGGCATAGGCAAATTAGGCAAATTTTTGGCAAATTAGGTTTAGAACACATGGATGAGTAGAAAAGTCTTATTTCTTCAAAGTTTTTAAACTGTATCGTGGATGAAAGGTTGCTTAGCGATGCTGTGTCTTGAAGGATTTTGCTGTGTCATTTCTCAACTTTCTACCTCTTCAATGTGAAGGAGAGCAAGAAGGGTAATTAAGAAAGGGCTGAGCCAAACTGGTCAGTGACAACCTAGCAAGGGGCAGCAACCCCAAGAGGTGCCTTGAGAAGATTCAAAGTGCATGTTAGGAGAAATGTTTACCCTAGGAAGGTATGGTAATACTGGAACAGGTTGGCCAGAGGGTCATGAAAATTTTCAAGATCTGGTTGGAATCATGGCTTGTTTATTATTCATGTCAGTTCTTATTCATGACATAAGCAGAACCCTTAAAGTTCACTTTTACTAATTTTTCTATGATTGTGTTATTCTATACCTACACTGCAGAGGTATCAAGGTAATTTATTCAGGTGGGATTTTCACTGCAGGTGAGTTTTCTTTGTGGGTGAATTTTTTCAGTAGAATTTCAGTGATTTTGTACTGGGGACATAATTCAGCTGTGAAATAAACCAAGTGGATCTAATACAAAAGCCGTATATTGTATAACAATCACACTTACCACAACATAGGGATCATACTAAGTGTTAAAAATCCTGTTTTCTTGTTGAAATAAACCCTTAAAACCAATTGTGTATATATGCTTGAAAGTCCTTTTTTGTTATGAGCATCCTATGAGCCTTCTTAAGCAAAACAAAACAAACCCTGAAAGTACAACAGAGTGGTTCCTACCCTTTCAGCAGCAGGACCAGTCTGAAATTTTGTATTATTTCCCATGTTAAACCTTTAGCTTTAAAATTCTTTATTGATAATTTAAAAATATTTTGAAAGGTAATGAATACTATACAGGGTCAGAGCAGATGTCCTTCTGTTGTGTCCTGCTATCTGACTCCAGCTAGCAGTGACTGCTTATCAGTGTAGGAGGGGTGCATCATCCTTTCCTTGGTATATCTTTCCAACAATCAGTGATTCACTCTTCGCTGAACTAGGTGTGATCTGAGAAAGCATCTCACAGCAGCATTCAGCACTTTTCATGTTTAAACCCATCGAAACATAGTATTAATTATGGTGGTGCATCTAATGCTGCTGTCATTATCCTCTGATGGATTTTTCCAGAAGATTCAGCCACCAGATGTTCATTTGTTCAGTTTCCAAGAGAAATATGCTCCTCTATACATCTTTCATTTGGCATTTAGTGACGTACTCACAGCAATGCAATTAAAAATATTTTGTTTGGGTTTGGTTTTTTGTTGGGGTTTTGTTATGTTTTGTTTTGTTTCATTTTGTTTTTTGGGGCCTTTTTGGGGGGGTGGTGTTAACACAACAATGAGGTCAACTGTGTTTACAGAAATTGCATCAGGCAATGATTCAGTCCTGGTCTCTCTTCAGCTGCTCCGAGTTCTCACCCAAATGTTTTTTAACAGTTTTGGTCGCTTTTGATTTATGGAGACAGGATTAAATAAGGAAACTGCAGGAGCAGCAAGTATCTGCTGCTATTGGGGAAGCACAAACCCTGGAAGCTGGAGGATGTTGGCTCTGCAGCAGATCAACCTAACTGTAGCAAAGGTCATCCTCTAATGGAAAGGAAAACAAAAATAAAACACTCCCATTCCACCATGAGGAGATACTGAGCTACCAGGGGGAGGGAGAGCTCCTGTAATATACTGCTGTTCAGATCTTTATAGTCCTTTACTTCTCTTTCCTCCCACAGCCAAAATACAGAGTCTGCTGGTCCTGTGGTGGCCTGAGCAATGAGATGAGCTGCTGCTCAGCCTCTTTCCTCGGTGGGATCAGGACCCACCCTGCTCAGTGGTGGATCCCCCCAGTCCTTGTCTCATTATGTGACACCAGCTCATCCCCTGACCTACAATGGGCAACCTTCAACCAGAGGTCTGTGAATGCTCCTCTGTTTGATTCAGTCTGGAGAGCTCAAGAGAAGCTTTGTTGTGGACAGAGATGCAGGAATGAGGACACCTCACCTGTACCTCCAGCCATGCTCTCCCTTTTTGATGGCACTGGTATGTCACAGACACTGATGAACTCTGAATTTTCCCAATTTCCAGGTATGGCACTGCTGTCCTTCACTGTTCCTCTATGGTATGCAGACAGCTGAGTGCTGTGTAGTTCACACCAGATGAAGGAATCCTTTCAGGAAATCCCCAGTTCAAATGACAGGAGCAATTGATTTGCAGTATGGAGGACCTGAACATCACACTTTTATTGTCAAAGAGGCATCTCTCTTGAGTTGTTTCTTATTTTTCCCCTTGATTGTTCAATTAGCTTTCATTTTTTATAACAACAGTATTTAAATACACACCTTAGAATTTCCAATGTTGTGTGGCTATGGGCTTGTGAAGGCTTTTTTCAGGCAGTCTTTGTTGACAAGTCTTTTCTATTTACTCAGTGAATACTTAGTCTTGGGCAAGTGAACCTTTGCTGTATGGGTCCAGGATTTTAACTAATTTTTTTTATTTCCTTTTTGTGGAAATTCTGTGGTCATACAAATGTAATCTGCAGAATAAGGCTGATCTATGTTTTTCTGCTGCGTGGCTCCAGTATTGGGCAACATTTCTGTTGTTCTTGTTGAATACTAGAGTGCCTGTGTTCAAGTCAGGGAAACGGAAAGAAGTGCTTGGGCATGTTTAGGGATGTGTGCTCAGCGAAATTTTTATGTGTAATGAAATAAGAAACACCTTATTTTCAGTTTGCATGTGCTTTGCAGGGTATAGGAAAAAAGGGACCCCTCACTTAAAGATAACTGGGAGTTAACTGAGATTACTGTTTTTGCATGGTCAAAATAGTCACAAAATGGTCAAATCACACTCCTTGTTCTCATTAAAAGGCTGCTGTTTCACAACCTCAGCCACAGTTGTTACTAATCTGGTGCATTTCCCTCATAGTTCTCATCTTTGCTTTCTGTAACTCTGCATCTTCCGTAGTGCCAGGGACTAGTATGCAAAATTTCTCTGTCTTTGGAGCTAAAGACATACTCCTGAGTATTGTCATCAGTTATAGCTTTGGTGTTCTCTTCAGTATCTTCAAAATAGAATTCCTAGCTAAATTCTCACCTTGTAATTAAGGGCCTAAAGTAAAGAAGGTAACTAAAGGAAGCACGTGAACTGTGAGACACCATTTTTAAAAATAATTTTTTGCCAGTACCACTTACTTTAGTGATGCCAATAGTAGCTTTAAGACAAAAAAACCCAAAAAAGTTGTACAATACATGTGTGTATTTTCTGTCCACATAAATTTCACTTCTCTAAATTAAAACCCCCAAAAATGAAAACTGTCCAGATGCATTGGTTATAAATGAGGAGCTGACTCAGTGTCTGGTCTGGCCATTAATGAGCTCTCCTACACTGCCTAATCATCTTGATTGCCTTATTGAATGAAACACGTGACGCAAACCTTGTACAAAATCTCAGTGCTGCTGAGGCACTCACTTTAGTTCTTTGTTCTGTAAATGGTGATTTACTTTTGGCACCTCTTCAAATGGCAGCTCTTTACATTTGTGGTCTTCAATTGAATCTTCTACCTATACACTTAGTTTCTCAGAGCACCAATTATCTTCAAGTTTTAATGTCCCAGCAGGTGTTAATATCAGGAAAGTCATGCCTTGATCAACTATTTTGCCTGTCCAACGTGGAGTCAACATATTTGCTTCAAGAAAGAATTGGCTGAAGCGTAAAACAGCTGCAATGGTTCCTACATCCATAGCCTTCTGAAAAAGGATCAGCATGGTTCTAGGCAAAACAGTCATTATCTCTCCTTAATAAAGGTTCTGGGTTTAATGAAATGCAGAAGGCTACTTCATAAAAGCTTTATTAGTAAACACTCCAGAGTTTAATCATCATAAAGTTAGTTTTTAAGACTGTTTAAACTAAGACTGTGGTCCTATTGTGCATCTAGTGAAGATACAGTATTATCCTGCAGCCCTTCAAACTGTGAGAGTACTGTGGGCTTCCTGTTGATGTTTGCAGTCTCAGGAAAAAGCTGAAGTTTACAATAGCAGTGAAAAGGGAAATGATTAAATAAGCTTTAGGAACTAAACTACTCTTCCTCCTTCAAACAGATCCTTCTGGGCATGGCTAGAAAGACATGGAGACTTCCTCACAATGGTGAGGAAGTCTACTAAACTTAAACTTCTGGTGTTCTCATATTTGTTACTGGCTATGGACATATTTAATGGAACTTGTTCATGCTTGTTAAAATCTGAGACTGTTAACTAGGAATTAACTACATTTTTAACAAGCTGTTGTTTCTAGTATTCTGGTTTGGGTTGGTTAGATTTGGTATAAGGGTCAGAATTGTGCAAATTTTTGCACAATTCATGAAGCACATTTGTCTGAAGATTATTTCTTTAATAAGCTAGACAGTTAATGCTTTTAAATTGTAAACTTTGACTATAGGCTTTCAGTGTTTTCAAATGTGTGCTTGTCTTTATTCCTTCTTTTCAGATCTTCCTGAAAAAGGTGGTAGCTACTTTTGCAGGTATGCATCAAAATAAGTATTTGACTTGGCTTTCCATCATACTTCTTCTGCTTCTGTATCCCCATTTTCCCAGAGTGCACATCTGATCAGCCCATGAGGTGCTAATGTGGAGAGCTCTCATAGTTTATCAGATGTCTTGGAGAGGACAATCTATAAGAACATTTTTTCTTATCAACAGTGTTCCCATTTCCAAAGACCAATGCATTTTGTAATGCAATGAACTCTAAATGTGGGCGAGAGGGTGTGTTGTGCATGGAAGCCCCAATCAGGAATTAGTACATGCCTGTCATCCTTCAAGAGGCTGCAGCGTCAGTAAAGCATGGAGAGAGGAAAATAAGGGACCTTGGGTACAATGGTGAGCCATGCAGAGCACAGAAATGGTGTTAGAGAGACACAAAATTAAGGGAAGAAAACAATACCAAACTCAAGAGCAGTAGAAGAGGGGGAAAAGAGAATTAGGAAAGGGAGAAGACAGGGAAAAGGAAAGTAAGATACAAAATGAAAGCAATAGGAGGAGCAACATGAGCACCATAAATAGGGGAAAATAACACTGGACTGAAAACTGTATTGTCTGGAGATATCCACAATACAGCTAGATCATATCATATTCTTGAATGTTCTACATAGATTTCTAACCTACTTCTGTAAATGCTTTAAGATGTTACATGCATTTGATGCAGTTGGACGAAAATGGGATTTTATTTTGATACACATTTCATTTCTTTCCTCATGTTACCATATACACAGAAAAAGAATAAGATGTGTATTAGTTCAACAGGAACTCAAGACAACTTGTTTTATATGAGCAGGGGTGTTAGGTATTGTGAACTGTAAAAACATTCCATTGTTAGACAAGAAGACTTAAATGTATCGCTTTTAGCAATCTTCCAAATTAAACAGCCAGGCTCTGCTCTTCCCTCTGTCAATATGACATCATTCCATTTGTATTGAAAATATGGTTTTAGAGGTACATCTTGAGTTGGAACATGTTATTTAGTGTGGCAAGAATTCATAAAATGTTCATAGAAGTTTTAACGTTTGTCTCAGTAAGAGAAAGTCAAAACAAACATTTTCAGGCATATAAACCATATACTTTGAACATTGCTCCTGGTTTTGCATTTCTAGAGGGTTTGTTTGTTTCATTTGTTGAGGTTTTTTTTGCTGAAAACACAAAAACATTAATCACATACATTAATACACATGGGGAGAAATGTTTGAGGAAGAAGGCGTACATCTGTACGGGAGGGTTGTCTACATTCTGTTTTTATTCCAGTGAGGAACTTCTGTCACTCAGTACATCAATATGTTCTATTTAAGCTTAGTACTGCAGTTTCTTTTAAAAAGGCTGTTAATAATCACAGTCACTTGGGGACTGGATAAAGTGGATGCATTATCATTTTGTTTCTTCCTGATAAAAGTTATGTCATTTTGTCTTGTTCTGCTGGAGCCCAACTGCCTCTGAATGCTGCCTATTGGTGTTGGGATAGTGAGATCCATCCATCTGGACACAGCTGCCATGGGACCACTTTTTAAGGTGCTCTACAGATGTTAAAGCATAAAGTATCCATGTAGCTGGAGCTTTAGGTGGCATCTTAATGTCTTTGGGAAGCAGGCAGACCCAGCTCCACACATGTGAGCCATAAAGGGGATGATGTGAGGATGATGTCGTGGTGTTTGGTAATGGTAACCAGTAAGGCAGTGAAATCTTTTCTAAAAGTATCGCGTTGCAGCGTGAAGCTTCCTGGCGTGATGTCAGGCAGCTCTCATGAACCCCGACCGCTCCACAGCAGCTATGGTTATTCTTAGAGACACTTCCCATTCCTTAGGAAAAGCTACTGTGAGGCTTAGTTGGCTTTTATCTTTAGAAGTGAGCATTTAAATGTTGGACTAATTTGTAGCTCGTTCGCAGCTCAGCTGCAGCCCTGCCAGCTGCGCTGGGATCAGTGACAAGTCTTTCTTCCGCCTCCAAAGCACACTTGCAGACAGATCCAGGCCCTGGAAGCACATTGCCCCAGAGGCAACTCGACTTTTTCACAGGCATGTAGCTGCCTGAGGGAGTTTTCCAGAACAAGTAGCATATTAGGCGTTCCCTAGCAAAAAAAGGCCTTACACACAGGTAGTAACCTCGCTGGCTTCAGGAGTGTTGGGTTGGCACTGCTGGGGACACGCTCTTGTGTTTGGAGATGGAGAGGGGCCACGACCATGATGTTAAATATTGCCCCACCTGGGCCTTTCAGCTTAGAGACAGAGGTGTGAGCTGCCCAGCCAGGTGGCAGAAGGGGATGAGGAAAAACCTCTGTCCCCTCAAGGGATGTTGATTCAGAATGGCAGGAGCAATATGTATTTAACTAAAGCGTCTTTTCTCTTGGACTGTCACCCATGACCCTATGACAGCATTCTTGCAAGACTTAGCAGAACAGCTGAATTAGAGACAGCCTCTCTTGTGTGTTACATCACAAGAGAAAAAAGGTTATTTTTGGGTGGAGATCAGAAAATTAGTTAATGAGGTAGGAATTAGTTATAACTACTCTGGGAGGCATCTGGCCGTGCAGCTTAGCTGTTGTTTGGCAGTATAGAGCATCATCATTCCCACGTTTTCAGAGGCCTGCTGTATCTTCATTCTTGTCCCACCAATCTCTTCTGGTTTTGTTTGCCCTCACAGATTTGGAAAGTTAGTCTAATAGTTACAAGCTAATAAATAATAAATACACTTAGTTGGAAGACTAGCAGCCTCCTCTTGGTCAGGCTGGTTGCAGACTTGATCTCTATTTTGCAGAAGTGTGTGGTGGCAGCTAGGCAAGCCCTGGAGCAGCAGTTCCAGGCACAGGCTTCCACAGGCTGTGATACCTTGGCTGGCAGGGGGCAGGAGAGGACAGTGGGTCCATTCCTGACCTGTCAATAGGGAGAGACACCATCGTGTCAGTTGTACATCATTGCAAAAATAAATCTTATTTTCATCATTGCATGTTCATGTGAGGGAACAGAAATGAACTAACCCCACTTGACACAAACCATTTAGCCTCTATAGTAAGCAAAGATATATTTAAGAGAATATTTTTTTTTCCTTTTTCTCTTTCCTTTTTTGAGTTCAGAAGATTTCTCCTTGTTTACACCACTGTTAAATTTAGTCCATCTTGTAGGCACAAAATGCTTCTTTTCAATGCCATTCTTCTTTTAAGATCCAAGGAAGTGTGAAGGAGTAAAAACAACCAATTGTTAACCACGGTTAACATGAGCTGCTGAAGTGATTCTATTAGCTCAGGATAACTGCCCAGATGCTCCAAGTGCTGGGGTCTCGCTGCCGGCTGGCGATTCCCATAGCAGGCGTCAGTAACAGATAGTGTGAGAAAAAGAAACTTGATCCTGGCTCTTCTAAAAGAGAGTAAAATATACACTCAGCAGGGATGAGAATATCCTAGAAACAAACAGCAGGGAGCTGAAACAAGGAAGAAACAGAGCAGGAAATGGAGCTACAATTCTGATTTCATCAGATTAGCGGAAGCTGAACGGAGGAGAAACCAAAGGATTTCTGTGAAAGTGGGAGCGCGCTGGGTTGGATTCACCCTTGACCAGTAAACCCAGTTTTCACACTGGATCTGTGTGAAAGAGCAGGAGAGGCATAGAAAATTATGCATGTGATGTCAGCTCATCGTGAAACAGTTGAGGATTATTTTATTTAATTTTTCTTTTCAAAACGTTCATCTTTTCAACTTCAAGTCAGTTTTTTTAAACTAAGAAACTGCTCTTTAGACCTGAACTTGACCAAAAAAGAGAGTTGTTTGCTAAACAGATGCAGTTTTATTAATAACTTTGTTCATTCCTAGGCAATGTTTTTGAACAGTTTTTTTTTTTTTACTGAAACATGGTTCTGGCATTTCTGTTGCAACTCTTCTTGACTGTTCTTTTATTAAATATTGTCATTCAAGAGCAACAAAGCCAGAACTAACTGAATGAGTGTTTAAAAGCATATTACTCTTAATTAAATGGAAACTTCAAAAACTTCAGATTGAACTGCGTGAGATTCACCCTAGACCATAAATACATTATATCTACTTCATGTTTTCAGCAAATTTTTATTCTGTTGCTAATAAAATTAATTTGATTTTCAAAATGAGGAAAGGAGATGGAGGTTGTGTGAGTGTACTGGGTGATCCTGGAAGAGCCTTGAATTGGCAGGTGGAGCAGAGTGAATTGTGAGATGGAAAGGAAAGGGAGATTACTCTTTAAGGTGTCATATTAACCTGAAATGATTAAAGTTTGAGGCCTTGTAGGAGCTGATTTTTCATTTCTCCAGAAAGCAGGGTTTGTAAGCAAAACCTGGAAAAGGAATCAAAATAACAGAAGACTCTCTGTCCTACTGTGTCATGGGTTTTAGGAACTTGGCAAAGTCAAGCTTCCTCAATAAAAGATGGAAATTGGTCCTTAGTATGTTTAATTAAAGAGGAGATTGAGAATTATTTAAATATAATTTAAAGTGATTTAATGAAAACCAATATTTGAATATAAGGTTTAATTTCCCTGAAAATAAATCACAGCTAAGGAGGACAAACTTTCCATGTAAATCCAGTGATTGGAGCACCCTGCCTGGAAGGGGAGCTCAGATGCAGTGCATCTGTCACAGCCTCGGAGGGCTGGCCCTGATGGCTGTTGGGCTGGAGGTGCAGGCAGGGCTTGTGCCCTGCTGCATCTGCTGAGCTCTACAGGACTGGAACAATATTACAGGCAAGCAAGACTTTCATTTTGCCTGGAAAAACAAGGAACATGAGTGATGAATAGGGAATATGATCAGTGCTAGTAAATTCAAGAAGCATTTGCTCTAAGAATGATTTCTTAGACTTGATTACTTTCTCCCCATTTTCATGTTGTTCTTTTATTTCTTTGGTTTAGGGTACTCTTTTTTCCTGGCCTCCAATGTCCATAAAATATGTATAAAAACCATGCATAAAATATACCAAAAAATTTTAGAATATATTTTATTCAGCTTTTGGAGAAGCTTATTTAAACATTAAATATTTTGAACCACGTTTCAACAAGATATATATGTAAGCAAAATATTACATATTTTTTAAAGAGAATATATGACTTTTTGTATTTTATAGACCTAATGGACACAATTTTCACAAAGGCTTTTTGTGGGTTGGAGATGGATTCTGGCTTTACTGAGCTCAGGAGTCACCTCTGAGCAGATGCTGTTGGCTGTCCCTTTGGCCATGTTCAGTCTGCTGGTGTTCCAAAACTCTGAGAACTCCTGCTCTTAGCACTTCTGTGAATGTTTTAGGAAATGTGTTTATGGTTTTGGAGCAAAGATGGGGAAGGCAATGCTTTTTCCAACAGCTCCACTGAACAGCATATTCACAGCCACTTCCAGAGAGAGAAATAAGAAAAATAAAGGGCAGACTGTGTCCAGGTGCCACTGCAGGGTAGAAGACACTATTCTACCTTTTCTTCTTTCAAAAAAGCAGAATAGATCAACCAAGCAAGGAGTAGGCCAGGAGAGTTGTGTTACCACAATTCTCCAGCTTCTGGTGTAGAGCAAGCCAGCTTGGATCCCTCTGTGCAGCTCTATACTGTGTCCATGCATTTCTGCAGTCATCAGCTGCAGCTGAGCTCCAGTTCCTGCATCCACAGCAGCCTCCTAACTTCCCAACAGTCTTATTTGTCTCCTGCCTTGTTTTGCTCTATTTAAGGGAATAAATACTTGTTGATATTTTCAGCCTTAAATAGCTCACATTTAAATACAATGAGGGAGGCCAAGCATAAGCACAAGAAAACAATTTGTGTGGTAATATGAAGTATTTCAAAAGAAACCTGCAGTGTGTAATTCTTCACCATGCAGAAGCTGGGGTAGAACTTTCTGCTTCTCAGAAATGCGAAATTAGTTCACGTCTTTTCTTGCTTTTATGGTGTTGCCAATTATTCAGTGCACCATAAGCCCCGTGTCCTAAATTTCTTGATTCGTGTCTAAACATTGCTTGTATTAGCTGTACCCTAATTAATCCTTTTGTGACACAAGTCTAATTTGCCCTGCATGCTTTTCTTTGCCAGGAGTGGATGCACCAAATCTGCTGATGCCAAAGAGGTAATGTGTATTTAACATGCATCAGCACTTGCTCTCCCTTTTACAATTGCTGATCCTCCTCCACTTAATAATGCACTATAAGTTAAGGTTATACATAGCTCAAGCAGTGCTAACTATCAGGGTGTGTGGTTATTCCATAATAACCACATTTTAGGGTGTGTTCCAATTTTACAGGCCAGTCATTTACTTCAAATTACTTTGTAATTTCTTAAAGTCATTGCGTAATTTCATTATGAAAGGAAAAGAAAAAAAATATAATTTGATTTTTAAAGATGCATTAAATAACGCTAATTATAATGCTTAACTTTTAGCACGTTTTTCATCCCCAGTGCTTTATAGCCAGTTTGCTAATTAATTTTTACAACATTCTTGTGATGAGCAACTAGCTGTACCTCTGCCTGAAAGTCAGGAATGGTGAGGCAGGGAAGCTGAGTGGTTTGCCCAAGATTACAGTGATTTGCTCAGGAGATGGTTTTAGAGCCAATATGAGTATTTAGTTGTTTCTGACTGCCAGGTCACACACTCATAAATCTTTCTTTCCCCCAAACCATGTACTCTCTATAATTATTTTATCTTTAAAACAGATAAGAACAGAGCCTTAAAATGGCACAAGTTAACTCTGTGATCTACAGAATTCTGGCTGTGTAAAGGAAGATTTGTTTTTAAACATCTCCACTTGAAAAATGAAACTCTTTTACTCCACTGATCTTTGGAGGCAGCAAAAATTCACATAAATGTTCACCAGTTCTTTTCTTGAAGTTTCATTACTAATTAGTGGTTGTGAGGCAGTAATCCATGTTCCCATTGCCTCCTTTAAGGCCTTTTCAAGCTCCAATCTAACTACTAGCTCTCAGCCTGTGATTAAATTTCTGAGCTGCCTTTAGTCCCAGGAGCGTTCAGCACAGTAAAAGAAATGTCTTCAGCTGCAGGCTTCTTACAGGGTAGGAAAAGGGAAGAGAAGGTGTTTCCTCTGACATTTGTAAATATACCATCCTTAATAGAGAAGAGAAAGGAAAAGTAGTAAACATAAGGTGAAATATCTGAAATGGGTGTCACTGGATGCTGAGGATTTCTGAAATAGCAGCCCATCATACTTAGGCAAGCATGCTAAGTTGGAAGCCTTTTTAAAATCACCTTCTTTAGATACTATTAAAGAAAATTCCTTGAACAGTTTTATCAATATTGTAAATTTTCTTGGAGTGTTTATAATACTGTGGTATGTATGCATATGTATATAGAGCATCTGTGTAGCATTACATTCCAATATTGCAATGTAATATAATGTATCTATAAAATCAAGTGCTTTGTAAGACTTAAATTCTATATATTTAAAAAATATGAAAATGTGTTTTTGACATGCAAGAGTTTAACAATGCTGAAAGACAAGTTAGAACTACTCAAAACTTTAAAATTCTTGTGTTTGACAGTGTTGTGAATGTATTTATTTTCAGAATGTGGAGTGGGTAATATTATACCCATATTTATTGCCGCTGGATCATTTTCAGCTCCTCAATCTTTCTTGTTTGTTGATTGTGACTTTGGTTCTAGCACTGAGGGCATTCAGACAGAATCCTCCTGTTTCCCTGAACTTTAAAGTTAATTACTCTTAAGCTTCCAGTGCAGTTATCTTTGACTTAGGTATTATGTTAGCACTGCAGATACTCTATAATCATTTAAAAGGACCTGTAATTTTCCCAAAGGTCCTAATCCTCCCATGGGATCATGTTGCAACACTTAACTAACATGCTGTAGTTGGGTTCAGAAGAGCTTCATGCAGGAGCAAGGTCTGAGACAAGCCTCCTTTGGGAGCACAACCTTCAAAAGGCAGGGATTTGGTACTGATAGTTTGGGGTTTTTTTTCTTAGGGCTTTGTCACTAATGGTAATTTGTGACAATATGAACTTCAAGGGCTTTATGGTAAGATAAAATGAAAATCATTAAATGTTGGTGCTATTGACTTGCTGAAAGACTGTACTTTATTTGCCATAAACCAGAAGAAATGTTTATTTAATAGCATCATCTCAAAGGCTGATGCTGTTTCCATGCAAGTTCAAATAGAGCCTCTGCAGAGGCTACCTGGTTGAAATCTGCTCAACCAACCTTTCTTTAAAAAGGTTAGCATAGCTCTGCTTCGCATAGCTCAGTTTCTGGCCTGCCCTACAAAATTGCAGTCTCCAGTAAAGTTAAAGGATGATTCATACACCTAGAGAAGGAATTGAATATTCAAGTCACTTGTCAGGCTGGCAGGTTTAAATTATATAACAGGAAGCTTTCTATTCATATGTAATGTAACTGAATCACCACTTCTTTATTGATAATTCATTATATGTTGCTACTATCACTCTGCAGCTCTGAAATGCTTTTTGCTATAATGATTTTATACCATACCAGTATAATGGCCTTCTGACTGTGTCAATCAGCTCTACTTGCGTGTACAGTAATATTATTCTGCAATCTGTCTTGGGAGAATGCTTAAAAGCTTTCTCTCATTTTGTCCATTTAACTCATGTATTATCTGAGTTTTTACATTAAATGGCCATACTTAATATCCCATGACATGTCACCTATTTTCTAGGGAGGATACTGATACAGTACTTACCAAATTCAGAATCTATACTAATCAAATTACACCTGCCCACCTCAGCCAAGAGCAGTTAGTTCAGTGCATCAGCATTTAATCTGTAGGAAGAACTTATGAGGAGGAACAAAAACAATGAGAACTGTAGTTGGCTAAATGTAGCCATGATTAATGCAATTTGTTTTGTGAGGAGGGATTAGAAGATATTGAAATCAAACTGACGGACAGGGCTCAATTTAGGTACAGATTTGTTGCCAGAACTCAGCTTATATTCTTATATTGGTTGCACATTTATAAGGACAAGGCCTAATCTGGCAAATATTTATGCAATTTCAGTTATGCACTTTGTGCATTCTGCAGAATGAGACCTTTTGGCTGTAAAATGAAATGTGTGTGCAAAA
This sequence comes from Molothrus aeneus, assembly GCF_037042795.1. Taxonomy (NCBI): domain Eukaryota; kingdom Metazoa; phylum Chordata; class Aves; order Passeriformes; family Icteridae; genus Molothrus; species Molothrus aeneus. The sequence goes on along the minus strand of NC_089656.1, from coordinate 11,111,287 downwards.
GCAACAAACTATCAGACTTTAAAAGAGTTCAGGTGAAGTGTAGATAACAATCATACTTTTGCACTGAAAGACTGCATGGAAGTCTCAAATACTTTCTCTAAACCCCTTTCACAGTCAGGTTAATGTACTCAAAATTTTAAGACTTGAAATGCCAGCTGCTGAACACAAAATCCTACTTTGGAACCAGTGCCAAGGCATTTAATCTGTTTGACTTAGACATTTTCCCTAAAAATACTGGATACACTTAAATCTTATTTGTTGCTTGATTCGGCCAATACCATGCTGTAACTGAATTCTATGTTAAAGAATAAAAGACTCTATTTAACTAACAGTTTGAAAATTTAATGTTTCAAGGGCAGCAGGTGTCCATTTACGTGGACACCTGGCTTATGATATCCCATCTACTCTGCATATGAGAACTTCAGACAAAGTTAAGGCAGCAAACAACTGAGTACAGGCAGAATTAATCTGCTCAGCCACACAAGAAGAATGGCAAGGTGGAAAAGCAATGGTTTAATTAGGCCACAGCCTTATTAACTCATAGGACAATAAACTGTACCTTTCCCATTATCATTCATTCCTCAGTCTATTTTTAAGCCAGCTTTCCTTGGGAATTGGATATTCCTGCCTGAATACTTGCAGCTGTCAGTGGAAGACACTTTCAGTTAACCATACAGGAAAAGGTCCTAAACAGGCAAGGATATAAGTATTTTTGTGAACTGTGAATGGGAATATTCATAATAACATGTAAGTATAAATGGCTTTTATTGCTTTTGCTAGCAGAAGGATACTCCTTGGGGCCTGTCCTAACTCCTGCCTGCACCAGCACACTGGCAAAAATCATAAGGAATTTCTTGTACTAGTGTATATTAGGTGGAGGAAAAAAAGATAAGCAAACAGAGTTCCATGTATAAAATCAAGTAATTATCATAGAAACCTCTCATGTTTTGTTTTGCCCCTGTTCCCTTCATTGTGTTAACCTGCCAACCTTGCTTTTGTAACCCTTCACAGGATGTCAGAGGCTCTTGGCACATAGGGCTGGCTGACACAGGCATCATCACATCTTGGCTCCTTACCCTGTCCTAGGCTGGGTTTTCTTTTTACCTGGGCACAAAATTAAACTGAAATTATTTTGATTTCCTCCAGCAGTAGCAGTGACAGCGCTGAATAGAAAGAGCACCCTTCTCCTTGTAGGCTCACAATGGTTTGCAGAGGTGAGAAAGCTGCCTTCCCTGTGACCCTGGAAGCTCAGTACATGATTTATAAATCCTCAGAAGGTTGGAGTAGCAGCAAGACCAAAGTATAAAGTTTAGTGAACATGGACAGCTTGTTGTATTGGGCATCCCAAATCCATCTGCAGGGTCCCTTGTGGGCTATGGCAAGAATTTTACCTCAAGCCTGAGGGTGGTGGGACCTGCCACCAGCCTTTTCCCAACACTTTGCTCAACCCTGCAGAGCCTCAAATCACAAAAATACAAGTGTCTTCTGCTTCTAAATTACACTGTAATTAGTCATTTAATAGGTTTGTTGTAACATACAGTTTGTTAGGTTGATGGAGTATTAGAATAACTAGTAATACAAAGAGGAAGTAATGCTTCCTTATTGTCATGTTAAAAGTTAAAATGCAGAATAAAGGGATGAGGGACTCTGGGCAGAAAGTTCTTAGGAAAAGGAATATTGGTTTTCTTTGACTGTGTTTGTTTTTTAATTCAATAGAAATAAACAGTTTCCATGGCAACTGTCATATCACAGGCAAGGCGCAGAGCAAGGAAGATGCAGTGCCCTTACCAATTAGCAGAATGAGTTTTAGGACTTTTAAAGAGACATTTTTCCTGCTGACATTAAGATATGTTGCAACTTGGCCTTCAAGGGAAGTTAAGAGTTTGCTCCTGTACATCCTTTTGGCAGCTGCATTGGATGCTGCACCCCTCTTTGTGGAGCCCTCCCCTCTGGAGGTTCTCACTTCTCCATGGGCAGCCAGCAGCTCCCAGGGCTGCCCTAGGGGGGACACCCTATCCTCAGGGATGGTGTCTGAGGCACGGCAGTCACCGCTCACCAGAAGGTCAGGAGGAATCATAATTGATGCTCTTGTGACACCCAAGATGCTCAAAACACATGGAGAGTGTTAATTAATCCTTGTAATAGCTGGGTGAGATAGGCAAGGATTATTACCCTAATTTTTTTTTCCTATTTTTAATACATGGGACAACATCAGGGAGAAGCAGAAGTAAATAGTCCCTGTTTTCCAGCCCTGTGTCCTGGCTACTATTCAGCTGTCCTAGTTCTTGTTTGCTGAACTCCTCTCATATCCCTTTATTATTATTATTATTATTATTATTATTATTATTATTATTATTATTATTATTATTGTAAGAATACTGTTAGTATGGTCTTGAAAATGTAAAACACTGTAGTGCGCAAGAGGTTGTTTTCTTTTTATTTTACTCTTTGTTTTCAAAGGACTTGAAAACACAGCAGCACAGCAGCTCTTACAAATATAGAAATTATGATCATATGTACTCCTCATTTTCAAGGGTTGGGGTTTTCTTCCCTCTTTTTTTATTTTCTTTCAGGATGAAGAACATTTTGGTTGCTCTGCAGGCAGTCTGTATATGTGTAAAATTATCCTCATACTGCAGGGTAGTTCAGAGTGTCATGTTTAATCTGTTTATCCATGTGTTGTATAATTTCCATATACACATGCATGCACACATGCACATAAACTTTAATTTTTTGCATATATATTTAGTTGCATATATGGTCCTACAAATACATATATAGATGTGTTTTTCCATCTCTAACTATAGAACATAGGATATTGACTGTGCTGTTTTTCTTCCCTTTAAAGCGCTCTAGCACCAGTGAATTCTATTTGTTCATGTTGTCTCTGGAGGAGACAACCTTTACCAATATAATTTTTACTCCAGCGCCGCATTCAAAGAAGGTTGTGTTTCAAAGCTCACATATCCCCCCTCCCTAAAGAAAAAACACAAGGCTGCAATTTGTCTTTTTAACTAAGCTATGTGGGTCTGGGTAGCATTAAAAAAAAAAAAAAAAAAGTGTTGTCCTTGTCACCTGCCATTTTTCTAGCCGACTTGACACCCCCAGGCTTCCCAACAGCTCTTTCCAGCAGGAGCTGTCTCGGAGCTCTTAGCATCACCAAATAATTGAGGTTGTCACATCTCTTGTTCATTGTTTTTTCCAGGCCTGGAAAAAATGCAAATATTTCATTGTAGTCATTAATTTTCCCATCCTTTTCTTCAAGCATCTCATTGGTTTGATCTGATGAAAAGGGCTGAAGGCATTATTGCAAACACAGTGGCATCTAGGTTCTGCCTATAGTGGGGAAGAATCTCATCAGATAAAGTCTCAGGGAGGTCATCAATCACAGTTGCTGACAACCATTTTGCCTTCGTTTGTTACAGATGTGAACATGCTTAATTATTTGTAGTGTAATTAGTTCATGAAATGTCAGGAAATGTCAAACTGTGTTCACAGCACAGATTTTTGCAGCAAAGAGCAATGAGAGCAAGTGTCAGTGGGAGACATGGAGGACTGATGGGGGGAACTGTGTCTGCAGGCAAATGAGGGAAATGGCTTGGGGGACAAATGAGGGTCAAAATATTAAGATTAAAGTTTTGAAAGGGAGACCTTCAAGGGAGCCAAGTAAAGTGGGATGTGAATGATGTTACCATGCAGTAGCATTTCAAGCACATGTCTGGAGTGGGAAGAGGGAAGTTAAATCAATATTTACTCTTATTTTCATTTGATTTGTGTAAACATTGGC